>NC_064760.1:36777783-37103855 GCF_011397635.1 Epinephelus fuscoguttatus | reverse complement strand
AAACTGGTGGAGTTGTGAAGTGAAATTTTCATTTTTGAACAGTTCACCTCTTATTCCCATGGTCCCACTCCCCTCCCACTACAAAAAAGCAGCTAACCAACAAAGGCTGTTGGCGAGCTGAGGCAACAAAATCCAAAATTTAAAGTTTGTACACAAATACCGTTTATTGGATTATACGGACTTGACTAGAACGCTGTTGAAACACGACATTTTTTACCCATTATTTGTTTTTGCACACATGTAAGGAATTTTTAATATTTCACACTTTAAAAAGGGAGTTTGGTGTGATATTTTCCACCAGGGGGAGGATGAGAAATCATTTTAAAAGTAATCTAAGTTGTAGTCTTGAGAACCCTGTAAGATCCAGGTCTTTTCCAAGTCTTATAACATGTGACAGCAGACTCACATTAGTTTAGTTTAGTTTAGTTTAGTTTAGTTTAGTTTAGTTTAGTTCGGCCATTTTCAAAATATGGACTCAAATACAACAGAAGAATAGAAAACAACAAATAAACCTGAACAAAATACAAACTAACAAACAAAACGAGACCGAAAAGGTGTAGGCTGAAGCTTAGCTTATTACGCCTACCCTTTTATAATCAGTTTCTGTCAGCTCCTACATAATTGTATACAGAGCAGTAGAGCCAAAAAAGAAAACATTAAATGTACTTTTACATGGACCTATTATCAATTCAAACTCAGACACTTACAAATACACATAATCTCTGGATGTGAAAAGATGTCAGTGAGTCACAGTGTTGGTCCCTGTAGGGAGAGTGGGAGTGGAGGTGGATGTACATCCAGGAGCCAACTGTTTGCTTCCCATGTGAATGTTGAGCTACCGTGACGTCACCCATGGGTTTGTGGACTACCGTTTTGAAGCATTTCGGCTGTCACCATCTTGGTGTTTTTTGGAACCAGAAGTGACCAAATTTGAGTGAGAAGTTGGAGCTACAGAGGAGTGAGGGCTGGATCTGACTGAGAAGCTGAGGACACTATCAGCAGACAGCCTGTCATTCAAGCAGCCCTACAACTTAAATGTGCGTAAAATCTTAAACGTAAATAAGTCAGTTATAAAAACAATTCACCCAAAGCAAGGTCTCAGGACAGAGTTTTGTATGTTGTACAGGTTATAAAACCCTTTGAGATAAATTTGTAATTTGTGATAGTAAGTTTTAAAAAATAAAATTTACTTTTTTTTTTAAATAGATTTTTAGCAACATTTCATGAGAGGTAGCAGGACAATAATGGTCCAGTAAAGTAAAGCTTCTCTCATTTGTCCGTTGATTGTCAGGCTTTTTTCTCCCAGGCTCATTGACTCCTATTCATTTGCCAAGATGGAAAGCTCATTCGTTACTTCAAACACAATACAGACAAAAAGTCACACACTCATCCTAGAAGAGAGTTTCATTTTTAAATATGAAAAAAATGTTTCAGATTTTGAGGAGCACCTATAAACGTTTACACTCAGAGGATGTCTGACCTTGATCATAACAGAAAATGTGACCCAGAGCAGAGATGGAGCAGCGTGGGAAGTTGACAAAGGTAGAGGTGGTAGAGCACAGGGATGAAGCAGAGGGAGAGATAAAGGAGGAGGAGAGAGGGATGAGTAGAGATATAAACCAGTAGCAGCTGTTTCCAGCCCATTAAAATGTAATTAAGGAGAACCTCATTACAGAGGAAGACAGAGAGAGTGATGAGGAGATCGAGAAATAAACTGTTTTCTACTGTCTACTTTATCACTCAACCGGACAGAAAATCATCAGTTTATTTCGAGTAAACACTTTGAAAGAGAGGGAAAAAATCCCAAGTGCTGTCTGGTTCTATGATGCTAATTAGATTTGAGTAGATCGTTTGGCAGAAAAGACATAATGTTCTGAATCCAGTTTGGCACTTGAAAGGATGGAATATAATAATCCTTCTTCCCAGTCAATCAGTCTTTCTCCAAAGTGTGGGATTTCTGTCTTTCTGTCTCATCTGCCAAACAGCACACACTCTGAAATGAAAACAGTCGGGACAGACTCTGACTGCTGAAAGCAGTTGGTGATATGGAAATACTGGATCTGATTGTCTCACTTTACTCTTTATAGATGTGTCTACTTTCAGCACAGCACTGTTGTTTGATAGTAAAAAGGAGTGTTTGTTTTTCGGTTTTTATTCGTAAGTTGTGCATCAACTCTTAAGCTCACATTGTTATCCAGACCAACTGTGTTGCATTTGCTAGATGATTGAGTTTGTTAGTTCCGTTTTCCTGATGCCTACCAAAGCAGGAATATTGAGAAAAGAGCTGACGGAAAACTGCAAAAAAAAAATATGCAAAGCTTTTTTCCTTACGGATATGTCTCTGCTTGATTATTTTATTCTCCTGTCTGTGTCTGTCTTTCAAACCCAGGGTGGGGGAACCCTTCTGTGCGGAGTTTGCATGTCCTCCCTTTGTCAGCGTGAGTTTTCTCCGGGTACTCCAGCTTCCTCCCACAATCCGAAGACATGCAGGTTAATTGGTGACTCTAAATTGCCCGTAGGTGTGGATGTGGATGTGATTGGTTGTCTGTCTCTATGTGTTAGCCCTGCGATAGTCTGGTGATCTGTCCAGGGTGTACCCCACCTCTCACCCAATGTCAGCTGGGATAGGCTCCAGCCCAACAGGATAAGCGGGTACAGAAAATGAATGAATGAATGAATTAATTAATTAATTAATTAACTTTTGAATGAATTAATTTTTTAAACCAGGAAAATCTGTTATACATATTCTAATCTCTCCAGTTGTAATGTCCTTCAAAAACACTTTCCTCTGACAATATGTAGGCCCAGGAGCAGGCAACCGCTTTCTGTCCATGTTCAATCTGCTAAATATGCATTTCTGTTAAATATGATCTTGAGCACACAGCTTAAGACATAACCACTTAAAAGATGGTTTAAAGATGCTGTGTTGAAAACCTGTGGACATTCTTTTACAAAAATCTTTAATCTTTTTTTTTGTAAAAGTGTTTTTATAGCAGTTCTGAAGGACACGTTGACATGTGGTCAAGAGGAACTTGGCACTGAACCACCACCCTACGATTACTGGCCCACATTAGCAGCTCCCCTGAACCACAGTCACCTCAATCACACAGAAGGATACACAGAGGTTCAGATAAGAGCAAAACACACCCAAATATCCACATGGAAACACAAATACATATGTGCACTCATACAATGGCACAAATACACAAAAGCAGGAAACGTAATGATAGCTCCCACCCAGAAGACTCTATCTCTCTCTTCCTCTGACAGTAAATAGCATCATCCAACCTGAGACAAACTGAGAGAACACGCCAGAAGACACAGACGCACACACACACCCTTGTAAACACACACGTGATAAACACACAGGTGCAAATTAAATAAATAAACATATATGTGGGGACAAAGGAAGTTGTGCACTGTTAGAAACAGTGAAAGCACACACACACACACACACACACACACACACACACACACTATTTAGTGTTCTTATTCAATCAAGCAGTGTGTGTGTACTTAGGCATGAGTAGGAGAAGATGCTGAAGGCAGCGCAGTACTCAGATAAACTGGAAACTGTGTGTGTGGTTGCCTAATAACTAGGGCAAAGCAGTCTCGGGGATATTAGTGTTTTTTAATTGAAAAATGGTCAGAAGGGAAAAGCAGAAGGATAAACACATAGATTATCCAGATATACACTGAAAATTAGGGTGTATACTGTACCAACTGCAACAAGGGCAAGGAAGCAATATTAAAGTAGATGTTATTTTACACAATAACTGGCAAAAGAAAAATGAGCTTACAAACACATATTATAGGAAAGTGCTTCTTATGACAAATTTCATTATAAACTGAGTCATATTAAAACAGAGTAACTCAAGGGATCAAATATCCTCACTCTTCTTCTTGCCTCTTTTTGCTTCATTTCCCCATAGTTTACTATCCAAGTTACTTATATATTAACTCAGACAATGTAAGTGATGCTGACACAGCAGCACACAAAATATGTGGTGTGTAGATTAAGACACACAATGCAGAACCAAACTTCACAAGTGTGAGTTCCATTCAGAATATTTAGCATTAGCATCATGTGCTGAGGTAAGAACAAGCTGATAGCCATGTGGGTCCGTCAAAGAATGACGAGCACAAATGAAAAGGCAAAACTGGAAGACCCACCTGCATGTTCCTGGTCACGTACAACAGCACCAGAGAAAGAGTTGTGTTTAAGACGAGAACAGTGTGTCGACGTTGCTTCACTGTTGAAGGGTCTGTGAAGGTTTAGGGGCTTTGAATATTTAAATATAGGCACGGTGGAAGTAGTTGAAACACTCATTTTTAATGTACAAATATTGTTTTCTTGTTATTTTATATATTTTGTATTTTCAATCCTAAGCATATTATAGTAGTACTGTAAAGTTTGATTGATTCAATGAGTCAGCCTTGCAGCTGGCAGACTTTTCCTCAACTCATATGGAGCCAGGAACAACAGCAACATTTAACAGCTACAAAATAGGGAAAAGATACATTTATAAAATTTGGCCCCGA
This sequence comes from Epinephelus fuscoguttatus, assembly GCF_011397635.1. Lineage (NCBI taxonomy): Eukaryota > Metazoa > Chordata > Actinopteri > Perciformes > Serranidae > Epinephelus > Epinephelus fuscoguttatus. The sequence continues at coordinate 37,099,313 of NC_064760.1, read as the reverse complement.
TTTAATTCATATATACAACATGGTAACGTTGCTAGCCCAAGACATTTTACATTATAGAAAATTCTCTAGAGGCTTGCAGACTTCTTCTACTCATATGAAGCCAGGATAAATCATAAACAACACTAAAAATGCTATTTTGTGGGGGCTTTATCAGTTTGTTTCTTAACTGTGAATTAACATTAAATAAGAGCTTTGTTTCTACAGTAGGAAATAGGTTTTAGCTTACAAATATTAACAGAAATTCTGTGCTACTGGGACACGTAGTTAGATATCTGGGGAGGTTCATGTCAGGCAACAGCATAGGCTATGATGAAGGGTATGCATCTATGCAGGGCCCAAGCTGTTGGTACGGCATCTATTCATCACCAAACTTTAAACCCCACTTTACACTCCTACTGTATAGTACTTGATTAAAGTCTGCAGTTTTTAATGACTGCATGTGGTCTCATTAAGTAGTTAAAATCTGTTAAACCTGCATTCATTGATTGTTTTTGGTCACTTGAGGGTGAAATAAAACAATAAAATTGTGGGCTATAAAACCAAAGCAATGAAAACTCCATAGAGCTGAGGGAACCTGCAGAGTCAAGTGATAATTCTCTGTGGGTTCATCATTATGAGCAACAGCTTTCACATTCCACATTCTTATGTTATTTATTGTTAAAATAAATACATTGACTGATGCAGCTTTAATGCTCTCCATATATGTAAAGATGTGTGCCCTATCAGTGTGACTCTGTGAGCATCATTCACGCCTGTGTGTGTCTGTGGTAGAAGTGTATGTGCATGATAGTGCCTGTTTGTGTGTACGTATGTATTTACTGCAGCTCCCAGCCAATAAGAATCTAGCTTTTCTAGTTTTAACTTAAAATGCCAGGTACCTCTCTAAGTAATGGCCTTGCCAACCGTGTGTGTGTCAGTGCAAGTGTGTGTTGGTTTGAGTAGCCCCGGGAAGGAAGAAGTGGTTCAAAGAGCATCTGAAGCCTTGATTAAGGAAGTGTGTAATCAGAACTGAAGACCAGCAACAGTCTGATGCTGCCTGGAAGGGCCTGACACACAGGAGGAGAAAATAGCCAGGAAACAGCTAAACACATATACACACATAAAGCGAAACACACCCTCAACACACACAGATAGCAGTAATTCTCAGAAACTGCTACTTGAGCTAAATGCAGGCGGGTTAAAGAGACTGAACTGTGCAGTGATCAAAGAAGCTGGTCTTTTTCGATAGAAGTGGAAGCCATGACTGGATTACACAGAAAACCATGAGGCAAAATGTAAACATTGTGTTTTCCACCGGACCCACACACACACGCACGCACGCACGCACGCACGCACGCACGCACGCACGCACACACACTGATGGTGAAAGTTCATCAACCCAGCAGAGAGTAAACATTCTACTATGTCATGGGATTGGAGTAAAATTCAAAAAACCCAGTTGGAAGCAGTGCTCTCTAAAACCCACTTATCCCAGACCATTTGTTGAAACCCTAAACTGCAGCATACTGTAAAGCCACTACGATGTCTTCTCCAATACAAGACAAAGAGTCAACAACCATGCCAGCAGCTCTGTGAGGCTTAACTTAAGCAAAGCTAACTTTTGAGCTAAATGTTAATGTTAGCATACTGACATGCTCACAGTAATAATACTGATGCTAAGCAGGTAAACTGTATACCAACGTGTCACACCCACCCACAGTGCAGCAGGGGTAACTGATGTTGCACTTTATCCTCTGTGGGCCTCAGCTCTAGTTTCACCCCCGTCATGCTATTGGAGAGTGAATCGGGAGACCTGCAGCCAATCACAGTCCATCTCAGGGTACATAAAAGCTGAGGAGCTGTATACATCTTAGGCACTGCTGCTGCCTGCTTATACCAAAACTAAGCCAGGGCTTAGTCCTTCACTCTTTTGCATACTGTTGTCAAGTTAATGTCAGAATGGTGGTCTTTTTGCTAGGGATGCACCGACTATTCGGTAACCGAATATATTCGGCCGAATATTGCAAAAAAAACACACATTCGGTATTAGGTGGCATAAGTTAAAAGCAAGGCCGAATAATAGCGGCGTGTTTTGATAATGCAATCAAACAGCGTGCCATGACGCGCGGAGTAAGATGTCAGCAGTGTGGCGATCCGTCCGTCACCGCACTCGCATTTGCGACTTAATAGTTTTGAGCGAGCAAAATAGGCTTAAATCATTCAGCACACTGTGCGAGCAGCCTACAGATTTCAACCAGCAGCAGAAACAAAAGGTGAATCCCACCGATTGTGGGTTGAACGGGGGTCACAGACACAGACAGTAATGTATTCCTGTCAAATACGGCGGCCATCGGCTTACTGGCAACTGAGAAGTCGGCTCCAATAATATCCTCTTCTTGGTGTCATGACTGCCCAGAAGTACCTGAACAGCCGAGCCAGCCGAACACAGGTATGTGACGTGTCAGAGGAGAAACGAGCCGTTCATGGCCCACAAACCTCACCACACTTTAGGGACTTTTATTTTATTTTGATCCCCCCTATGTTCATCACTCATTGACTCACATGGCTCAAAAGACACATCTGCCTCATTTTCGCTGTGGTATCGTGATAGTACTCAGAACCATGGTATTTTCATTGGTATCGTACATTTGCAAAAACTAATGAAAAACTAAACAACAATATTCGGTATTCGGCACTCGGTATTCAGTCAAGCGTTTAATATTATTCGGCTTCGGCCACAAATTTTCATTTCGGGGCATCCCTACTTTTTGCTATTCCACTTAACTGATTAACTATCTTAAGCTACTGTTACCTCTTTCTGTGTTTCTTAACAACTACTGTACCCTCTTATGAGGAAGCCCTGTATGGAAGAGCTGCCAGTTTTGTTGCACTCCTTTCTTTCAGGTGCTTTTCTGTTGATGGGAAGTTTGGTTTCGGACTATACCTTTTCATTTTGGGTAGTTTTTTAGTATTTCATTTCTATTCAAGGCTGAATTTGTAAAAAGCAGTGACACTGAGCCCAAGAAAAGTTTCTCTAAAGGGACAATAAAGTATACCGTATCATAGTGTACTGTAGCATATCGTGCTGCATATTGACTGACTTTTCATTAGCAAAGGCAGAAGTCTTGCTGCATTGTTATGCACTTTAAAACCTGAATATCTGCACATAAAAAATGTGACTGTGAAACCACCTGATCCCTGGCCTCAACTCCACGTCATGCAAAGATATGGAATTAATAAACAAAAAAATAGAGATTAAATATAATATTGCATCAACATTTTCCTCTCACTCTTGAACTATAAACAAAAAAGCATACCAAAATAAATGTTGAACTATTTTTTTTAACAAATGCTAGTAGCCCAAATTCAATCATATGCACTCATATACACCATTTTGGAACTTTCATATGGCTCCTTTTAAAGACCCTGACCATTGTTTTGTGTATGATGCTACTTTGTGATGCGGTTTATCATAATACACTTGGAAATGTATGTCTAAAAATTCAAAATAAAGCTTAAATTAGAAGTGTTCTCAAAACCGTTTGCACTCAAGATAAAAGTTGCTGCTCAAGTTTCCAGTTCAACATTCACAACATGTAAGGTTTCCTTCATATATTAAAAGATGCTCGATTCAGACAAGATTTTGTAGACACTTATTTTTAGTCTATTACACAATGGTAAAGTTTCATAACACCCAAGTATGGAGGAGTGAAGTGTCTCACTTCCAGTTGCTCAAGCTGAATTTAGCTCTTGAACTTGGCTCTTTTACCAGCATCAAGAAGAGTTCCCTCCATATACACTATAAACACTCCATACTGAGGACTCTTATGTATTTTTGGGGCACTGACAGTTAACCTTTTGTTATCTTTTTCTGTGTGAAATGCATCCAAACTGGCTGGCTTGAACAACTCTGATCCCTGAGAAGTTATTTTGTGTTCATCTTCATCCTCAGAAAAACACAGAGTTCCATGCGAGCTGCAATTTTCAGTAGCTGGGCTCTGTATGTGTTGTTAAATCTGTATGAGAGTCTCAAATCACAACTGATATCTGGCCCTCTCTCGCTCTGTTACACGTTTTCTCTGTCCCTCACCCCGGCCTCTTCAGTCTCGCTCTCCCTGAGCCCCTCTGCTCCTCAATAACAGCACTGTAATACAGGGACACAGACAAGAAAATAGATTTTGTTTGTACTTGTGTGTGTGTGTGTGTGTGTGTGTGTCTGTGTTTCTTCTGTGTGTGCATGGATAGAAAGAGAGTGCAAGAGAACAACATGAGCTATAGACAGAGAGAAAGATTGCAATGTCTATGGAGACACTAAGATCACATTTCAGCTAATAGTTTTCCAATCTTTCTTTCTCAAACACAAGTTTAGTCAGCTGAGTGTGTGTGTGTGTGTGTGTGTGTGTGTGTACGCACACATACAGTAGTCCATGCATCTATGTGAATGTGTATTCCACTACAGTGATCATGATAGCTTTTGCTGATATCTCTATTACTGTTGCAATCTCCAACTATTGTCAGCTGTGAAAACTCATCTGTTCCTCCATCCCAATATCTCTGTGTGCAGGGCCATGTGGGCCTTCATCACACACACATAGACACCACAAACACAGTGAACTAGCACTTCTAAGGCCTTTTTAGACACTGATATTACATAAAACATTACAAATATAAATAGGCAGTTGGCTGTATTGATAAAAAATATGTAAAAGTGAACAGTATCTAAATGCAGCAACCACAGAAACAGAGATTATGTTCACTGATGATACTAAATTCAATCAGTGGTAGAATATGTACACAATCCAAATATGACATGCTCACTTGTAGAATTCAATGCCTTTATAAGGTATCTCCTCAGGAGGCTGAGTGTCTACCTTGGACCTACTGTACTGTAACAAGCTGAGGAACCTGTTCTAAAGCTGCGTTTAGACCAGAACTGGCAAGACAAAATACAATCAGCAGGTGGGACTGGAAATATTGTGGGTGGCAAAAGCTGGTGGAGCTAACTTGGCTAAAAAGCGACCAACAAATATCAGTAAGCTTGCTTATATTAAGCACTTTGTTGCCAACTTTTACCCTTATTGGACACTTTCTGCAGGTGACATGGACTCGTTTCACTTGACTTGAACTCAAGTCAGAATCAAGTCATCAATCTGATTACTTCTGACTTGACTTAATTACAAACTTCAACTCCAGTGACTTCTGACTTTATTATTATGTCTACTGCGCATCATGTACTCTTCCTGCCCTCTCAGTCAACTAAAGTTTGAAATCTTACTTGAGCACTAGTTTGCTCAAAAGCTGCACTGAGAGATGGGGGAGAATACAGATGCGATAATTTGACTTACTCTGGGGCTTGCTGGTCTTGACTTGGGACTTAATGGCCAAGGTTTGAGACTTGCTTGTAACTTACAAAGCAATTACTATTTCGAATCTCTAGGAGCTAGTCAGGCTTCACACTGGCTAGCTTACATTGTTTATCTCATCAGGCATACTGGCTTGAATGCCAGGTGAAGAAGCATATGTATATATACATATATATATATATATACACATATATGTATATATATATATACATATATATACAGTACAGGCCAAAAGTTTGGACACACCTTCTCATTCAATGCGTTTTCTTTATTTTCATGACTATTTACATTGTAGATTCTCACTGAAGGCATCAAAACTATGAATGAACACACGTGGAGTTATGTACTTAACAAAAAAAGGTGAAATAACTGAAAACATGTTTTATATTCTAGTTTCTTCAAAATAGCCACCCTTTGCTCTGATTACTGCTTTGCACACTCTTGGCATTCTCTCCATGAGCTTCAAGAGGTAGTCACCTGAAATGGTCTTACAACAGTCTTGAAGGAGTTCCCAGAGGTGTTTAGCACTTGTTGGCTCCTTTGCCTTCACTCTGCGGTCCAGCTCACCCCAAACCATCTCCATTGGGTTCAGGTCCGGTGACTGTGGAGGCCAGGTCATCTGCCGCAGCACTCCATCACTCTCCTTCTTGGTCAAATAGCCCTTACACAGCCTGGAGGTGTGTTTGGGGTCATTGTCCTGTTGAAAAATAAATGACCGTCCAACTAAACGCAAACCGGATGGGATGGCATGTCGCTGCAGGATGCTGTGGTAGCCATGCTGGTTCAGTGTGCCTTCAATTTTGAATAAATCCCCAACAGTGTCACCAGCAAAACACCCCCACACCATCACACCTCCTCCTCCATGCTTCACAGTGGGAACCAGGCATGTGGAATCCATCCGTTCACCTTTTCTGCGTCTCACAAAGACACGGCGGTTGGAACCAAAGATCTCAAATTTGGACTCATCAGACCAAAGCACAGATTTCCACTGGTCTAATGTCCATTCCTTGTGTTTCTTGGCCCAAACAAATCTCTTCTGCTTAATGCCTCTCCTTTGCAGTGGTTTCCTAGCAGCTATTTGACCATGAAGGCCTGATTCGCGCAGTCTCCTCTTAACAGTTGTTCTAGAGATGGGTCTGCTGCTAGAACTCTGTGTGGCATTTATCTGGTCTCTGATCTGAGCTGCTGTTAACTTGCGATTTCTGAGGCTGGTGACTCAGATGAACTTATCCTCAGAAGCAGAGGTGACTCTTGGTCTTCCTTTCCTGGGTCGGTCCTCATGTGTGCCAGTTTCGTTGTAGCGCTTGATGGTTTTTGCGACTCCACTTGGGGACACATTTAAAGTTTTTGCAATTTTCCGGACTGACTGACCTTCATTTCTTAAAGTAATGATGGCCACTCGTTTTTCTTTAGTTAGCTGATTGGTTCTTGCCATAATATGAATTTTAACAGTTGTCCAATAGGGCTGTCGGCTGTGTATTAACCTGACTTCTGCACAACACAACTGATGGTCCCAACCCCATTGATAAAGCAAGAAATTCCACTAATTAACCCTGATAAGGCACACCTGTGAAGTGGAAACCATTTCAGGTGACTACCTCTTGAAGCTCATGGAGAGAATGCCAAGAGTGTGCAAAGCAGTAATCAGAGCAAAGGGTGGCTATTTTGAAGAAACTAGAATATAAAACATGTTTTCAGTTATTTCACCTTTTTTGTTAAGTACATAACTCCACATGTGTTCATTCATAGTTTTGATGCCTTCAGTGAGAATCTACAATGTAAATAGTCATGAAAATAAAGAAAACGCATTGAATGAGAAGGTGTGTCCAAACTTTTGGCCTGTACTGTATATATATATATATATATATATATATATATATACACATATACATATATATATATATATATATATATCTTTTTAACGTACTTTATTAATGCCCCTGAGGGGGAATTCAATTCTTGAATTAAATTGAATTTTAAATAGTTTCAGTTTCATTTTCAGTTCAGTTTACACTCTAAATAAACTGAAACTGACTTTTGAAAAAAGCATGTAGTGTGACTATAGAGCAAGTTTTTACATGAAGTTTTTCTGTGACACTTTTTTGCACCATTATATCCACATTAATTGATGATTACTTATCAAAACTCTCACTGTGCAAATATTTTGTAAAAGCACCAAAAGTCAACCCTACAATATCATCACAATATCAATCTTGAGGTATTTGGTAAAAATATCATATTTGATTTTCTCCATATTGCTCAGTCAACCAGATCCTGAGCATTAATAGAGTCTTGATCCATCAGATCCTTAATTGCTTGAGCTTTAAATGATTAATATATAAATCTATTTATCAAATAATTTGCAGTGTAATGAAGAGTCTCAGAACCTCGAGGGACTTTTTAACTGACACACAAACCCATACACAGATCCATTCATTAGCGTTCAAAAGCTCAAAATAATTATTCAACCATTTGCTCACACCAACACACTTGACTGTTTGCTGCATATTTCAAGCTGCTTTTTCATCACAAACTATTGAGGTAATAAAAAATAACTGTCTGTGTTGTTTCCTAAAAGCATTTCTGAGCCACTTACACCCACCACTCACACATTAAGAGAACGTAATATAGACTCATTTACATTCAGGGTCTTTAGCCTAAGGAGGCTATAATAGTCAGTAACGGTATATATTACTGATTTGCTGCTTTTCATTATGCGGTTAATGATTCCCTGTCAAGATCCATTGTAAATGAACAAGGGGCAAAATAAAAAAAAAGGGAGTAGGAGGGCAAAGTCGTGAAGACACAGGAGAGAGAGAGGGAGAAACAACATCGAATAGGCTATGTAAAATGAACAAATGTATCAAAAAGAGGCCAAAAAGCCTAATCATCCATTTTACAAAGATGACTGTCACTGAAATATTGGCCTTTACTACAGCCTTTATTCAGTGACTCATACACAAAACACTAACGAGTAAATGCTGAATCATAGATGTGTGTATGCTCTATGCAGAGCCTACACCGTAGCCTACACAAGTGGTCTATGCCATTGTTAGCGTTTAGTGTTGCGTGGCTATGTGTCTCTGCCGCTCTGCAATTACTCCTCCAAAACACTAGTTGATGATGGAGTTTCTATGACACTATGTTGTACAACAGTACAAGTGCAAAATTCGGCTCCATTGTAGCTCACAAGGTTCACAGACAAAGCGTAATTTATTGTTTTTACCTGTAAAATTACAGTAAATAAAGGCTTCATTTTCACTGAGGGAAAAGGATACTAGTCTAAGTATCTAAGTATGACATCGATTCAACTCAGAAGTAGCAAAAACCCGGCACAAAACAGTTAGAAAGAATGCTAAACTACACTGCAGAATTAATGTATTGTAACTAATAGCTGTCAGCACGCTAGCAGGTTAGCCTAGTTCGAGACCACTAAAACACTGCTGCTATTTTGAACAGTGTAGTGTAAAAATATGTTTTATGGCCATCTTGCCCTTTCAAAGGGTAATTCATGAAAAGGCTAATCCATGGTAAATATAATCCCTATCAGCAATTTAGCAACAGCCATGGAGCAAGGCAGTGGAGTCAACATGGCGGCAGGTCACTGCAGCATGATTCAACTGCCACCATGTACAGCTCCGCTTTGGTCTTAATAGGGAGAGTATATCATTCTGTCTAATTAGAATGCCAATAGCAAGTCTCCCCAAGCGAATACACTTGATACACACCCTAACGCACACAAACACATGCATTCATGCACACACATATGGCCCTACATTATTCACTGGTAATCACAATGTCAATATACAGCTACACAGCAGTGTGGCCTCGCGCTAGCCGTTGTTTAGACGCACAGACACACACACTACCCTTTAATTGCCCTTCAGTCAAATGCTTTAGCTTCCACACACACACACACACACACACACACACACAGAGTCCCACTTGTGCATTGGTCCATTCAGACTCCCCATGGAGTGAATCTGCCACGCTCATACCACTCCCTCCTGTGATTTTATGCACGCAAACACACACATGCACATACACGCTCACACGCAAGGACGAAGACTTGGTAGAAGGTTCATCAGTGTCACATCTTGCTCGCTCTTTTTTTAACATCCCTCCCTCTTTTCTCTCCCTGTGTCTCGTCTCCAGAGACTTGCACATCGAAAAGCCATTTACTGTTGCTTAACTACAGTTCTTCTGTCTTCCTCTCTGTCTTTTTGGTTGCTTCTGTCTCGCTTCTCTCAGTTTCTCACTGTCTTTATTGTTTCTTTGTCTTTTTCCTAATTTTGCTGCCTTTCATCTTTTGCGTTTCTCTCTGTATCTCTCTTTCTTTCTGTCATTATTTTTCTGCTGTACCTGAGACTACTATGAAGTCTCCAACTAAAGGGTCACACAGGAAGCATTCACCCAAACTTTGCTCAGAATTTAATTTTAAAAAAGCTGCCACAGCCTCCTCTGAAAATCTTGTTTCTGCTGACCTCATCTGGTTTACATTCTCCCCTGGCTGCAGTGATGTACAGGTGTACTTCAACATCTTGTGACATCACTGCTGAGAGAGGTCACAGCTTTAACAGAGCACATTTCTGACTACACTCAACCACCACACTGAAAAGCATCATACAGAAATTCACTGGAATTAAGTAATATTTTACCATTTACTAAATAAAACATAAAAAAAATCTAGGTTTTATTATTTTCAAGTTACTTAATCTTAAATTTTCTACTTTTTTATACCACTTCCAAACTTCAGGGTTCACTAAACCATAAAGATCTGGGAAAAAGATAACAAATTTACAAATACAGTATGGCTGCTGTATTATACCGTCTTAAAGCATGAAACAGGATTACATTTTCCAATTTTAAGGGGAACACAGGAGAAAACTCTGTGTAAAGGGATTAACTGTCCCAACAGGTGTTTTTGATTTGCTAATCAGACTTCAGGCTGAAGTAAGATGGATCTTAACCAAAGTTTGTGTCTGCTATGTATGGCTTGGGGCAATACATGACAGACACATTTCATGCACTGTGCATTAAATTTTCTTTTCTTGTGGGGTGTATTTAAATTTTATCAAAATGAAAGTCCCCTGCACTTTCTTATTTTTATAAGGGGCAACACCTGCAAATATTCTAACTACTGAGGTGGATACGTCCCATGCGTCCCTCCTGAAATCCGCTCCCATGTATTACCATTGCATTTGAGTCACAGATACGAGCACCTGTTTCTCTGAAGAGTAAATGGAGTACCTGACTAAAATAACCCTCAAGGTGGTTTAATAACACTTACTGCTATTTTGAGGGTACACCCTTCCAACCATCTGGATAAAAAAAATAAAATCTTGTTTTGCTGCATGGCAAAACATCTGTTTAATATTTTTCTCACACTGAGATATGATTTAGACATGGACGTGTCCAGTCACCTCTCTGTCAGCTCCACTAAATCTATGCTCTTATGTCTATTTGGCATGTGTTGGTGGTCTTGTTTGTGGTTGGGTTGGACAATGGTGGCATGTGGCTGTGTGTCACTCATCGGGATGTGGAAATCAACTCACCAGCCCATAACCTCTCCTCCTGCAGACTTCCCCGTGCTAGCCAGGTCAAGGTTTTGAAATGTAAACATCGAGGAAAGATAGAGATGATGGCAACAACTGTACTAGCATCCTGCTAACCTTTGTACAGTCATGGAAAATAAACTGGATGACCTCCCCCAAAACTTGGGTTAATCCTGGACAGCACCATTCAGCCAGGGGACTCGTTTTCGAAATGCTGATCTGGAGGAGCAGAGGGCTCTGGCACGAGAAGGAGATGAGGCGTGTGTTTTACAGTGAATAAGGACAGGTGTGACGTGTGCATGTGAGGTGCTGTCCTGTTCCTGCTGTAGACAGTTTTCAGAAGAACGAATGCTTACCTCTGAATGATATGATAATAAATGAGAGTCACAGATTGAAGTTAGGTGGAGCTGTGTTTGTAATTACGTGATGTTACCATAAAAAAACAAAGATGCAAGTTATCCCACCCAAATGGAGCGTTAACTAAAAAGAGAGAAACATTCTGTACACGCCCATTGACTCCTAATCAGGATCTAATCAGCATCTCTAGATGCTGTAACTATTGCTTATTCTTTCCTTAAATGATCAGATCTGTTAATTTCATAGGCTGAAGCCACTAAGCAGTCTGACCCGAAGACGCTCTGACTGTTAAATGAATGTGAACAGCCAATTGGCAGCTTTGAGATACTCATAGCTCCGCACAAGCCAGCTGGAAAATCTAGTTTTCTATTCAATTATCTGCTGCTTTGTATACTCCTCGCTCCTCTCCTCTTTTCCCCACTGTCCTCTGCTCCCTCTTTTCCTGCTGTCATCTCCCCTCACTTGTTTCTTTTCTTCTCCTGTTTCTGCACCCCGTCTTCCTTCTTTACCCCCCTGCCCCTTTTCTCCATCTCCTCTCCTCTCTTCTTGATTATTTCATTTTGAATCATCTTCTTCTAGTAACATCTCCTACCACCCCTCCTCCCCTCTCTTGCTCCCCCCCCACCCCCCACCCCCTCTCCTGTCCCCCTGTCCCTGCTCTCCCCTCCTCTGATCTGCTCTCCTGGCTCAGGCCCAGTTAAATTACCAGTTCTACAGAGCGATGGTGACAGAGTGCAGAACTTAATTACACACTGGCTGACAGCAAGGACTACGTGTTAGATTTTCTCTTTCTCCCTCTCTCTTTTCTTCCTCTCTCTTTTCTACCCTCCCATCTCTTTCTCCTTTCTCTCTCTGTCTTCTCTCACTTTTTTCTTTCCTTCTCGACTTTCTTTTTGTCTCCCTCCCCCTTATTAATGGCTGGTGAAGACGCCTGGCTCCATGTTGTTTCTATGTGCTTATTATTGGTTGGTGGAATGGGGAGGTTATAGTGTAATGTGAACAGCAAGTACATACTGGCAGGCTTAAAAGAACCAGTAAAAAATCGACTTACAGATGCTTGAAAACTTGACGCATTAGATGCTGTCAGTAATCTTTCAAGTGAGCATTTTGTGATCACTTAGGGATCAATAAGGTTGTTATTACAAGGTAATAGCCTTGAGCCTTGTTGTTGGACAATTAACCCTCAAAGACAAACAAAGCATCATAAAAAGACTGAAATCAATATGAGTTTGATAGCTTCTAAAACATAAAAAGGTTTTCGTTTCACAGCTTATTATCAACTTGTTTGAATGTGGGAACAAAACATAACAAGCGCTATATGGTAGTTGACAGCACATCTTCAAACGCTGCGATGAGTTTAAACATATGCCAGAAAATATGTTTTATCCTCTTGAAAAATTGTAAAATATGCATAGCCCCAGTATCATTATTATTGTTTGAATTTCTTTACACAAAAGGTGAGAATTCAAATTAAACTTTGATACTACAGACCTTTATTATTTACATCAGACATTCATCATATTTTCAAACATGTAAATTGCTCATTTAACAGATCAGACAAATCTTCAGAACGGAAAGCAGAATAATCTTCTTTGTTCATCAAAGCCTGACGTTTGTGAGACAACAAATTGCCTTGTTCCTCCTTACATCCCAAATATTTGTTACAAGTGTTCCAGCTAAGCTGTAGAAAGCATCTAAATATCAACTGAAAGGTCTCCTTCTTAATTGTCACGCTAAAACTTGAGCACGACTTTCGGGTTTCAGATATTATTTTCCAGTGGAGAACACAATGCTGACCTTTGCTGAAGTGCTTTGGATGTTGTGCATGTCGAACTCTGCTACTGTACTCAAGTTACAAATGATTTCAACTTTACTCTTGTTCTCTGCAGATCTTTATGAGCAGAGAAGTCTATATATAAAGAAATGAAAATGATTATTGTTATAACTATACATTTAATTAAATTACATTGTATATCATAAACTCTCTATGTCTGGACCAACAGTGTGTGGCCATACATACATATTGGCATTTTAAAACATGTATGTATTGTGTGGTCTGCAGTGCCCTGTATTGTTTTGAGTGAAGAATGAAAGTTGAAGTTTAAAACCACATACAGACTTAAAGAAGTATTACTGATTTGAGATCTAATATTTGTAATGTAAGCTGGTATATATAGCAGCTGTTATTTAGGCTGCTGATATTCAGGTTTGTACATTAGGTGATAAGTCTACAGAAATGTTATCACAGTTCTGAGGACTGGCATAGTTTTAAGTATTTCCCAAAGTCAAATGTTTTCATCAGGTAAAAAAGGCCTGTAGATGTCTTGGCCTTGGCCTGTGTAACATATTAGTTTTCGGCACAATCGTCATATGAAAATCATGACTTTCAAAACACTGTGAAGTTCTCAAATTTGAAGCTCACCATGATACAAGAATATGCAGCTCTTGTTGGTTTAAAAAATGTATACGTACAATTTCAGTCCATTGACCCAGTGATTCATTGAGTTAGTCTGGGTGATCAGCATGGTTTGTTTGTTAATATTAACAGCATGGAAATCCCACAAACAATCAAGAGCTGTTTAGAGTTAGCTCACTGACAACCTAACATCATTAATCTGGATGGGATTTTGTGACTTGTATGAACCATGTATTGGCAACCCTGTTAAGAGTTTTTTGGGGAGCTTTTCCTCAGCTGCTGTGAGGGTCTAAATATCAATTGTAATTTGTGATATTGGACTTTATAAATAAAACTGAATTTAATCAAACTAAGTCCTGCCTTATATTCCTTGACATGATAAGTTATCTCCATTCGTATGTGTATCCAGCAGTGTGTTTAGATGTAGGTACATTTGCATGTAGCATTGGTGTGTTGCCCTTTGTTGGTAAATTCTTGTAGGTCAGTCTATTTTCAGGTGCTCTTGCACTCTGCATGTGTTTGTCCTTTGGATAAGGCAGGTGTTCTAACATTTATTTGTTCTTGGGCTTATTTGTCTGCTGCGAATGTAATCTGTTTATTTGTTGGTGATGCCACTACAAATGTGCTTACATGTGCTGGTGTGTTTGTGGGGTGCTTAATGTACATACCAGTATGTGCATATGTGTGCGAATTCAGCTGTGAAGTTTTGTTTTTATAATTCATCATGTTATAATAAATTCATGCCTTTTACTGCAAAGAGATTGAGATAAGAACATAACAACATACCAACAGGAAGAGAAAGTGTGCGTGTGTGTGTGTGTGTGTATGTGTGTGTGTGTGTGTGTGCGCACGTGTGTGCATGTACACTTTAAACAGCTTATGTGACTCTGCTGGACTGTATTTGTGCATGCTTGCATCTTTCTGCACATTCTGGGCGTGTGCATGTGTTAAAGGGGGTAATTAATGTAGAGCCGCATATAGTCTCTTTCCCCTGGGCCCCCTGTCCACATTCATTACTGTCAAGCACACACACACACACACACACACACACACACACACACACACACACACAAACCTCAGCAGACATGTATGTAGACAAGTGTTTGCTCAGCTCCACTTTATGGTAGTTTAACATGTAGCCTGCACACACACACACACACACACACACACACACAGACAACAGTGTTATACTGTAAATCATAGAGTATACTGTAAAATCATAGAGTCAGGCTATAATCAGCCAACCAGTTGTTATTACAAAGACTATGAATATTCATACTGTTAACACAACATATACATATGTAAGCCAAACACAGATGTTTCAGCTTTGTGTGTGACATAATGATAAGTTGCTTTAAAGAGTAAAAGCTACAATAAAGTTTAACATTTCCTCCACATGTAGGACATAATAAATTGTTCAATAAAAATGTTCAATAAACTGCTGAAAAAGGCATCTTAAATGCAAATGTACTTCTAATTCCAATGTTTATGAATATGCAGATACGTTTAGTTTAACCAGTGGGTCCCAAATTCACTGAAAAGTCTGTTCTCAGTATACGTGCTCTGGAAGTTTTTAAGTTTCCACATCAAGCTTGTGTAATTTACACACAGGATTATAATTAACTTTCCATAATTACGATGTCACAAGTTTATATACATATATATATATATATATATATATATATATATATATACACGTATATATGTATATTAGGGAGGTAACAATTACTGATATTACGGTAAATTTCTGTTCATTTTTACACGGTAAAAATTACCGCTTAATATACATAAACGGATTATATTAATTGCATTATCATGGTGGATTATCAGGACATGTAATAACAGCCTCATTCAAGTCTTGCGATGCAGGCGCTGCGTGAATGCGTACCATGTGTAAACACAAAGAATGAAAACATGGCAGAAGGTGGTGATAGCGGCACTCAGGACATCCTATGCTATGCAAACGTCAGTTATTGTGTGAGGGACTCTGGTTTTACTAAGACTGTCATAATGTGTAACTCTCGACGTATACGAGACATTTGAGCCGCATCTGTCCTCCTAAACGGCGACTAGGTTTTCCGTTTCACTTAGGAGCTAATACTAGCTGAGTAGCTAATAGCCGCTTTAGCAGCTATGTTGCTAATGTTCAGTGTTTCAAAATGAAACGGAGCTGAAAACACTAAGCGGAGCCGACAGAATATAAACCGACATAACGTAACGCTAATTGAGATCAACTATGATTGAATCACTGATTATGGTTATTGTATGGCGAGCTAGAATCGATATAGACAGCCAGTTATGCTTTCTCGACATAAGCTCAAGGAAACAACATAAAACGCTGCCGTGTTAACCTGACCGAGAGCATGCACTCCTTTTCTCATACAGGTAATCCTCTGACTCACATGCACACTTCTAATGTGCGAATTATTCTGTGTAATGATGACCATTGCCCTTAGGGGTTTTTTGGTTTCTCCTGCACATTTGTGATATCTATTCTATATATTGTATGTCTTTTGTTCTACTCTTGCATTGTTTTGTTTTATATATATTTTTCCTCTCGTGCTAATAAATAAATATATAAATTGTTTACATATTTTGCTGACTGTTAAAATGCACCAGACAAATAAGCTTTGCTCCTGTAATGTGTTTCCATATTTTGTTAATTTAAAATAAAATTTTCTGTTGCTGTGCCAATCCCTTGCCCCTTTAATGTGAAAGTTTCATTTTAATATAAGATTTTGGCTGTTAACGTTTTGGTATGATAAGGAAGTTACGAGATTTAGTGAAGTTATTTCAAGGTATCTATTTTTTGGACATTTTACAGCGCTTAAAAATATCACAATATTATCATTTACCGTGATAATTTGGTCACTATAATCGAGATATCAAATTTTCCATATCCTTACATCCCTAAAGTTAATTAAGTCACCCCACACTGCACCTGCTAACACTCAAAAATAGTTTTGTGTGGATAAGATGTTAACAAGCCCCTCTTAAGCCGGTTTATACTTCTGCACTGAATCGACGCTGTACCTACTTGTAGAGTTTGCACAGACGTGTACCCTACACCATAGCCTGACCTTCACCTCCCCAGAAATGTAACTGCACATCGTGGCAAAACAGACCCACTCTCCATTTTTGTAAACTGAAAAACATTTCCAGGGGTTAAAGCAAGAAAAAAATTTGTGCCTGAAATGTCGAGCACGGAAGATTTGTGTGCCTGAAATCTGAATTCTCTTCTGGAGCGGGGGGCTTGGTGCTGCGGTCACAAAATGAAGAAATAGAAATGTATGTGTTGCAAAGGAACGTGTTTATTATCAAAATGAACAAAAAGATTATAGCTTTAGTAGTTACTTTTCAGATTAAACTTTTATAGCTTAATGAGTTTATAAATAAAGATTAAACTTTCAGTGGTTAACAGACTTTTTGACTTAAAGCTCCTACATCTCTTTTTTTGCCTTGGTGCTACTCATTTTTAGAAGCTAAATCATTTAGGCTGTTTGCAAAATTGTATCGTGCTTGATGTGAATTAAACAGGCAGTTACATCGAAATTACGCCTCTGGGCAAGCATATCACCATTGAAATGGATCATATAATGTTGCGGTGGTGACTTTAAAACTTCAGCATAGAGGACTTTTATTGCAACTTTCGTTTCTGTCTGGTTTCTGTTACCTTGCCTTCAAAATTACCGCTGGCTTACCAGAGCCTCTCCTGCTCGTCTGAGCTCTGTGTCTCAATGTGACATGATGTGAAAGCATGCACAGGCGTCAGTGCTGATTGGCTATCACTTGTGCCGTGTAACCAATCAGAGGGGGCTGTAGGTGGGACATTGTTACATTGGTAATTTATTCCATGGGAAATGTCATAGGCTTATGCTAATAATGTTAGCATGTTGTATATTTGGGGGAAACCTGTCTAGCAAAAGAAAATTGTTTTGCTTATGAACTTTGTAAGTTCTATTAAGGAGACACATTTTGTAATGTTACCTTTGTTAAACAAAAAATGTTGCTGTTGTTTCCAGCTTCATATGGAAAAAGTCAGCTAGCCGCTAGGCTGATTTAGACAATGCAGTGTCTCACAGCAATAACATTGTCATGTTCTATAAGTGAGGAAAATGTGTCTAGCAAAAGACAGTTGTTTTTATTGAACCTCATGAGTTATACAGAGTATTGATGTATGTTTTATGGGTGTTTTCTGTGTTAATTAAATTAATCAAACTTTACTGCACTCAACACAACTGCATAGAAACCCCACCTACAACTAGTGTTTTGGCGGTGTAACTGCAGAGCCACACAGACACACTTCCACTCAAGTACAAATCCTCACAACAGAGTAGACCACTTGTGTAGACTACAACGTAGGCTGTGTGTAGCGCCTACATACAGCGATAACCCAGCCTTTATGCTTCAGAAATGGGTGAAAGGAGTGTGAATTCATTACTTTTTATGAAAATAAGCAGGAAAAGAATCTGTTGTTTTCAAGAAAATCTAGTTACTGTGGTTAACTAACAGATATGTAATTGACTTGTTTTTTCAGTGTAGAATACAAATGTGTTTGTGTTTATACACATGTTTGCTCTCCAACAGTCATGTTGGTGTCAGTGTGTACTATAGGTGTATGGGCATTCAAGGTTTTGTGTGTGTGTGTGTGTGTGTGTGTGTGTGTGTGTGTGTGAGTGTGAGAGAGAGAGAGAGAGAGAGAGAGAGAGAGAGAGAGAGAGAGAGAGAGAGAGTGCATGAAGAATAGAAGCCTTCAGTGTACCAAGTCAAAGCGGTGTCAGCCTTTATCAATATTTGACTGCAGAACCAGAGAATGGATGAATCTTTAATATGACCTTGGAGCACAACAAAGACATGGAGACATGGGGGACAAGAGAGAAAGAGGGGGATGTAGTGGGTGACAGAATGGGAGTGAGAGGGACAAAGTGGAGATGTGGAAAGAGGAAAACGAGTAGAGATGCTCAACTTCTTGTTTTGATTTTGTCATCTTGTCAGGGACAACTCAGTGAGCTCAAACAGTAACTGCTCTAAACTTGATGTTGTAGACCTGATAAACTCTAAATATTATGCAGGACTGTGCAGAACATGACTAAAAGACACATAGAGGTTAACACTACGGGAACATCTTTATATCTTTTTACTTTACCTCCATTTCCCCTCTTTCAGATACACAGTCACCCTCATTGTCAGTATTTCCTGGTAGCTACAGACTAAGCACCTCCTTCTAAAGCCGATTAAACAAAGAGAGAGAAAGTGGAAAAAGAGAGACGGAGAGGATGGAAGGACACTGCAGAAACAGAAGAGACAAAGTGCGAGAGTGGGGATAGAAGTAGAGGAGAGGAGAAAAAGGGACACATACAGTAAAAATGAAGGCTAGACATGAAGAAGTATTTGTCAGAGTACATTTAGCAGTGAGTGAAACAGAGAAGAAGTGTGGGGTTTGAACTGAGTGACAATGGCTGAATATTTATGGAGGAGGTTGCAGAATGCAGAGTATTTTTTTCTTTGACATGGTAGATAAATCCAAAACCTGCTTGATTGACTTCTTATTCCCTTAAACTTAGTAACGAGAGAGTTTATTTTATCATATTGTTCAACGTCTTGTTAAAATCACTATTTACTAGTGCACTATAATCAGGCTCTTCTCATTCAGTCTTTGTACATCTGTCATATGACATGAACAAAGGAGGACAACAGGTCACACAGTATGAAGACCAAGCAGACACAGGACCCAGGACATAGGGTTCCTGTTCTGTTTGAAACCAAAAGTCAATGAGGAGTTATTTTAAGTTACATACGTATGTAACATCATGTCGTCATGCCATATGTAGTACACAACGTGACAACACCCAACCATGATTCTTTTCCAAAAGTTAACCTAACCTCAAGATATCATAGGAACCATGAGCAAAACTTTTCGTAAGATACTACAACCCAAGCCAAAATAAATGTTAACACTTTACGTGTCAACAACACTGTTGTTATTGTGTGGTTAAGTTTAGGCACAAAAAACACTTGGGTATGTTAGTAAAAGATCATGTTTTGGCTTGAAATACCATGATTTGGTGGCACAATCCTGCCTGGAAATGCAGCCAAGTCTTGGGAAAAAACACTGCTGGCACTATCGCCGGGAGAAAGAAAGGGCAAGTTGCTAAAAAGCAACCACACAGACATGAGAAGAATCAATCACCTAACTCTGAGCAAAAAAGTAAATACAAACTATTCCTTTAGGAGCATCCCCAGCACAGAACACTGTGAACATTACTACAGAGGTCATAGGGCTCTATTTTTTATGAATCAATGGTTCCTGTTGCTACAGTAGGGCATGCTGATGACTTTTGGTAAGCTCCTAAGTGCTTGGTGTAACAGTGGTGCAGCTGAAAACTAGTTGGGATTAGGAAAAATACATTATCAGTGGTTGTAGAGCCAATCCAATCCGCTCTCTGTTCTTCCCGCCCTCCACTGTTCCACAGCACCATGCCACAGGGCATACAGACAGAGGAGTCTGGAGAGGCTCTGCCACAAAAGCTCCTCCTGAGAGAAAACTGATGTCCTTGCTCAGGAGGAGCAGAGATGCTACGAGTGAAAACAGCACCTTCAGTTCTGGTAGCTTGGGAGGAGATAACACATTTGGTTATCGTGTAGTTCTGGCCTCAGAAGATCCACTGCCCAGTGTGAAGAATGGTACAGTGAGATAAAAAGTATCAGTGAAGAGTGATGAAATGCATCATCAAAAATAAATCTACATCGTTTATGAATTAATATTGCCTTATTTTCAGGAAACAAGTCTAAATTCAACAGTGTTGGATTAAAATATAGCTTATTATGTACACAGGCATAGGGCTGCCAGAGCACACTGGAAGGATGCTCAGACACATTTTGCCAAAGTGTGGAAATAGAATATAGCTGACTCATTATACAACTGAAATTGTATACAGTGGTTTTAACAAGCCACAATTCAATCATCAGCAGAGCCTTTGTCATAGAAGCAATCCAATAACATACCAGTAAGTAGCTGGTTTCTGACAATATTGCTATAGTTGAAGCAACGTATATGTAATAGTTCAACTAGAGCAAGCTGAAGCTCTCTCTCACACAAACACACATGCACACACACAAGCCTCACAAACACCCAGTTATCTTTGGTTTAAGAGAGGCAACAAAAGGGCAACAGTGAGAGAGACAGTGTACTGTAATTGGTGTGTGAGCAGAAAACACTCAAACAAACATACAGAAACACACATGTGCAGAGTTGAAGAGGTGGACGTCTTTTTATTACAAAGCCACTCATGTTAATTAGTGGTGCTGGGGAGAGACGTTAGCTAGGACTACTGCAAACATACAACACATTTTTTAAGCTACATGTCATGACACACACACACACACACACACACACACACACACACAGTGAAATTATATCATTCACTGCTCTGTTATGTCATATGTCTGCTGTATCCTGTTGTTTCCAAACAACGACTCCTCGCTGACCACAATCGTTCCTCTCATAGTCACCTCCACGAGAACAGGACATAAAAGCTGTGGTATCAAGTCCAACTTTTTCCAGTATCAAATACTCACACTCTTCTGAAAGGTGGCCCATTTGTGCCACTTTTCAACCTCCATTAAAAACTCATATTTTGAGGTATCGGTTCAGGCACCGTTTAAGCACCGGTACCGTTTTAAAAGTATAGGTTTGGCACCGGTATTGGAAAACACCCAAACGATACCCAACCCTACATATATGTCAGCTTTGGGCACAACTCAAACCTGATTAATTCCAGATTATTTGGGCTACATGCAGGGTGGCGGTGTCGCTCAACTTCTGCACTTTAAGAGTTAGGTTAAAATAACAGTTTAGCTAGCAGGCTAGCTAACAACTACCCACAAAACATATGACTTATATGGATGCACTGCAAGATACCCAATTTCCAGGATAAATGTTGGCATTATACTTTTTTACAAACCATGAATCAGTCATATTTATACATTATTATGTAGCAAATACGTTCAAACTTTATGTTTCAACAACACTGTGGTTAACATGTGCTTAGATGTAGGCACAAAACCACTTGGCTTTCCTTAGGAAAAGATCATGCTTTGGTTTAAAACACAGAGCTTTGGTGGCACAATCCCTGCAGCTGATGCAGCATTGTGTGGGTTTAAAAAAAAAAAAAAAGTTTTCGTGGTACTGTCCTGGCAGAAACCACAGCAACAGGTCGCTAGAAAACACCCATGTTTTGTGGGTAAAAGGCTGTTGTAAACCCAGCGATGACTCGATAAGAAACAAACAGGTTTATTGTTTGTTGGTTTCAAACAGTGGTCTGCAGCTTGGCCAGGTCTTGCCTAGGTGTCACACCATCCACTGTCCCCTCCACCTCCAGATGACAAAGTCAAGCTCACACACCATGTCACTTTAGAAACACTGGAATGATAGGCATGAAACATACCAACATAACATATCTGTTGTTTGCAGAGACAAACAATCCCGCCATTTTCTTCTGGTGACTGGGCTGCTACAAGTGAGACACAAGTGATGCTTTAACTACTGTCACTGCCTCACTTATACAGCTCACTCAATAATTGCACTGATCAGATATCAGGTAAACACTTCAACACCACGCCCTGGCTTCTGAATGATCAGAAGTTAAGTACTGAAATCACTTAAGCATTTTTTCCTGTTGCTTTTCATGTGACAGAGAAAAATGGCTAATATCATTTTAATTTCAGCGTAACTTCAGCAGCAGCTGTCACAGGGGACAGACCCTACAGAGACTACATCCAAAGACTCACTTAGTTACACATGGGAAGAATAAAGATTATTATGTTGTTAACATCTGGCCAAAATGAGTTTCAAACCACATGTGACATGTAAGGAAAAAAGTTCAATGTCAAAGAAAAGCCACCATGTTCTATATATCCAGACGGCGCCTGGCCTTCATGCCAGATCACAGTAACTATGATGGTCTAACTGTCCATTTTTCCTGCTCATTAGTCTTTTGGAGTGAGCAGACAGTCAGGCTGTTATGTGATTTCTTTTCTTTTAATCACAATAAAAAAATGTGTGCAGCTGTGCCACAGTGTGCAAAAACACTGACATCTAGACTTTTCAAAAGTCAAAAAGACTAATGAGCCAGTGCTTTTGACTGTGACACTGTCAACACTTCCGCTAATTGAAAAATGTATATGTTAAGATCTCTGGAAACACCAAACTGACACTGACTCGCAAATAAAATTGAAAAAAATAAATCTACTTATCAGTTGCAGCTCTGTCATGAAGTTACATCACTTACCTGCACCATTCGGCATCCCTGGCAAAACAAAAGTGTCTCTCTCTGTCTCTCTCTCAGCCGCTGTAGTACAATAAGAGCTTATAAATGTTGAATCTCTCTCATCCTCTGCTCTATTTCCCTTGTTCTCTGTCACCGTCTGCATTCCCCACGATGGTGAATAAGTAATTTGACTTTTTACCCTTAGCGCTTTGAGCAACACCAAGAACAATGGCAAAGAAAATTTACATCGCTTCTCAAACAAACACTCAAAGTCTGGATCTCCCTTACATGATGCTATTTTTTATTTATTTTTTTTTTTATGTCTCCTATATTATTGACTTAAAAAAACCCTTAGCTTAGGATTAATCTAAATGTACATTTCTGTCTGGCAGTCATTTGCAAGAGACATCACTGTTTTATAGAGCCATGTTCATTGTGCAGCAAAGTCCATCACAGCCAAGCATAAAAACTAAGTGTGTCAACGTTTTACTGTGAAAACTGTCTGCACAGAGAACAGAGGTTAAGAACATGCTCAACTTCAGATGCTTTCTAATGTACAGTTAGATGTAATGTGCAGATAGAGAGAGGGACTGGCATGGTGTGTGCATATGAGTGTGTGTCAGTAGAAAAGACAGCTCTGTATGTGTTTTGCCCCGCTCAAAGACAGTCAGCACACACACAGATACACAATTTTTCTGCTACAATGCAAATATGTCTCATGCCATACAAAAGCACAACACACACTTGCACAAACACACACTCTTATCTTTGCTCGGCTTTGCATGCTAGGAGTTAACTCGTGATTAGATCGCAGTGAGATCTAATCGTTCTTTGATCTCAGGTTTTAGCGGCGTCAGAACACACACTTGCACACGCAGAGACACACATATTCTTACGTATACATACAAGGGCATCCACTGGCATTCAATCATCCTGACACACACATAGAGTATGACACACACACAGCAAATCATCTGTATCAGCACATCATGTAGAGGTCTTTACAGGCTATTTAAAGACCTCTATTTATTTAAAGACCCTATTTAAAGGGGGGGGGGATGCAAAGTAAAAAAGAGCAACCTTATATGAATCAGGCTGAAGAGGTAAAATGATACAATATGGAGAAATGTTGCTATGCATTTTAGTATCTTAGACGTTTGCTTTATTCCCATTGAAACACAGAAAACAGAGTGAAGATACCCGACCTGATCTTGGGTATCCAGGGCTACCAGGTCCTGTCGGGTCGGGCTGGAACAAATATTTACAAATGATATTCAAGTTTGGGGTGGGTTCAGTCTAAAAATGATGAACCTTCTGTCTGAGTTGGCTACTTTTTGTTCAGGCCTGGTTTTATTTTTTACCTGACAGCTCCTGAACGCAACACATGGGCTATTTCAGGTGGTAAATATTCATGTAAGCTAATGCCTTTTGACAGTCACTTACAAGGTGCCATTTGTAATCACAATATAGAGAGAACCTATAACCATGGTAACTACAATAGTTTGACAGGGCAAACTCTTGTGCTTTAGAAACGTTACATAAACTGCGTCCTGCTCAAGTCGGGTTCAGACATAAAGAGAATGCGTGTCAGGTTCAGGTTGAGCTTAGTTAATACTCTCTCGGGCTTGGGTTGGGTTCACACAGAAATATGTGTCCCGAGCCACACTCTAACGGAAATACATGTAATTACTGAACAAAAAGGAAGGCAGTATAGTATACAGAGGACCATTCTCTTGCTTTTTGTTTGATTTGTTTGTCTCTCCTGTCCTCTCTTGCTGTATCAGCCCAGCAGGCATCGAGATAAGAGTCTGCGTTATCTCTCTGCTCGCCATCTCAGCTCATCTATTGGTTTTGTCTGGAGCGCTGAAGCCGTTAAGATCTGGCCTCAACTAAGACGACTAGGAGAGATGGAGAGAAGCATGGAGACATGATGAAGCAAGGAAGACATATTCACAGAGATTAAGTTCTCCATAATTATCAGCGTCACAATTAACACACTGATATAATGTGTGTTTGTATGTGTATGTAAGTGTAAATGTGGTGTTGCTCGTGTGTGTGTGTGTGTGTGTGTGTGTGTGTGTGTGTGTGTGTTAGGGCTGTCAACAAATATTCTAAATTCGAATTTGAAAAAAAAAATGGACCTTCAAATGTGAAAATTGATATTCGATTGTGGAGGAAAAAAACACCACCGTAGCTGTCCTCTTTGTGAGTTAGCGTTGGCCTGGTCCGCTGCACTGAACGTGATGCCAGGGCCACACCGCCCACGGAAGTGCCGGAGCACTTCCATTCACATCAGACGCGCATTTCTCCACGCTGGTCGACAAGCGGTTCTGCTCCCAGCTGTTGTCTCCGTCACCCGGCTTGACACATTCGCTCGTGGCTCGCGCAGAAAATAGACCAGACACCGAAACAATCGCTGCAGGGCGCGAGCCGGTCACGGTACAGCGCTTCGAGGCTATTCGCAGCGCTTCCGCGGGCCACAGGTCAGAGGGGGGGGCAAGCAAGAGGTCTGCGGTCATTTATAAAATAATGTTATAGATAATTGTTTTGTGTGTTTTAATGTGTAGGTATGTAAATGTTTTCTAAGACGTTTATGTTGAAATAAAAATACCTACAAGTAGTTACGTTTCCTTATATTAATACATATACAAGTATGTTTCCATGTATTAGTTTGCCCTCTTGTGGACATAATGTGAAAAAAAAAATTGAATGGTTCGAACCTATGAGTTATTTTCAGAAGGAATATTCGAACATCATTTTTGAGCAATTTTGACAGCCCTAGTGTGTGTGTGTGTGTGTGTGTGTGTGTGTGTGTGTGTGTGTGTGTGTTTACAAATGTGCCTGTTTAACTTGCAGCCATTATTTTCAGCATTGCGTCTGTAGCAACTGTTGAGCTCATTAGCACTTTCAGTGAAATGGGCTAATCTAAGAAACGCTTGTGCCTTTGTGTAGCTGTAGTTACTTCAACACCATTAGCTTCACTGTGATTTCTCCTCCACAATGCCATGTGTCTACAGTCTAGAAGAGAAGAGAAGAGAATACCTTATGTGAATAGATGCTTTTGAAAATACAAATGAACATGAAAAAAAATATAATTTTTTCTTGCAGATGGATAGAAAAGAATAACTTGAACAAATGAGTGGAGGTAAATAATGAATACAGATGCCTTCTTTCAGGGCACAGTTACCAGCTCACAAGCCATATGAAAAGCAACGGGAGATTTTAAAAGAGTCATGTTACTGAAGGCAATGCTCTCCACCACCATCATCAAAACACCAAATGACTAAATATCTTTTGAAGAATCATGTTCGTCGCCCTGGTAGAGTTCACAGTCTTTAAGAATAAATGAGGAGGAGCACCAAAGCTGTTCTCAGGCTCACCAACACCTCTCTGTAATCCCCGTGTATATACATGCATACAAATAAAGCAGCTCGGCTGAGCATGTTGTAGTTCATACCAAATAATTCCAGCAAGAAAACAGGCACAGATCCCTTTAGATTCAAAGGTTTTGTTTGTCACATGCACGTTTATCATGTGCTGCGGCATACTGTTGAGACTGTGTTAAAATGACAATTATTAAAATAAAATTAAAAAATATAGACTAGAAAAACAAACACAAAAGATAAATTTTCAAAGATAAAAATACATTTCAAATATGTGTAATATAACTTGGGGAACACTTCATAATATCCATCATTAATAACATTAAATTGATAGTTATTTTAACTTTAGTAAATTACCAATCAGTGAAATGATAATGATTAATGTTTATTAATTATAAGTAATGCTGTAATCAATGTTTTTTAACAGTTTCTTGTTGCTCGTCATGTTATATTTTATATACTTTATAATGTATATATTAATGATTAAGGCATAATTTGCAAATCTCATTTTACAAACCATCATTAAATCATTAAAGAAAAACTTAATAGTACATTTAATGTGTGCAACAATAAATTGTCAAAATGTCATAAATCATAGCACCACTAATACATAGTGAACATCATCAAATGTCATTTCATAATTTGTTGATAGTAATCATTTACTACAGTTAACTTAACTATCACTTTACTTTTTATAAGAGGTACATATTACATTTGTAAAGCAAACTGTAAACTAAATAGTAGTTTATTGTAGTTGAATAAAATGGTAAAATAGTCTTGGATATATTTCATATATTGAGTGTATTTAACTCAGGCTGGACATTCATTGGACATAACCTTAAAATACATACAGCCTTTTACACTTTAATCAGGGTTTAAATAGGCTTCACAAAACCAACCCTGCATCACAAATAGCCCTCATCCCAACACAGTCCTGCACAGTTATTATTGGGCCCTGGATTAATAGAAAAGTCATTATCTTAACAAAGATAATCATCTGTGCAAATTAGATATTGGTAATATATGCACATGATCTTTCCTCATTTGGTATGACTGCAACATAAGATAAATGCGACCAGCTTTAAGTACCTTTTTGCTAAGTGCTACTGTCTGATTGCATGTGGCCTCTAATTGGAATTCAGTGTCACTACCTCCTAATACACAACTTTAGACGTCCAACTTTTCAAACTGAACTGGAAACAGAACTTCTGCCTTAAGATTGACAGAATTTCACACAGTTGCCTTTTTGAAAAATAACAACAGACTGAACTGTGTGATCAGATATAGACGTAACTGAGAAGTTGGAACAAAAATGCTGAAATATTTCAAACAAATGATGTATTGAATGTACACTGCAGCAACAACATGAATCACTATTATGGAATAATCAGCACACTGGGACTGTGAATGAGGCTTGAGAGGAAAAGAGGAAAAAATGAATAAATTCTTCATATAATTATTCAACTAGTTACTCTGATCTAGCTCACCAATTACAATACATCACCAGCATATATTGCATCTTGCACGCAGCTGAATAGGTTTTATTCTGTAGCTTGTTTACTACAAGTTATAATATGCATTCTTCATGATGCATCCTCCATTTGGAAGATGAACGATTGTCAACATGTCTGCATGTCTGTCTCTCAGATGACAGAAAGATGCCCATTCAACGCTCATGAATTTTTGTATTTGTGTGCATCAGGGTGTTTAAGTGTGAGATGCCGGTGTGATGAAACTCTTGTGAGTAAACTTCAACCCTGTTTAAGTGTCCTTGAGCGAGGCACTGAACCTGACCAGCTTCAGGGTTGATAATACGTACCAACCCAGTCGCCAGAAGAAAATGTTTGCTTAGTATGTTTCTGCAAACCACAGATATGTTACATGTGCACTTTTCATGCCTATGACATCAACGTTTCTAGAGTGACATAAAATATGTGCAGACTTTTTTGTCAGGAGGTGAAGGGAATGGTAGATGGTATGTCACCTACGTGAAACACCTGCCCTATTGTTCAAAACCCACAAACAACAACATTGGTTGTCTTACACACTGTATATTTAAGTAAAGTTAGTCTAACTGAACAGCTGTGTCTACTCAGCTGACCTCTAAAGTAAGGAGTTTCTTACAGGGATTAGATATATCATCACTTTCTCATTGTATTTTTTTTCTATAGCTCAAACTTGTTTATTATATTTGTGCTGATCTGCTTAAACATCACTTAACTCTCACTCTCCTCACCTTCCACCACCCTTGTCTCTGCTGTGTCTCATCACAATTTGTCCACTTTTTTCTGCTGCATCAAAGCACAGCAGGGAGACTGACAAAAGGAAATGGTAGTTCCTATCCATATGGTGTCCAGTTAAACACACACACACACACACACACACACACACATAAGCAGCGAGGGACAGAAAAGATCTAACAGCCTATCTTTGGCTGACTGTAGCGGTCGCCCACATAAATGTCCGCTTGGCTCTGCTCTGATCACATAATTGCTCTGTGCACACCTCTCCCACACACACATACACAGAAGGAGAGCGCACATCCACAGAGCATGCACTGAAGCGCACTTAGGGAGTTCACACACACATACACTTAAAACCTGGATATATGCAGCACCCACACACACAGTCACTGTTCAATATGGCATGAAGCGGACCGCTTACACATGCAGGTATGCCTGCGAGCGAACGTGCACACATGTACAGCAAACAACAACTCCCACCAGCTCGCCCACATGGTCAGTATGTTGAGTGTGAGAGAGACACAGACATGCAGAAAGAAAAAGGTGAGAGCAGAGAAAGTTAAAAGATGAGACTGAGAAAGTACAGTGAACACTCTGAAAGCCATCCTGAGTAAGCTTTACAGAAGTCCAATTTAGTCTGACATAATAACACATTTAATTAAATTTTGTTGCGTTACATATACTCATCGCCTTTTGTCTGATTAAAAATTCATCACTTTTCTGGTCCATATCATCGTTGTTTGAAAGTTTAGTCACATAATTCTTATGGGATGAATCAATAATCCCCTGCCTGCTGCAGGGCTGTTGTTCTGTAGATGACCCCGGTGTTTGACCTCATTTTAGCAGACAAACTTCCCTACAAGACTAAATTACGTAACATGTCTTACTACTGCCAGTACATGAAATGATCATTAATGGGTTGTGATGTGTTTCTTTTGCCCAATCAAATTTCAAAAATTTCTCTATGAAGTTAAATATTAATGACAAAATAAGTGACTATCAAGTAATTAACCTTTCAGAAATCCGATGAGAGCCTGTGTTAAACAGAAGGGCCTGCACTAGGAAGACAGCCAATAGCAAGCAGTTTACAGCCAATGAAATTCCCTACACAACAATGTGCAGCTTAAACAGCTTTTTTTCCCCAACATAAACTGCTATAAATATAAATAAATAAATTTAAAAAAATGGCTCTTTTATTGTCTTAAAGGAAATGTCTTAATATTGTCTTTCTTATAAATTTAGATTTTCTAAAAGTAATTTTACGTAAAATAAGGTCTTAAATGGACATTTCTGTCTTTGTTGATTTGTTTTTCATTCTTCATCATACATTAAGTTCTTGGTTTTAACCTATTTTCTTAGCACCTCGACAAACCCTTTGAAAAATGTGAAATATTCATTTTCTGCAATACTGTTATCCACTTTGAATATGGACTACATAAAGCTTCAAGCTATTGTCCCATTGTGTTTTTCAGCTAATAAATGCCAGCTATGAAGGCATCTATTTTCAGAAAATTATTCAGGTGGAGATTTGAAGGGAAAAAAAAAAAAACTATTTTAGTGTGTTCAGTAGCACTTACAGGGATTCAGACTTTTGGGGGAAAAACTTCTGATTGTTACCTTTCCACAGAAAAATGTATGTGCATGTGCTTTAAAACCTCTTGCACTCCACCCCCATTTTGTAGCGAAAACGCCTGAAATGACATACCCAAATTAAAATGACTGTAGCCTCTGAACCGCTCTGCCTCCATGCATGCATGAGATCTTGCCAGAAAGAAAACTCCCTGAAGTTTCTTGTGAATGTGTCAGAAACACTCTAGGTGATACAGAGACAGAGTAATGGGCCTCTGAAGTCAGTAAAAAGTTGAAGATTTTGCGTAAAATAAAATAAAAAATGATTTTCACGATTAATAACTGTTTGTGGCTTCATCTGAGCAGGTAAATGACACTGTGGGGCTGTAGGCACACTATCAATGAACATTTGCTTCAAATTTGAAGAGAACTGCTCAAAGTATGACCATTCTACAGTGTTTTTTTCCATGAAAAGATCCAGGCGGAGCTCCAAATGACAAGAGCGCTCAATCTGCTTCAAAACAGTACTATCAGTGATCAAACAACACTCAGCCAGCTTCAGACATCGTACCTTATTGAAATCAGGTGTGATTATGATAGCTGATGTTGTTTATGACACAGAAACACCATAAAATATCACCAAATAAAGCCATATGAAACGTGAAAGTTGTGATCCCACTTTCTAGACAGTATATCTCGGCCAAAAATAGTGGTAGGAGTGAGACTCTTACCTTTTATAAAAGATCTAAGTCTCCACTCACAGCTCCACATGAGATCGCAAGTAATCCTTTAACTTTTTCCCTCGAAAAACGGCATGACATGACTTGTCACCACTCATTGCAATTTTGGACTTTGTGTGTTTAGGCTGCTCTGGTGCGAAATCCATAATAAATAAAAGAAAAACGATGTCATTTTTGAAAAGCTGAGAGCTTCCTGAATCTGGCAATACCAAACATCACATGGTTTGATGACGCAGTGCGCCTGTGAGATACCATTTAACAGAGAAGGGAGGGAGCGTGGACGCTGGTGTCCGAGCGGAGTTAGAGAGGTTAAAGGGTTCAAGAACAACTTTCAATGTACTTTGGGTATGCCTTGGGTAGGCCTTTTGGGCAATTTTAACGGGCAAGAAGTTAAAGTAAACTATGATATTTATTGATTAAAAGTTTGACATTTTAGAAAATATGCCTTTTAACTTCTTGCTGATAGTTAGATAAGAAGATTGATAACACTTTCATGTTGGTACTGTAGATCTGAAGAGGAGCCAGCAGCTAGTTATCTTTGCTTAGCATGAAGAGTGGAAACAGGGAAATCCTCCGAGCACCTCCAGAGTCTAACATTATAACCTGCTTGTCTAATCTATATAAAAACCAAAGTGTAAAAACAACACTTTTGACTTGGGTTATGTGCAGGACTATTTCTTGGCCAGGAACGGTAACTGTTTGGACTCTTAACTTGTCCAGCTAAAAAAAAGGTTGATTGTTGTCACTTTTGCATGGATGCATAAAATTGTTTTCCCCTGTTTCCAGTCTTTATGCTCAGCTAACAGATCCGGCTGCTGGCTGTAGCTTCATATCTGCTGTACAGAATTGAGAGTGACATCAATCTTCTCTTCTAACTCTCACTCTCAAATAAGCGTATTTCCCAAAATCTTGAACTGTTACTCTAGGAGTTTAATGACTCGGAACTGTGTGAGATATTATTGACAGTATCCAAGAACACACTGACTGTAATCAGATTCTGAATCACATGTTGCTCAATCCAAATTGGTGCATGGGAGTGTGTTTTGTCAACTGAGCCCCGCCCACCTAAAATCAGTAAGAAGACCACAGAGGAAAACATCAATATGCAAATCTCTAATCTAAAATGACCAAAACTGTTGTAACTGTGTGTTTATGTAGGATCCCATCTCTTGTCTCAAGAAGCTGACTGAAAAAATGAGCTTTCAGGACCTGTAA
The DNA here is from genome assembly GCF_011397635.1 of Epinephelus fuscoguttatus. Classification (NCBI taxonomy): domain Eukaryota; kingdom Metazoa; phylum Chordata; class Actinopteri; order Perciformes; family Serranidae; genus Epinephelus; species Epinephelus fuscoguttatus. Next base: position 37,067,224 of record NC_064760.1, on the reverse strand, counting down.
TGCCCAACTGGAACTTAGTTATTTTCACAGTAGCTCTTTGAAGCCCTGTGATGTAATTCTTAAGATGCTGTGTGTGTAATTACAAAAGGATCTCTACAGGATTTTTATGATTGCTCTCAAATTCCCTCGATTAAACCACCAGGACCCACACTCTCACTTACAAGCCAGCAAAATAGTGAGACAGGATTACATTACAGGGGAATCAATTCTAACTGGATTGTTATAATTAGATGACCTGAGTTTGCTAAAATGTCAGTAAGTAATTTTCTGTGTTTTTTTTTTTTATCACTTTCAGGACCTGGCAGGGGAGCATGGCAATAAAATTATAAATGCTGTTGGTAATATTTGTAATTACAGAACCTCCATTTGTAAAACCACAGAACAAATATTCTGTCTAACATGAATCATGCTGAGCAAGCATAAAGGCAGCATGAAACGAACACACAATACTCTTATATGTTAAAGCCTGCATGTATAGCTGACCTCTATGTCGCGCATTTACTATACAGTATCATACAAAGCGTGCCAACTTCAATAGCCAAAGTCAAAGTCTCTCTGTCAAGCTGATTAGTGAAACACAACAAATCGAACTGGAATAAAGACCATCAGCACATTTGTCATCAGTTGGCCACTGATACACAAATGAGCACAACAGCAGCAACAATGACAGCAGCGGTCAGATGGGCTCATCATTACACACCCTCAGCAGAAAGGAAACAGAAAGACAGCTATCTGAGCTCTGAGATAGAGTTTGGAGAGTAGTGTTATCTGAGAAAGGCAGAGGTGGTGATTGTGGGGAGAAAAAAGAAAGAAATGGCTTGAGCAAAGTAGAAGTACATATAAATTTCATCAAGTTAAAGAGATAACAATGCATCAGAAAGGACAACAGTGGGGAAAATTGTTGGGAAAGGAGAGAGGGAGCATATCTAACAGAAATAAGAGTGAGGAGTAGTATGAGAAAAGACAAGGGGTAGCATTATCGTTGTATTCGAGAAAAGACCGATGAGTGTTGGCAATGAAAAAGGATGACAGTGAAACACAAAAACAAAGAGAATACCAGTGAGACAAAAACCTCAAAAAAAAATAAAGCCTGAGAACTTTCAAGCACAGAAAGGCTCATTTTCTGCAAAATGACATGGCTTCAAGTGTAGACTACAAACACCAAGGCTGTTCATCCTACCTGAGTTCCTCTTAGAGATGTACTTGACGCCATCACAAGCTCCCGAGGCAAGGAGGAGGAGGACGAGGAAGAGGAGGGATAAAGTCTTCATCTCTCTATTCTCCACTGGCACCTTCAGCAGACAAGACACAGTGGGGACAAAGTGTTAGAGATAGCATATCAGTCTGATTCTCACTGTCAATAACAAGCACACAATATTCAGACTGTATCTAGAAACATACTGTAAACACAATTATAATGACACCATTACAGTGTGTTGAAATCAGAATTCTCTCCCCCTGACGATTGTTACAAGCTTTGGGGAAAGTTGAACACTTGTTGATTCGAGAAGGGGTGCAAACAGTAGTCTGCAATGTCAAGTCACACACAAATCCTCATACTGTAATTCAGATGATATCAAACAAATCAGTGCCCCAATAATCACCCCTTTATGTTCGGTACTTAGCTGAAGCATGTACTTAGCCTACAGTTGCACAGGTAGGTAAGGTTTAGAAATAGAAATATTATTGGGCATCATCCCATTACGCACTTAATGCAAAATGAAGTAGGTTAGGTTTAGGGAAAAAAAAACATCACGACAATGTACCTTAAAATAACTCAAGTCCACTTGTATTCACATGGGACACGAACACCAGTCTCCTTACAAAATGTCCTGTGTTTGTTTGACCCATCCACCACCCCAACCTGCCTCCCTGTATGAACTTTCACTCTTTATGCTACTTCCTTCACAGGGTGAATTTCCCTTATTGGGATAATCATGAATATCATGTCCAGCAGCACAGAAAGAGACTGCTGAGAAACCAACAATAAGGCTGTATTTGACCAAAGAAAATCTTGGTCGACAGAAATTCAACTTAATCTTCGACCAATCAATTGGTCAATAGGGAAAGAACTGCACATTATATCTAGATTAACTAAATTAGCCACAATGCACTGAATGCACTCCACCTGGTAACATTATGTGTCCACCAAAGCCCTTTTTTTTGTCAGAGTCGGAGCAAACATTTCCCTTTCAAAAGCTTTGTAATCCAGACCTGAACTGCAGTGTCCATTTGGAGATTTAATAAAATACATGCATAGTAATAAAATCTGAAAAAAAAGTCTTCTGTGATTATTTACCAGTTTTCAAAAAAAATAAATAAATAAATAAAAACGAAGTTGAAAAAACTTTAACTTTTGAGCTGCACTCATCACTGCCGCCAGCCACACTACAAGTGCTGAATAACGAGTGCCATTTTCCAGAGACTGTCGACCAATGAGAATTTGGTCAGGCAAGAGCATAACAACCAATAAATCAACCAACCACCCAGAAGTTTACAGCTCTAAAACAGGCTGCATACAGTATGCACTACCCTCAAAGAATGCAAAAGATCTTCATCAAGCATTGGCATAGTTCATATTAAAGATATGATATAATGACATTTCAAATAGCTGAAAGCCTGGCTTCTCCTGGCTGTGTTTCACTAGAAAAGGATGTTTACTAAAAAGATGCATGTCCTATCTGTGATGCAATAAAAATATTTGTTCCTTAACAAATGTAAGGTGAAGCAGTTCCTATGTTTTAGTGGCATTTAAAGAGTTGTAAGCACATTTTGATGATTATCAGGATCATATCATGAATCACAGTTATATTGGACAGGATAACTTTGACATGATTTTTATGTATATATTACACCATGGATGCCGATTCCCCAGCACCTGAGCACCCAACCGCTATTGCAAGCATCCATGAGAAAATCATAGTGTGAGGTGACCACGTCAGGAGAATAGGGCACTCCTTAGAATAGACACAGCAGTTTTAACTGTGCTAAAATATAATTACCAAGTTATGAGTGAGGACACTGACATTTGCAAAAGCTAAGAAATTAGAGACACTTAAATAGTAATTGTAATATTACAGTCTATGTGACCAAGTATGACAGTTTGGTAGCCAACGGAAAATTCATAAAACCCCAAAAAGCTTTGTGCTAACCACACAAAGAAAAAAATACTACCTTATCTAATCAGTGTATTGTGTTGTTCATCTACCCATTAGGTGTTTTCACTCTGTTTCATCAGAATGCGTGTTAGCCAGGATACATGTCGATGCCGTGTGGAGGTGGAGTAAAAGAACCAGGTGGTGTTTTTATTTTGGGAGCTCCCTTCTTGCATGAGCTAACATTAAAACAGTGAATACTGTACAGATCTTTCTGTTTTATGGATTGGAGCAACACTGTTTGTCTTTTTTTGATTTGGTTTCATGATTAAATGTCTGTTTGTATCCCTCAGTCTTAATAAGCAACAAATGAAAAGACAAGAATACAGAAATTAGGGCACCCCAAATCTCGTTGTGTGTGAGCCAATATGTTTAAAAAGTGAAAAATGCTTTATTACAACAATGACAGTGAGAACAGATAAAAAAAAACATTTATATTGATCTGAAACATCAGTTTGGTGGGGGTTTTGAAAACATCTATTTTTTCAACTGATTAAATTCAAAATACAGAAACTAAATTAGATTCGACCATAGGCCATGAATACAAAGGCTGCAGAAGCTTTGGGGCACACACACACATTTGCCGTCTTTGAGCCAGCAATGTGAGCCAGCCATGTGAAATCACATTGATAGAACACAATCAGATTTTCTCATGCTTTCTGTGTACAAACTGCAGTGTATGCATGTGCACACGCACACACACACACACTAAACCAGAGAGAGATCGAAGAAGAAGATTAGCCATGCCAGCAGTCATTTCATTGTATTTTTCATACATGTGACAATAAAGGGGACTCAAACTCCAGCTTGACTGCTGATTGAAATCACATTTGATTCACATGAACAGTGGGATAGCTGATGATAAAACCTAGTAGGGTGTAGATATGTGAGGCACAGTCATTTGCCTTTGAAGATGGGCAATGAGTTGATGGAATGTGGATCTAAAACTGGGAGCAAATTGATGCAGAGAACAAAGTTGAAAGAACAACAATATGATGAAGGATACTGTATGATGTTGCCACTACCAGTTGGAAATGACTCATCTCTTCTGGCTTTCAAGGCATCTTTCCTGTCATCACTTGTAATTGAAAACACAATATATTTCAACATTTTAGCTCTTGATTAAGATCCAAAAGCACACACGCTTTCTTTTTACCAGTAGCCTACAAGTACGTGGTGCCTCATCATCTTGAGAGCATCACAGGTGCAGTTCAAATCATCATTATGACAATAATAACACTACAGTCCAGCAACCACTTCTAATTGGCTGAGTAAAGATCAAAGCCCCAACGCACAACAGAAGTTTCTCACAGCAAACATTTTGTCTCGTCATAGTAGGAAAAGCACAGATAAGTCGCAGTAAACCTATGAGTGCACTGAAACCGAGGCAGCTAAATGGAATTCAGCCATTGTTAGTGGTATTGTTTGCACCTGTGCTGTTCCTACTCTGATGTGTCAAAAACAGCCAATGGACCTTTGTCATAGCAAACAGACCTGTCACAGCAGTTAACACAGAGGTGCAACTACTGATAGTCATGATGGCTCCATTTTGTGAAGGTGTCCCAGTAAACTAATATTTATAATGACATGTCCCTGACAATGACACATCTAATGCACCACCTACACCCAAAATCTTATCAAGCACTTTCACTGCTGTGTTGATGTTGTTGTTAATCCCATGTCCTCTGTTCTCCTTCAAGAATGAGAAGACATTTATATTTTAAATTTTTTGGTTTTATCATGGTGCCCCATCTAAGTAGTAATTTCTCTGAATACTGTCAGTTGTCCATCTCCATAGATGGAGAAGAGTGTTTCCATACAGCCAGTAAAATCTTTTCATACAGCAGCAATGTCACTGTTCTATCACAGCCTGTCTGCCTAACGGCCTAAATAACAACCGGCCATACAACACAAGAGCAAAAGACTTCTGAACATCATCCTACATTAGCTTTCCTGCTAAAGTTTCCTTCATTAACACGTCTTGTCCTGTGCCTTAGCTTGTGGAAGGAGCCACCAAGCATTCACCACGGAAAAGTGCACCGCTAACATCAGCTGGAGGCTAACGTTAGACAGCTAATTAGCTGGTTAGCTGCAGCACATTAAACAGCATGTAACGCATCTGTGGATGTCACTTTAGTCCCTGTAGATGCTGGTGTGGTCCTTACTCTTCAATAGCACTAACAACACACTGTCTCTCCATGACCTGTTCACTACAGTGCACTACAGTGTGAACTTTTGTCTCTTGTTTGCCTCCTGAGGCTCAGCCTGCCAGTGAGCTGAGAGGAAGAGGGGCATTTCTAATATTTTCCCAAAGCCTGTTTTTACTTCCTTTTAATTATGAAGAACTACTTAAAGACATTATCGATACACTGACATTATTTCTGACTGCAAGTAGGGATGACTAAATGTAAATTCCACTGGACTTTAAGTCAAGGAAAGTGACTGATGTATTTCAACCGTGTTATTAATGCCTATTGGATGTGTGGCCAATGAAAAAGCAATGCTTCCTCCTGTCTAGGTGGAGTCTGCACACATAATTGTAGCATAAAAAACTGTTGTTAGCTTAATTAAATTCCTACTACTTTGCCTTTAGTACCAATTTGTGCCAACAGAAGTGTTACGATAAATAAAAAATAAAAGTAGGTCAAGGCTGTACTTTTTCCACTGTGCAGGATTGGCTGCAGGGTGAGATTCATATCTCTTGCTTATACAAGACAGTTACAACATGAGACTTGCCAATAATATCCAACATTAATTACCCAGCTATCATGTTTCCACATTTGTTGCACACACTGAATACCAGGAACCAATAGCATTTGGCAGCTTTTGCTCCTGCAGTTTAAACTGCTGTTTGTAATATTTCAACTTAGTAACTTTAACAATGGCATTTGATTGTCACTGTCCACTAACATGCAAAGAAGTCAAAAGTAAGCCATATTCTGAAAATGTATGTGATTCCAGAACAAACACAACAGAAGGGGGAACGAGAGGGGAATGAGGCTACTGTGGACTACTGTGCATAGACATCATGAAGAAAGAGATTATATATATATATATATATATATATATATTTATTTATTTATATTTTTTTTTTTTTGCGTGAACAAGATAAAAGGAAATCATACACAGAAGATGGTAATGTGTTTTTCGTCTAATAAACCATCTCGTAAGCTGAAATGTATAAGTGAGATGTGTGAAAGTAAAGTCTAGTGTAGTTAGCTCATCACAATTAAAGTCTGCAGTGTGAATCATTCACTTTAGCTACTAATAGCTTAGAACTGATTGGTATTTTTTTAGATAGCTACATTCATGACTTCTTAAAACCATCTCAGTGCCGTATAAAAAAGTCTTATGAGACGATAAAGTACAACATTAAAGGAAAAAGCAAAACATAATGGGGTTTTGTTTTGGCTTGTAAAAAAGATTTAGACATCCAGTCATAACATTTTAGGGCTTTTTTGGCTCCTCACATGTTATGACAGGCACATGGGACCAACCAGACATAGCAAGACCCGTAGATTGACACTTTCTTTGTTTTTATTTTGCCCCTTTCTGGCCTCACAGTCTCCAGTCATCAGATGAAAAAACAGGTTGTGTCAGGTTATGTTATACTATAGCAGAAGAAGCTAAATTGAGCTGTTGTCTTCAGGTAAAGATATTGAGACAGGCACTCTGACAAGCAACACTGAGAAAAATCAAAGTGTGAGTCAGTCATACGTGGGTAGTTTTATCAGGTTCTTTTGGAAAAGTCAAAAAAATAAACAGAGAGAGAAAAACCAATGGAGGTCAGCATCAGGACCTTAAGTTTTTGAGACATAAACACCTCGAAATAGGAATAGGATACTTTATCAAGCCTCGTGAGGAAATGTATATTTTCCTTTGCCTCCTCCACAAGACGTTCAGGGTCAGTAACAGAACAGACGCCACAGAGCTGGTAAGGATTCAGTGTCTTGTTAAAGAACACTTAAGGACAAAGGAGACTCGGGGCCTTTTCACAACTACCTTTTGTTTGGTCCAAACTTTAAAGTTTGATCCAAAACAAAATCTCCCTGAAACCTCCCCTGCACCACGGTCCAGACGAAAGAGCCAAACTTTGATCTTTCAAAAAGAAGTGGTCTCAGTCTGGATCAAATCCAACAATGGTTTGGTTCAGATCTAGTATGAAAACATTTTGGGATGGTTTTGACTCTTGGACCAATTACAGGAAGTTCTACCCAGCTATCCTCATGGTAAAAGAGTAGCATAGTTCTTTTAAGGATTAGCTCGGTGTGTAGTGCAAGCGCAGAGAGTGTTTTGGTGATCAAAGCAGAGGAACAGGGGAATCACAGTGGAGGGAAAAGTGGGACTGATTTCCCAGGGCCCCAATGAGAGGGGGCCCTCAAAAAGCCTGAACTGAAAAGTTTGGTTTGTTTAAAATGTTCTGATTACTAAGTAATTTGTGTCAAACTAAATCAAAATTGGACAAATAAATCAATTTAGAGAGTGAACTTTGTGTAACTAAAAATAGTGGAGGCTTTTTGGGCCCCTATCACTCATTAAAGGAGCAAAATGGCTTAGGGCCTGTCCCAATACCCACACTTCCCCTAGAAATGCCCACTTGCACTTGGTTGTGCGCATTTACATTTAGGCTAGTGGTGTCCCAAAACAGAACTGAGGTAGTGGAAGTGGTTTCCAACACTTCAAACCTGCCCTAGATTCCAAGGGAGCCCCGGCCCACACTTTCAACGAAGTGGAAGATGAAATTTCCCAGAACACCTTGCGAAGTCAGCAACTTAGGCAAATTTTGGAAAACAATTTGTTGCTGTACGATCGGAATGTAGGCCATACAAACAAAAGATGGTTGGACTAGCGTAAACTCATCAGCAACTCGGCTGAACACAGCGTCAAAATATTTAAACAAATCGACTTACCCGAACAAAATCAATCAAAACTAGAAGACATCGTAGGCGCCTCCTGTTTTCAGCATTTCTTCTCCATTGATTCATCAGACAGAGAAGAATAAACATAGCATACGCCACAACACAAGCGCTGTAGCCGGCATTTTCAAACCTGAATGACTACCAGTATCTTGCATCGCTACTACGCGTGATACATGCCTGCACGATGGCCACGCCGATTTGCATGAAGTGTCTCATTTCTTAAGGAAAGATCTCTACCCTAATGTTTCTCACTTCCCTCATCAAGGTTTATCTCACAAACAAGGGCACTCAATACCAAGTGGAAGATTTAAGGGGAAGAAATGGGATTGGGCCTTAGTCTCCCCCTGCACTAGGATTTGTCTCTAAACGCAGCTTATGCCACTTCAGTGACTTATGCTGCTAGAGCACTAATAAACACTGCCATGTCTTTCCCAGAGAAATCAGGATTCCAAAAAGGAAAGGAATAATAGGTAAAGTAAATAAACTGACTTGTCAAAAAAAAAAAAAAATTCAAAAGGTCAAGAAAGGAAGGGCGGGAGCCCGACAGAGACTGCCTATGCATTGGGCCCAGAATTTGTTGCTACACCCCTGCAGAGGAGAAATTAGTACATGTACTGTGTAGTAAATGAATAGTGTAGGTTCCAGTTTGTCCCTGAAAAAACACCGCAGCTCTTCAAGACCCAAGTTAAGTCTTCTACTTCTTGCCTCTCAACTGCTAGGTAAAGTAATAGGGTTAGCCCTGAAGTGAACATCAACAGTGAGCCCTGGGAGGAGAAACAAAGTCTCTCCTGTGTTTCCCGATCACAGTGTGTAGGCTGAAGCGGGAATGGTTAACAGTCAGAACTAGAAAGAGTAAAAACAATGCAACAAAACAAAAGGAGCCGTGATAGCACATGGGGAGAGGAGACCAAATGTTTGACATTTGGTCCAACAATTTTGCAAAGAGTGTTGGAAAAAATGTACAAAAATTCACAGTCACTTCTCAGTTATTTCCCAAAAGGATGAGAGAGAGAGGATACAATAGCCTGTCTACAAACCAATCAATTCAAGTATAGGGACACAACAAGGTGATGAGGACAAGTAGGGCCTAAGACATATTAAACACTGTACAAAATATCTGTATGCTTTTACTGTGCGCGCACAAACACACACACACACACACACACACACACACACACACACACACACACACAGAGTCATTGTAACATTAAAAGAGAAAGAAGAGTGTATGAGGGGTTTTTGATCCACTTTCTGAACCTTTTAGGTTGAAACACAGAGAGGCCTAATGCAACTGCTACAGGCTGTGTATTTTGTGTGCGTGTGTGTGTGTGTGTGTGTGTGTGTGTATGTGTGTATTTTTGTACTCTGTACAGGGATGGTTTTGCCCAAAAGCAAAGGAGTTCAGGTGCAAGGTAGAAGACTGCACTGGGTTTGGGATCCTGCAGGTGCTGCAGGACCCGAAACAAATCTTGTGGAAGCAGGGGGTTTTAACTTTCCTGCGGACAGTCAAAAAATAAACTGCAGGTCCCGCAATTCATTGAAATACCATGAAAGCGCTACTCCTGATCAGTGCATTAAAGTCTGTTTCTTTGTGTGCCTGTCAATTAGGGTAAACATGAGAGCATGCAGGCTCACTGGCCAAACACATCCCAGCAAGGTAAACCTGTGCTTATGTCAAAGGCTCCACCGTAGCTTTCTCCGTCCCTACTATTGTGGCTGTAAAATAGTGGATAAATTGTTTTGAAATAACTCATTTCACTACCAGAATTTGATCAGTTTGGTAAGGTAACAGCTGGAATGTCTAGAAGAGCCGCACAATTGGATTATTTTATCCTCATTCAAGTTAGTTAAGGATTAAACCAGGCAAAAGTCTCCATTCTATGAAAGATAATAAAAGAAGTAGCAATAACCATATCTGGAGTGTTATTGACCTTAAAACACAACACAAAGTGAGATAAACATTTGCATTTTTGTGTCAATTAGTGTTGCAACTGTAACCAATGGCTGTACGTATATAATCAGCCCTAACCAACCCAAACTGAGCACCCTGCCCCCCCTCAGGCTGAGGGTGCAGGCGAGAGCGGAAGCACACGTTGAGAGAGTGGGCAGGAGTAGAACATACACTGCAGTAGCGGGCTGTAATGGTCAGAAATCCAGCAGGAGTGGACAGGAGCAGAGTGAATAAAACAGTCTCTTACAGGGCTTTAGTACAAGGGTTTTTAATAGCCTAAATGTCTAAACCACAAACAGGCTGACAGCATTAGATGATAGGTATGATATTAAAATAGATATGATATTAAAAGGTCCAGTGTGCAGCATTTAGGGGATACTTTTGCAGAAATGTAATGCAATATAATAAGTGTGTTTTCTTTAGTCTAAAAAGAAGAGTGTTTTTGTTCCTTAAAATCAGCCTTTTTTTTTATCTCCATAAGAAATGGGTCCTCATCTGCAGCAGGATGTATGCAGAAATTCTGAAGTTGAACACTTCTTAAAACCTTTTTCATACATTTTAGACCTCACTGCATCTTCAAGTTCTGAACGGTTACATCAGCAGCACACTCAGGGCTTGACGCTAACTTTTTTCCCCAAGTCCCCAAGTCAATCCCCAAGTTGAAAAAGTAAGGAGCGCACAAAGAACTTTAGGGGCACAATGTAAATTGATCAAATAATGGGTTATCTGCAATAAACGTGATGCAAATAGACATTTAATTATAATTATTATTAATTATATAATTATTTAATGAATTTGTATACAAAATGTACAGAAAGGTAAAATCATCAAGTTTTGAAAAAGTATTGCAATTTACCTTTGTCTTTAATGTTATTGTCTTATATATATTATCTTTGCAAAATGATTATCTTATATAATGTTATTACTATCCTAAAACATTCTCCAGGTCCTCTGAAACTCTGCAGGACTTATTTCCACCCTGCCCAGCAGTGGTACCGTGTGGAACGGTCCCTAACTGCTGGGAGAACGGAGCAGGCTTCCCCGGAGATCCACCGCTTTTCCCAGTCCCTCTTCTCAGCCACACTTTGACTTATTCCCACCCAGCCAACAGCCTGGCCGTGAAGAACCGTCCCTAACTGCGGGGAGAACGGAGCAGGCTTCCCCGGAGGTCCGCCGCTTTTCCCGGTCCCTCTTCTCCGCCACACTTTGACTTATTCCCACCCAGCCGACAGCCTGGCTGTGGAGAACAGTCCCTAAATGCGGGAAGAACGGAGCAGGCTTCCCTGGAGGTCCACCGCTTAACCCGGTCCATCTCCTCCACATTTTGACTTATTTCCACGCTGCCCAGCAGCGGTAGCTTGGAGAACGGTCCCTAACTGCAGGGAGAGGGGAGAGGGCTTCCCCGGAGGTCCGCTGCTTAACCCGGTCCGTCTCTTCCACCACACTTTGACTTATTTCCACCCTGCCGACAGTGGGACTTATATTCATTGTGCCGACAGTGGCTTGGAAAACCGACCACAACCGTGTCACACGGGGAAGAGGGAAGGTGGCTGGAGTTCCTCCAACATTTGCGGTTAGATTATCATATTTTTTTATTGACAAAAATATAGGCTGCTTCGGCTGTTTTTTTTATGCGCACATGTGCCCCTAAATATTTTTTACAGTTCGCACACACCTGTTTTTAGTCGCAAATGCGAGTGAAACGCTCGCACTGTCGAGCACTGACACTTGTATGTATGTGAGATAGCATAACCTAACAGTCTTAGTTTGTGATAACTCTGTATCAGTGCAGTGTAACTCAGATAGGTGGGTGGGAACAAAGCAAGAGAGAATGAACTGAGTGACTAACCCTTCCGACGCACAGAGCAGCATGCCTCACAGTTGTTACCAGGAATGGGCCTCAACCACAGCTCCTACTCTTTATTCTCCAGCCACTTCTCAGAAAACTTGTTTATACCCATCATTCACACTCTCACACATTTACATTTAAACGGCAATGAAACACTTCAAATTAAATAACTTGAAATTCAACAAGTGTGAACAGCAAAGGTAAAGGAGGAAAAGGACTTGGTACGCCAAGCATCACCGCCATCTTCACATAACAGACCAGACACCTAAACTAGCGCTGCACATCGCAAGCTGGCCACAGAGCTCGGGCCCAGAACTTGCAACCCCTGAGCTCGGGGCCAGCTATCACTAAGACCACCATCCGGCTCTCTGTGGTGGAGTGAAGCGCATCTCTGGCCTGTTCTACTAGGAGACCCCAATGTGTTGAAGGGCAACACATCAACCAACTACACAGAGAGACGATGAACTTCTGGTAGTGAAAAGGCAATAATTTCTACATTGTAAGTAAATACATTCATTAACAAAAGAAATTCATGTCTGTAACTAAGCCTAGCCTTGCAATCAGTATCCAGGTTTTATTCCCTGAGGCAAAATGTTAAAAGGGATGTCCAAATCAATCATTATATTCTCTCATATGATGGATTTCTTTACATGCTGAAATAGTGTACTTTGAGATGTAAGGCTTTCAAAAAGCAAAAACACTAAAGTTTCTTAATGCTTTCTGCACCTTTTAATAATTGGGTTAACTTTGTTAGTGAACTGCATTCCCTTGTTTAAACCCTTATTTTGTGACTTCACTGATGTTTACTTTATATCTAACAGGAAGAACAGAACAATATGTCCCACTTGAATAAGTTAATGTGAAAAAAATTATAATAATAACCAAGAAAACAGCAGTTTACTGTCCTTTCACAACAAAATTAAATGTGTGTTTATACGAATAAATAGATAAAGTTCCCTTTAACTCTCTAGAGCTACAATAATTTTACCTCTTAATGTACTTTTGCTTAAAACAAAACACTGAAACTTCTTCTGACACTTAATAACCTAGCAGGCCCACACACACTCACAAACACACACCAGCGACTAGAAAAGAGAATGAACAAAATTAAACCTCATTGCAGGCCTGGGTGACATGGGCAACTTGGAACTGGAAGCCGAGCTTAAATAAAACAAAGCTGAGTACTCACAATGTCAGACTTCAGGTCACAGCGGTGAAGTGAATTGGCTGTTGACTGACCGTCTCCCTCGTTGTGAGAGGAGCTACAAGGCACACCTGGAGCCAATCAGGGCGGTTCAGAAAGTCCCTCCTGGTCAGCTATGCTAGTTAGCTCCAGAGGCTAATTACACAATATCGGCAGCGACTGCGTTGGTTACTGAGCTTCTCACAACACATACTCCCGGCTTTTCACTGAGCTCCAGTCTTAATACACTTTACTTTCTACAGGGCTATAAGTTGGAAAGATAAGTTTCACCAAATGTAACCACATTTCTTATCCGTTTTCTGTCCCGTCCTCTGACAGTTTTTTCCACTGCTTTCCTTCAGGCTCTGGAGGTCGCTGTCACGCGCTGGCTCTCCCGCTCAACCACACCGCTTATCGCTAGCTCCCGCCCACCAGCCAATCACATTACAAGAAAAGTGGATAGACTGTAAACAACGTATTACAAACAATAAAAAAATAAACATGTTAGGTTGTACTTTGTTAACTAAGCATTCCCACCAAGTTCAACACTGTAATCACACTACTTAAAGCTGCAGAATAAATTGAACTGAACATGTTTAATATGGAGTAGAACCTATCCATATTGTTCATCACATTTATTTATTTATTTTGACCAGAAAAAAATCATAATCAGTAATTTAAATAAACGTAAAGGCAGATCAAAGTGCCCTAGGAGCTAAAATATGAGAAACGGATTTTAAATAGTGTTTGTCTGCTTCTACATAATCTGCAAACATTAGCATGCTGAGCTAGCTAGCCTAATACCTACAGTACTGTAATGACTTAGCTTTACTGTTAAAGAGTATATCAGAGGTAAGCTACATTATTTTGTGGGGCTACAGATAACGTGACAAAAACACTGAAAAGTCAGAAGTTTTCCACAAAGTAATAGCATGTATAAGATAGCTAACTGTAGCTGATCAAATCTGCAAGCAGCAGTATTCAGCCAACTGAATCAACAGTTGTTTGCAAAACATTAGAAGCCTGCTTTTATTTACTTCTGTGTGAAACCAAATACCCTTTGATTAGGCAAGGCAAGGCAAGGCAAGTTTATTTGTATAGCACAATTCAACACAAGGTAATTCAAAGTGCTTTACAGAGAATTAAAAGCAACAAGACACAATTTAAAACAATAAAAACAGTCAATTAAAAAGGGAAGTAGAAACTGAGAATGATAGTGATAAAATACAGTAACATAAAATAAATAAATAAATGAGAATGATAGTGATAATAAAATACAGTAACATAAAATAAAAACAGGCTCAATACATTGCATCTAAGAGCAGTAAGAAGTAGAATAATAAAAGGCATAAATCAGCAGTGTGTAGTTAAAAAGTACGGGCAGAAGAATACAGCAGGTAAGTATTTAATCTAAGAGTACGCTTCAGTAGACAATAGTGTTTTTAGCCCTGATTTAAAGGAGCTGACAGTTTGAGCAGACCTCAGATCTACAGGAAGTTTGTTCCACAGGTGAGGAGCATAATAACTGAATGCTGCCTCACCTTGCTTGGTTCTTGTTCTTGGAACACACAACAAACCAGTTCCAGATGACCTAAGGGGTCTGGATGCTTCGTAGGGAACCAGTAGATCAAGCATGTATTTTGGTCCGAGACCATTCAGGGCTTTGTGGACCAGCAGTAAGATTTTAAAATCTATTCTTTGACTCACAGGAAGCCAGTGTAGCGATTTAATGACCAGTGTAATATGGTCCAGTTTCCTGGTGTTTGTAAGGACTCTGGCAGCAGCGTTCTGAATCAGCTGCAGCTGTCTGATTGATTTTTTGTTAAGGCCTGTAAATATGCCATTGCAATAATCCAACCTACTAAAAATGAATGCATGAATACGTTTTTCCATGTCTTGTTTAGACAGAAACCCCTTAATTCTAGCTATGTTTTTCAGGTGGTAATATGCAGATTTAGTAATAAACTTTAAATGGCTGTTGAAGTTCAGGTCTGAGTCTATAATAACACCAAGATTTCTGGCTTGATTTGTAGCTGTCAATGACTTAAAGCCAAGGTGACCGCTGATCTTTCATTCATTTCATTTTTAGGGCCAAAAATTAACACCTCTGTCTTTTCTGGATTTAGCTGGAGAAAATTCTGGCACATCCAGTCACTGATTTGATGAATACTCAATGAGAGTAAGGGACTGTAGTCATGTGATGACACTGAGATATAGAGTTGTGTGTCATCGGCATACATATGATAGGAGATGTTGTGATGTTCCATAATCTGGGCTAGAGGTAGCATATAGATGTTGAATAGAAGTGGTCCGAGAACGGACCCTTGAGGAACCCCACATGTGATCATAGTTCGCTCAGAATCATGGTTACCAATTGACACAAAAAAGTCCCTATCTTGTAAATAAGATTTGAACCATTGTAGCACAGTGCCGGTGAGTCCCACCCACTTTTCCAGTCTGCTAAGTAGTATATTATGATCAACTGTGTCAAATGCAGCACTGAGATCTAGTAATACCAGGACAGAGGATTTGCATGCATCATTATTCTGATGAATATCATTTAAGACTTTGATAAGTACAGTCTCAGTGCTGTGGTGTGGCCGAAATCCAGACTTTAATGTGTTAAAACATTACTAAGAATTTTGAGTGGTAAATTATCATTATGCATTATCATTAGACTATAAGCTGCATCCTCATGTCAAATAGGAGGACCAGGTCTCCAGCTTTAGGCGGGACTACAATGCCAGAATTTCATGCCCTTTTGCCACCTCGCCATTCTGTGAAAACGTACAATTGCAAATGCGGAGAGTTGTCTTGACTATAATGCTGCATTGGAGGTAGTAACAGCACTAAAATGAGGTCTGTATAGACACCCAGCAGGATGGGATCATCGGCGGCACAGGTGTGATGTTTTGAAGGCGTGTTATGCATGTGACCCACCATTGGAGACTTAAAAGCAGCTGAAGGCAGTTAGCAGCTAACTCAAAGACGAAGAACAGCAGCAGATCGGCCACCATATAACAGGGATGGTAAATGATTGTTATTGCCATGTTAATGTTATTTTCATTGTTCATAATGCTCTGCTGATATGTATATATACTGTATGTCACACAAGAAGCCAACACTGTTGTCTTACACGTCATGCCAGCATGCTATCACTGGAATGGCATGATGCTGCCATTGTTTGGTTCTGTGTAAAAATGCAAAGGTGGCATAATGAAGAGACGTCGTAGCAGCCCTATGGCATAGTCTCTGTGTAAAAAGGGCCATTGAGACAATGTCCTGTATTTTGATCTGCTCTAGTTTTCAAAATTCAAACCACTACTGGACACATGCTTCTCTGCTGAAGCTCATGCTTTTTTGTGATTAATTACACTCAGCGGGGTGGAGGCAGCAGTCATTGTACTAAACATAGTGACGTACCACAAAAGACACAAAAGAAGAACATACTCTACTAGTGTGTGTCCCACATTGTCCCACACAAACATACTCTTTGTCCCACATTTGGTTGGGATCTGGTCACCATAATGATAGAGTGGAAAGCTTTCGACAACAGTAACTATAGGTGACGATTATGTAACAGTCAGATTCAGGTAAGCAACAACATGTTAAACAAACATTTGATTGAGTGGTAGTCAAGTCTAAACAGTAACACTCAACTTGTGGTTCGCCTTTTATGTTTTATGCTTTTCTAGAAACAAATGGTTGTATTACAATTGGGACTATTTCGATGACAAACTATGAGCTTGGAGGCAAATTTTTCTCATAAGCGCCTTGTGAGATATATCACGCTATAATAGGTGTTGGCAAGGAGCAGCAAAACCAGGAACATGTGGGTGAGTGAGTTCACTTAAGGTGACTTTGGGACATTTTGCCGAATGTATAGTTTATCCATGAAAGGAAGAAGGCATGAAAAAACCAAACAGAAGACAAAACACAAGCTTAAATGATTTATCATGCATAATTTCATAACTCACTTCACCTTAGGGATACTACAAGTGTCTATACTTATTTTTTCCTTTGCTCTCACACGCACATTAAGCTCTCCTTCTTTCACACAGGCTCGCTCATAGTGGCTGCAGTCTTCCCCTAACACTCTTATTCCCACACAGACCCCCTCATCACCAAACACTGAGCTCTCTTTATCTTTTTCTCTGTCAGCCCCCATCCAAACGCTCAACCCCCACCACTGCCTCACACCCATCACATACATACACACACACCAAGGTCAGCCTCTCTCCCTGCCTCTTCTCTCTCCACACATGAACACTGACACACTTGCTAAGACAGCAGCGGCAGCTTGTTTGATGTTTGATCCACCGTGGATGCAAGCATGGAAATGGAATCTCATGGCATGCAAAAGTGTGTGTATGCATGTGTGTAGAGGTGGAGGGATAAAAGGAGTGTAAGGGTATTTGCGCAAAACCCTAATGACCTACAGAATAATTATACCATACACAGAGAAATAAAGAGAGAGAAAGGAAACAAGAAAGAGAGTAGATGTCAGCTTTGGGTGTAAGGGTCTGAGTGGGTTCGATGCAGACACATGCAAACACAGAGACAGAGAGAGAGAGAGACAGAAACAGAGAGAGGGGAAACAAACATTATTAGAGCATTACAATCCCCCGTATCTTTCATCCTCTCTGTTGCTTTGCTTTTCTGTCTGTCTGTCTCTGATAATGACACCCCAACACCAGAGCACAGGAAGATCTAAGCAGGGTCAGAGTGTGTATAATGCAAAGTGTCACACATTACATGCACTCAGAAAGGTTGAGCTATGCAGGAAAAAACATACTTTTATATGGGTGTGAGTGTGTGTCTGAGGCCCCTAGGACATCATCTTATCAAAGTAAGGTTCAGTGGTGCCTTTCTTCTGTGTCTGTGTAAGGGTCTGTGATATGAATATTGTGTATAGTAGCAAGATGGGCAGAATCAGGAAAATAAACATTTTTAAGCTGCTGATAACATTTTTTCTTCTGACATCAAAGCTTTGTGATATTTTCTTGTGGTACTTCAGGACAGTGGCTGACTTTTCTATGTGCAACATAGGTAGCCGCCTAGGACGCCACCTGGAAGGGGGGCAAAACTGGGTTAGGTTAAGGTTTAGGGTTATGGTTATAATTTATCAAATAAAAATAATAAAATGTTTTTTCTTTTCTTCTTTTTTGACATTCAAAAAAATTGAACATAAGGGAAATGGTCGGGTGGAGTGTGACGGGAAAAGATAAACCCATCCGGGGTGCTGTACAAAAAACAAGAAGAAGACGAAATTTGCAAATTTGCACACACTGTATTGTCTTATTGTTTGGTTATTGTTATTGTTTGGGCACCGAATGTGCAAATTTCAGCACTGCTTCAGGGAAGACACTAATAAGCTGTTGATCCCACAAATTTGTCTGGGCTTTTTTGATCAGAGGTTAAAAGTTCAAATCATAATTCGAAACAATGTGCAAATTGTAATAATAATGTTTTTTTTCTCTGTCAAACACTTTCAGACATGCATGATCATACACACACACGCATACGCACACACACACACACACACACACACACACACACACACACTGACACACATTAAGACACCCACTACCACTATCACCCCCCACACACACTGATAGCAAGCTATTCTTGTCCCAAACAGACCAGTGTTAAGCCATTAGGCTGCTTCAGCCACACATCCAATATTAAAGACAGCCTCCAGCTCTACTCTGTCACACTATCTGTCTCTCCCAAACTGCATGAGTCATGCTGTTTTGGTTACAGAGGCAGTCTGTTTTACATGGAAACATAAGCCGCCTCGTCATCATTATGAAAGATTTGATATCTGTCCCTTTAGTCCCTGCAAGAAGGGGTGTAATTGCTTTGAATCTGGTGTCATGACACTCTTTGCGTCTATCTTAAATGGGACACTAAGGTTTATCACACAGGAAGCACCTTTTCATATTGCATCTAAATACTTCCATAATTCCAATCGAGAGGCATTTTTAGGATGCAACAAATTTCTGGAACAATGACACAAAACACAGTCACAATAGGACATCCATTTTGATTTCACTCTCTGTTTCTGACATCATCTGCAGAGGACCTCCAACTGGACAACCTGCATTCAAGTCTCTGTGTCAAGTATCCATCCCACTAAAGTGTCCTTGAGCAAAACAGTGGATTCTCTCCCATACCAGCTTCAGGGCAGCAATTTGGCTGTTGAGCCCGACCCAGAGTCAGATTAAAACTCTGAGGTGGCCTTAGAAATCAATGAAAACAGCAGCGGCACAAAGGAACAAAAGCAACTAAATAAAATGTAAGTGATGACAGAGCAATACAAGCAATACACAGATTCAATACAGTTATTAGTTTCCAATAATGAAATGTTATTATTTGCGAGAATTACATCTCTGCAGATCCATGACAATGTTCTACGCATTTTGAGTAAGTATTGTTGTTTTATTTTTGAAACAATGCACAGTAACCAGACTTCTTCTAACCTAACAGCCATTCCTCATTTAGGAACAATGACAACCACGGGAACAGTCAAGCCAGTCAACTGATTTTCACTTACTCTTCATTCATGTTGTTTAATCACCTGCTGAGTCATCTGAAGCTCTCACACACTCAGTGTTGCACAGTGTTGTGTTTGTCCTGCACTGTAGAGAGGGGGGTAGTTAGCGCGGTGTTTCCAACTGTCTTGCTTGATTTGATGACTTTCAAGACCCATGGATGTAGAAAACTGTATGCAGCGTAGTTTTGGGGCTCTGTTCACTCCTTTGAAAGTTGTTCAATTGTGCATGAAGCCAAAAAAGTTTGACTTCCTGGCTATGAAATTACTTGGATCTTTTGCATTTTGGGCCCATAGAGCAAATGGACTACAGACTTCCACCGGCCAAGCGGACAACTTTCAGTTTAGCGCTCTACTAGCTTGAATGGGCATTAAATTACTTTACTGTGCAGCTCTACAAGACTTATGAAAAGTTACTAGATCGAGTAGATCGAATTCTGATAGTGTAATGGGTCATTTTTATAGGGGTTATGAAACTGATTTACATACATCTTTTTCCCAAGGTTAATCTATGGGAGAAAGTCTTCATGGGCCCATTGGCATCGCATAACAGACCTGGAAGTTGTAGTTCCACAGTTTGGCCACTATGTCAAATTAGCTTTAAAGTTGGCGCTGTTCCTGGGTGCTTGTAAAGACCTCTTTAGCAACACCTTTTCAGAAAAGCACCTAGGGCAGACCTTGAGTCGCCATTCTTAAGAGAGTCGCCAGAATTTCTCAGTGAATGCGCTCTCATGTGGCTGTGACTCTGGACTGACTGTGTTCAGTGAGTGGGGGAGAGCAGTAGCATGTTCAGCTGACCTTGTGTCAGTGGACAGCTCGCTCTAAGTCCTGCACCATAGCTGCCCCAAGTTTATACCATACAGGTACACAGGTCCAAAAACCAACAGCTCTTAAAAATAAATGAATTTTTATATTAGTTTGACTTTAAAATGTGAGGGCAACGGTAAAACAGTTAACAAAATGGATTAAGAACAACCCATTTAAACACCATTAACTGTTTTTGAAACTGCTCAAAAATGCTTAGCTGGTGTAAAGTTTTTGATCTAGACTGACCTAATGCTATCTGTCATATTTACATACACATCAAATATTGTGTGTCATTACAACATAATTAAAGCAATGATATAGCAGAATCCATGAAAACACCATGCTGATTATGTTAATGTGGTGAGAATGTTATTGAATTAGGTATAATTGCATACATTACTGTAATTAAAGGCATCATGGACTTATAATCAACACTAGTTTAATATTTCCTACAAGCATCACAAATTAGATCCTGTTTTCATCTCCTGATATGATGTGGAGGTAGAAATGAACAGCAGTCTGTATTGGGTTAGCCCATGCACACATTTAGACCACCATCTGTCACTCATGAATGCTTATAGGATACATTTTAGTTGATGAAGTCCCTACATCCATCCGAATGCAGCAAAACGAGCCGTGAAAGGTATGACCGTTCCATCTGCAGTCCCTAATTTGAGAGATGTGGTGCACACTCATCAAGCCCTCTGCAATTATGCACGCCTCCTCTAATGCGAGTACCTTGATTAAATCTTGCACAACCAGCACCAGACTCTCACAAAATAAGTACAGAAACATCTGTGCTTGTGTGCATGGCAAACTGTTATAATTGAGCAGGTTTTTCTAAACAGGACAAAATCATCAGGATACTGGACAGTGGATGATTGTTTCCTGAGCGCTGGATACACACACAGCTTCATACCAGCAAGACTGGGGACCTTTCTGAGTGCATGTTTGTTTGCATCAGTAACGAAAATGTGTGTTTGGGAAGTCCTAAGCATATGACTCAATCATTGAAACTTGGCTTATACTGCACAAGTTGTGTTAGAGTGTGTAAACTAATGTTCTGATATATCTTTGCTATTGTTAAAAATAGTGCCCAATCAATCAGTAAATCAACATTTGTTGTTTTTTGTAGAGGCATGTGAGAAAAACAAAGTTTTATTCACAAATTCAAGGTATTATGACATGACTGATTAATATATAAATGGTCATTTTGTGCGTGAGGAATTCCTTGAAGAAACTCTTCTCCATAGCACTACTAGTGGTCAAAAACTCTGCAAGGCACCTTTAAAGCTACGCCTGTTGTAAACAAAGTTAGAATTACTGCCTTGCGGTTGTATGCCTCCACAAACCAGTCATGTTGCAGCTGCAGTTCAATTCCATGTCTGTCCAGACTCATATGTAGCCATGAGAGTTGACAATACTTCAAATATTAATGTTAATGTAAAGAATCTACAAATTCTAAAACATGGATGCTTCAGAAAATCCAAGTAGCACAGAAAATCTAAGCAATCAGCACAGGTTCAAGATAAGTGTCACCAATTCGGTATCTGACCAAATTTCTCCCTGTGATTTTATTGAGCATTATGATGTCGCGGTGAAGTTGACCTTTGACCTTTTGAATATAAAATGTCATCACTAATCCTATTAGACATTTGTGCGAAATTTTGTCACAATTAGTGTATGAATTCTTAAGTTATGGCTCAAAATGTATTTTGTGACCTTTGACCTCCGAATACCAAAATTGAATCTGTTCATTTCTGAGTCCAAGTGGATGTTTGTGCCAAATTTAAGGAAAATCCTTAAATGTGTTTCTGAGATAATACATTCACGAGAATGAAACGGACGAACGGACGAACAGACGAACGGACGGACAGATGGATGGACAGGTGGACATCCCGGAAACATAATGATACCAGCCACTGCTGTTGCAGGACTAGAGGCATAAGAAAACAAAAAAACTTAAGGTTTGATGTTTCTCATCGAAGCACACTGTATGTGTAACAAAACCTGCACCCACTCCTAAAATCATCCCTCCATAGAGCTTCTCGTCGGCTGTGTATTGGGGAGAATCTGGTGATATGATACGTATCGTGATAAAGGTGTTATGATTCAGTATATTGTGATCTAAATCTAATTTTAGTAAAACGGCCAGTGTACAATTTACGACTCTGCCTGTTTCATAGACCTGTGTCCTTTGTGTTAATGCTAATGATATTAAGTTGGAGTGAAAGAGTCAAAAGCCTGAATTCAACACTGCTATCTAGTAGTCACAAAACAAGAACCCCTGCCACAAAGCCATCAAATGCATGTAAACTACGAACTAAAAATCGATGCACTGTTTTTGAGAATCCATACAGTATCACAAAACATACCATTGCAATACTGAAGTGTATCAATATTTTCTTACACCCCCAGCTGGTAGTATTCAATAACTCCAAAGGGCACTGTCAATAAGATGATATTAATTTCATGCACATACTTCAGACTATACACACTATCACAGGTACAATCTTGTATTAACTGTATTGAAGTCTTTATATATTGTTTCATATCAGGAAAAAAAGAAAATCTATTATCTACAAACAAATATAAGCACAGCTGTGACATCTTTCACTTTAGGACAATGATGACTTGACCTGCTTGAAGTTTCCAATTAGAAAGGTTTAAACAGGACTGTGGCCAAAAAGAGTATGCACCTGGTCAGCAATAATGTTTTAGGACCTCCAGTGAAGCACAACTGTTAGTGCTAATCGGGTCTGATGCGAGCCAAGAAAACATTTCCCACATCATTACCCCACCAGCAGCCTGTACTTTTGACAGCAGGAAGTTTGGAGCCGTTTATGCTGTTTATGCCAGTTTCTGACCCCGACAGAAGTATGGTTTGTCAGATCAGGCAGCTTGTCCACTGTCCAGTGTCTTCTTATTAACTGACAGGACCAGAGGGCTGACATGGTCTTCTTTTGCCCATTCACTTCAAGGTCTGACAGCTGTATTTTTAAGCTGCCCTTTTGCACGTCACTGTCGGGATGTTTTATTTGTTAACTTGAAGAAAGGAGCCTTGCCACTCTCTCCGACATCCGTCATCAGCATGGCATGTTGTGCCCTCAGGACTGCAACTGCTTATCACACCAATCTCTGGAAATTCCAGACATTACAGCTCAAGAATGGCAGCTATTTCTGAGGCACTCAAACTGGTGTGTCTGATACCAGTGATCACATTCAAAAGCACTTAAATCACATTCCACTGTGAATGAAACTCTTGACTCTGTTGCAGAGGGCAGAGGATAAAACAGTAGAGAAACAGAGAGTGTGAAGAGGGAACAAAGCATGGTTGTTTGAAGGAAAACACAGGTAAGCCGATTTTCTACACACTGGTTGATTGTACTATATAGCTGGTTTCACAGGTACATGCCAAGGTCAGATGTGTGAGGCTGCTTGGTAAATGAATAAATAGATTTCAAGGTAGAGTGAGAATCCATGGTAAATTGATTCCTGGATGGATACTGAATAGATTTTAAATCCCATGTGGAATGGATTGTTTTTTGACATTACAGTTTCCACATGGCCTCTCCCATGTGCGTCCCATGCTCCCCATGTCTCCCACACATCCTGACCTTGTGTGAGGCCCTACGTTCCCAACAGATGCTGTCAATGATTTTTGCCTCGTGTGCAGTTTGGTGTCCCTCCAGATACAGTATCTCTTTTGTGATATCCATCCAGTCTGTCCTGTGGTTCTTTCAGAAATTGGCTTTTCTGATTTACCCACTGTGTTTCTACTCTATAATAATACATTATTATATTCATCTGGTCTTGTTTTATTAAACTACTGTTCCAACAACTTAAAGGTTCAATGTGTAGGATTTAGGGGGGGTTATTGGCAGAAATGGAATATAATATGATCAGTATGTTTTCTTTGGTGTACAATCACCTGAAAATAAGAATTGCCATGTTTTTATTGCTTTTGAATGAGCCATTTACAGGAAACAGTTCCTTGTTTATGGAGATCACTATGTTGCACTGCCGTGTTTCTACAGCAGCCCTGAATGGACAAACCAAACACTGGCTCTAAATAGGAACAACTGCATTTTCGCTTCAGCCACCATAGTTACAGCCCCTTTTTACAAGTTGCTACTGATTTTAATCACCTCTTCCATTTGTTCTGGAGAGGAAGAGACCTGTGTATATTATTTGGCACCCTTAAAAAACCTCGTCAACAATAAACATTCCAACCAGGAGACGTTTCAGCCGGTTGCAATCTGCAGTACTCACTACTAGATTCCACTATATCTCCCTAAATCTTACACACTGTTCCTTTGAGTAAGAAAATAAGAAGGAAAGTTGAGTCACTACTTTCCAGTACAGCGTCATTCCAAAAATGTTGCTGCTACCATTTAACAGTTATGAATATCAGTCCCTGGGGTCATGAAACATCTTCTAATAAACTGGCCGGGATTACCACCCATGTTATTCAACTCATGACATTCCTCACTGTGACTGTGCTTTTTTCAAACGTTTATATCACATTGGACCTTTTAAAAGTTTTTAAAGCAGCATTGATTCATTGCCTCTGCCAAGGAGGTTATGCTTTTGGTTCGGTTTGTTTGTCAGCAGGATTATGGAAAATTACTGGCCCACTTTTCATACAACTTGGTGGAAGGGTATAGCATGGGCCAAGGGAAAACCCATTACATTTTTATGCATACTCATTTGATCCATTATTAGAAAAAAAAAAAGAAAAAAATTGCTGTGATTAAAGGGGCAAAAAACGAAATCGTTTCACCACTAGGTTTGCTGTTGTGCACTGCCTGTAGACCAAAACAAAGTGTGTCATGAGCCACTCCTCCCTCTACCTCTGCTCTCCACCCCCCACCCCACTCGCCTTGACTGTGCAGCCGAGCACCGCGGCATCTCCACGGACTATTAACTTACATCCAGACAGTCCTGGTGTTTCTTCCACAGGCTCCACTTCACACAGCTGCCTGATATACCCGCTGCTTCTTCCCACATTAACCTGAATAACAAACCAGGGCCCGGTGCTCCGGTTGAATCCAAAGGGAGAGCTGGTGCTAACGTTAGCTGGGAAGCTAGCAGAGGCTAACTGGCTGTGCTGGCAGCTGAGTGAAGTGGACCTGAGGAGGAAGCACCGGTTAGCCCCAGTTTCACTACAGGCAGATTCACTGGCCACAGGGGTGAGGAAATAAAACCTAAACAGCCAACTTAGTTTGGCTTAGTTTAGCAGTTAGCGATGTCTTTCACTCACTCTCAGTCTCTGCTGTGTTTAGCTATTTCCCTGCTTTCCTGTTAGCGTTAGCGTTCTCTGTGAGCCGGAGCCGTGAGCCCGCAAGCCCACCAGGCTCATGGAGAAGAGTAGAGACGTTAGCGTTAGAACTAGTCGGCTGCCACGCTAAAGTTCCTACTCTCCTCCGTCAGCCCGCAAGCCCACCAGGCTCATGGAGAAGAGTAGGGACGTTAGCGTTAGCTCCTGGAGTTAGCACTAGAGCTACTACGGCTACTGGAGTAACTTACAGCTATGGAGCGCTTCTACCAGCTCTTCTAGTCACTGAGCCTCGCCTTCATCTCAGCAAATATATTACATTTATTACAGGTACCATCATCATTGAAGTAGGCAGGGAAATAGCTAAACACAGCCCACCAGGCTGCCCGCTGGGCTACATTTTACAATGCTAATTGCAAATGTTAGCTGGGCTGCCGGGCTACTCACCTAACACAACCATAACGCCTGACCCATTGCTGGGACAGAGCCGCTAATAACTCAAGCTCCTGACATTAACCCATGCTACGACTGTAACATTAAATTTGATTGAATCGACATAGCGACATGCGCCTAACATTACTGTAACACTAATTAAAACAGACATTTGACTTTATGTTGTTACTTAATGTTACCTGTCCAGGAGAAGAAGAGCTAGCTCTGAGTCAAATTGTAGCCCCTTTAGCTCTCGCAGTGCTCTCCACCTTGGAAATGCAAGGCCAGTGTTAATCTGAGTTCTGTCCCTTTCTTTATCTGACAACTTCTTCGCCAACAACCTTTGTTTCTTAAGAGGTAATGTCAGATCCTGATCATCTTCAGGTGAACGTTTCGTTCCACTCTCTGCCATTTCACTTCGAAAATACACCCTGCCATTGCTCACTGGCTGTAGCCTTTTTGGGGGGGTTCACATGAACGTACATGAACACGCAGCTGGACCGGCTTGTAAACAATGGGCTGGAGATCAATACAGAGAGAGGGTGTGTGAGGTCATGCTATACTCCAGATGAAATTACACCTCTAGTTCTCCACATAGCAGTTTTTTAATTCCTTCAATCTAGAAATGATGAATTTCGCTTATTGCTCCTTTAAGTGAATTAAAGACATTTAAAATTCTTAAATTTACATAATTTAATAGACATACTGTATATAGTCCGTGAGTTTCTACAAAGAAGAAATATTTTTTCTGTGCATCTTCTCAGCCAGTGATCAAACTCACGGGATGTATAAGTGTATTTATAGTAGTTAATCTTTTACAAGTTGAACTACTACTGCAACTTTTGTAATTTAAATTAGTGAATAATTTGTGCAAGTATCATGAGATCAACTCATTGAATCAATTCAAACTGACTGTTGCCTAGAATTTATGTAAATATGAGGCTCAGTGCACTTCTCATGGATATTAATACTGAACTGCTGGTACCAGAGGAGGCGGCTGCCTTCCAGTCAACACACAGGGAACAGCAGTCTCCTGTGGCCACCCTGTTTTGGTGGAAAAGGGACACTAAATAATAAATTAGTATAAATATTTACAAATTATTTGCAGTGGGGAAGCAGAACAAGGGTGTTTATTAGGCTCAAAGGAATATAATTTTTTTTAGAAAAGGAAAAAAAAACTGCCAAAACAAGTGTTTGCTACAGTGTCTACTTTTTATCTGTTTTCCAGACACTGTAGAGATACAAGGTTACAGGACACTGACAGACACATATGCACGCATGCACGCACGCACTCGCACATGCACACGCACGCACGCACACACACACCAACACAAACAGCACGGGGTGTGTGCTAATGAATGCAGTACCACCTGTTCAGTGAATGATGTAATTGCTCTCAGCAGATCCCCATTTCCTCACTATTACGCTGTTTAACAGCACCATTTAACAGGTATGAAAGGTTGCTGCAGAAAGCTATCCTCTCCCTCACACCTCCACTAATTTAACATTTAACAGCATCTCCCGTCACATCAGAGAGAACTGGTCGCCTTTTCATGAAGGGGAGGAAGCAGGGGGATAAAAAACGGAGTAAAAGACAGAAAAAAGGGGGTGACAGAAAAAAAGGAGGATTTGAAAAGGGGAAATGAAAGGATGAAGAAATGAGGTTAGGCGGGGGGGGCATTTGTTCAGCAGTGGCTCCATCGAATCGATTAAACTCCATTCTCGTGTGCTCGCCCGTTCCTTCCGCACACACAGATGCACACTGAATATGTGCATACCCACGCACCAGGCCACAACACATACCAACAAAGCAGTTACAAAACAGGAGGACAAACCTGGTGTAGTTCTAAAATCTGAATTAAAGTGAACCGGGAACCATTCATCATCACTCCATGATGAAGGTGAGCTGTGTCACCCTTTTAGTACCGGTCAATAGACAGAGGGTGAGTGTGTGTGCAGCATGCAAACAATTTGCACAGGGTGACGTGCAGCTGAAGGTGTGATTAATTTGGTTAAATGACCCAAGGATGATAGTTAATTGGTTACAGGGTCACTGAAATGAAATAAAACATCATTGCTCTCTCACTTCACACTTCAGCACATTTGAAATTGCACATGGAAGCTGCACACTGTGCACCCATGGGTCATCGTCATTGAACTGAGAAGTTGTCAAACTACATGTAGGTGAGAGAAATCAAAATTAAGCAGAGATGCTATTTTTTTTTTCCAAATTAGATACTCATACATTGCCCAAATGTTGTTCTCCACGATGATTACGTAGGATAAAATGAGGTAATGTTGCACCCAACGCTGGTCAGGCCGTTATCAGGAGGAGGACTTAGGCATAATCTATTAGACTGAATGTATTTCACAACTCAAAAGCTTTTAATATTTATATTTCTATATTTATAGCACAACGGCCTCAATATCAAAACTGCTATGATACTGTAGGTTTGACCATTGGCTCTTTCACAAAATACTTACACAATGAGATCAGTAATGTGGGCATAATGACCAAGGCCATTTTCATATGAGGTACAATTGATTCATACTGTGCCCAAATAAGATTGATCCCCTCTCCACTCCCCCGCTGCTCAGCTTTCATATTAGTAATGTTGTTCCATACCCGAGTGCATTTGCTTAACACATGACATTTTTTGTTGTGTTACAGTGTAGAAAAAGATGCAAGAGATGGACACTAATGCCCCTGGAAGCTCTGCTTCTGGCCAAAGGAGGAGCCACCGCTATAGGGCGCTGACCTGTCCGTCTCCTGCCAGAGCTCCAAGTGCAGGTCGACGGTGGCAGCGTAACCAGATCTGGGTCTGTCTGCTGTTTGATATAGAGCAGTAGTGTCCAGACTTTTTGGAATGTGGGCCAGATTAGGAAATGTGAAAATACCTTAGGGCTAGCTGCTTCTCACATCTCACATCATATTTAAAAAACAAAAACAAATGAGGCAAAAATAAATGTTTCCTCTTTTAGTGAAAAAGTTATCAACTTCCCACCACTCCCAAAAGCACCAGCCCTCGCCGCCGACTTCAAGCTTCTTTGCTGTGGCCACATCTGCTACCTAGCAGGAAATTTCTGCTGCTAGGTCCATTAGTTTGCTTGCTTATGATCTGTTTATGAAAACACTTTAGATCCGCTTGCGTAGTTCCTGCTTGTTGCATGTCTACAAACTGTAAAATAGTCTTGCAATTGTGAAGTGAACAGAAAAAATGCATAGTGATTACCCAATATTGTGTGGTGGGCCACATATAGTATATTCTGAAAGACAAGCCAGGGGCCACGATTGGTCCCCGGGCTGGACTTTGGACAAACCTGATATAGAGGCATCAGTATTACACTGAGAATGTTTCATAACTGATTTAAAACTCCTTGTAGTTGTGTTAAACAGCAGTCCACTTTGGTGTTCTCGTACAGTTGGTGTTCACACCTGATGTGTACTGTATCGGAGTACACATGAACCATACATGAGACCATTGTTTCAGGTGGACTCAGGCACAGATCAATCAACTGGTCGTTTGGGTCAGGTGTACTCATATGTGGGCCCGGGTCTCTGATGTGTCAAAGCTAAATCGAAGATGATATCTATAGTATTGATATACTGGACAGCCCTACTTACTGTAAAAGCTGATTGATTTCCATACAAGCATTGTTAGCTTCCTTACAGTTTGAGAGGTGGCAGTAAACATACTAAAGTGAAGTGGCAACCAAAAGTTGAATAGCATCTACAACCTAATAGTTTGATGGAGTTCTTAGTTCTGATGGGGTTTGTTCGTCTTCACTGTAACCCAGCGACCTTCACCAAAATAGTACTGAGCTGAGAGAGGCTTGTTCATGTACACAAATATCACTGGACCTGTCTAAGACTGTAGAAATAACATGCTGCTGCTCTGTGCTAACCTTCCGTGATAACTCTGACATTTGGAAATTTGACATTTTTCACTTTTTCCCCCACACTGACAGTGCACATCGCCCTTTGTGAGCTGAGTTTCACGTGCTCATGGGTCAAAAACAGTTTGTGACACAGTGTAATTTTAATAAATGTATGATTGTTCTAAATAAAAGGCAAATCAAGCACACATGGCCTGTCACCTCAATATTTCTTGTCTGAATCTGGCCAGGGACCTTCGTCACAACAAATGTCATCATTGCTTGTCTTTTGCACTTTTAGAAATGTAAGTAATTTCAAATAATCCCTTACCTCTTTTGAGATATAAAAAAACAGCTTTTAGAGGATGCAGGTATTTTTCCAAAATGGCAGTGAAATATATCAAATATGAAGGGTTGACATCATAACAGCACATAAAAAAAAAAATACAAGTCAACGATATGCAGCATCCCCTCATGTTTTGACATTAAATGTCTCAGCAAAAATTCCAGCGACCACGAAAATGCCAAACAGTATTTTCGTGAAACCCAGGAAACAGTTGGGGGTAATGATATAAATACCATTCACTACTGTATAAATACACGATCACTGACATTAGTCTGTTACAAATCCCACAGTAGTGATATATGTAAACAGGAAGTTGCTCTTTACAGTATTCTTGTGCCAACAGCATGCTTCATGGAGCGTTTGAGGGTCATGTGCTCAGTGAAAAGTATGTGGCTGAGAATAACTGTGGTGGCCTTATGTAAATATCTCGTATCCATATTGTAATTATGCTATCAATCAGAGCCAAGCTGGGATCAGAGTGATACAATATGGGCTGTCAAGGCAGAATGCAGCCTTTCTCTTCCCTCCTCCTCTTCAATCTGTCTTTCCATCTTTCCCTCCCACTCCTTTTCTCTCTCTCCATGAACTTGTACAATCTCATTCTTTTTCTGTTTTCCCTCCACAGGTCACACCGATACACCATGCTCAGAGAGACTGAAAATCAATTCTCAAATACTATAAAAGCCAGAGTTCAAATAACGGCAAAGTCTCAAATAAAGTCAGCAAGAACAAAAAAGCCATTCACTAATGATCTCCAAATGCTTCTACTCTGCTGTTTGTTTTTTCTAACACTCAGCTGCTGTCAGTGATACCCTGCACTTCCTAAAGATTTTCACATTAAAAGCCTAAAGGTCAAGCTCAAATAAAAGATCTGCATACTGTACTTTTGTCTCATAGTGATCCTTGACAACGCCAGGCTGACAGTGCAGAAATGAAGGGAAATGAGGTCTCCGGTCGGATTCACCCCTGAGATGTCGTGGTTAGGACTGCAACCAACGATTATTTTGAATGATCTTTTGATTATTGAAATGAATGATCAACTACTCAATTTATGAATTGCACAATTACCCAATAGCTCTTATTTCGCTATCAGGTTGTAAATTTAGCTTGAGATTGTTTTATGCATGTGTTCACTAACAATAAAGATGATAAAGGTGAATGCTTCATTCCAAAATATGTCTTTTAATTCACTTTCCTGCTGACACAACAAAACGTTCAACTGAAATCAAAGCCTGTCATGGACCAAATTAGTTGCTATTTCAACAATCAATCAATGAGTATTTGTCACATGAAATCATATAAGGTATAATGTCCTGACCTCTCACATCATTAGGAGCATGTGTCATAGTTTGTTTACTAATTTTGACCCCAATGACTTAATATGAAGATAGACAACGTGTCTCTACTTCCACCCACTGTACAAAAATGAAGCCATAATATCACTGATTTGGCTGCTGCCATTTGGGGATCTAGAGTCTGCACAGTAGTGATTTCCACAGTACTGAGTTCCCTGCTGTCCAACCAAACCAGAGAAGCACTGTTGATCAGGATCCTGACGTTTAACACCCTTTTTATAGCATCAAATATCTAATTTAAACCAAATTTATCGGGAAAAATATAAACGCTGAACATACTCCAGTGTGATAAGAACAACCTAAAATGACAAAACAACATCTTTTGGAAAAAAATTATTTGACGTGTACTTTGAGTTTTTAGTATGGCCCATGTCCTGTCTGCTAACAGAGAGTGGGCTCTATGACCTATACTGTAGCCAGCCACCAGGGGGTGATCGAGATGTCCTGGCTTCATCTTTTGGGAGCTGTTATGTCATCTATCGTTATTATACAGGCTACAAATTTAACCTTATTAAGATGGCCACAAGGGCGGCACGGTGGTGTGGTGGTTAGCACTCTCGCCTCACAGCAAGAGGGTTGCCGGTTCGATCCCGGGCGTGGGAGCCCTTCTGTGCGGAGTTTGCATGTTCTCCCCGTGTCAGCGTGGGTTCTCTCCGGGCACTCCGGCTTCCTCCCACAGTCCAAAGACATGCAGATTGGGGACTAGGTTAATTGGTGACTCTAATGTGAGCATGAACGGTTGTCTGTCTCTATGTGTCAGCCCTGTGATAGTCTGGCAACCTGTCCAGGGTGTACCCTGCCTCTCGCCCGATGTCAGCTGGGAGCTGGAGCCCCCCCGCGACCCTCAAGAGGATGAAGCGGTTAGAAGATGAATGAATGAAGATGGCCACAGGTCGGTCCTCCCAAATGCTGGCAGCAATTCTGCTCTGCAGCCGCCTCTGAAAGACACATAGCAGTGATCCAGGGTGTCCATTCCCCCTGTGACGCATGGCAAGCAGGAACGGGACAGCATTTCAAAATTCCTTCTGTCACACCAATCCTTTTTCATCATAAAGCGCATGCCTCCTCCTTCTTGCCAGACTCCTGTAACAGTTCACAACCTTCTTTGGCCGAGGTTACAGTGAAATGCTCCTCCACTCTGGGGGTTTTTGATTGTGAAGGTGTTGCCATCTCAGTATGCGGTGTCACTACCATCACCGGGCAGCGACTCACATCATAGCCAATGTCTTTTGACAATTAAATTTGTTGGCAGCTTATGTGGTGATCGATATTTGTCAACTACATTGATTATTCGTTGCATCCCTTGCTGTGGTTCATGACTGGCGCCTTGGTCCCTACGCAGTAATGGAATGCATGTAAATACAAACCCTTCTTGCTAAAATGAACGAACGCATAAAACAGGGAAATGAAGGCTTCAGCTTTTTAAGAATTTACAGTACAGTAAGGCATGCTTGTGGTATTTTGAGAAACATTGCTCTGATCACATTTCTCCCTCTCTCTTCTTATCACTCTCTCCCTCTTTCTCTCCATCCCTGCCCCCTCTCCCTCTGTGGATAGTTGCTGTCAGGTTGCAAGCAGGGTGCTGTCTGCCTGTCCACCCACACAAGACACCAGCCACACTGATTCGACCCACCACTGAAACACACACACACGTGTGCACACACACACACACACACACACACACACACGCACACACACACACATAGATACACGTCACACACAGCACCCAAATACTCACCCATGAGCATTAATACAAGCACTCAGCACAGACACAATCTTCCCAATTTGTACAGAAGACACTAACGGCCATACAGTACTGTATCTGTGTAGGCAGAAAAGTTTACATGTGAAACAAAAAGCAGAGATCAAAGAGGTTGTGTTCTTAAAAGCAGAAGGGTTCATACACTGCATATGCAACAAAATATGTGAGCAGTGAGAATTTCCACTCCTCGCTCACGGAGCTGTTTCTTCACTCCGCTTCCACGCTCGAGGCCACTTTGCTTAACACTGCTCCAGGCTCACCTCAGATTTCACCCCGCTCCACTCAGACCTCCACTGCTCACTTAGTTTCTTTTCGAAAGCACTTTGTGAACTCCATTGTCTCAGCCGATTTTTGACAGAAAATAGTGTGTGTGCACAATACAAAGATGCATCTTGGGTCGGCATGCTTCAAACCCATGGTGTGAGAGGTACTGAAGCAATATTGGAGCAGGAGATAAAGCAGTGCTCTAACTATTTTAGAAAATTGCTCTGTGTTTCATAAACAGTCCATGTGCTTGAACTCTGCCTACATGCTCTAATGCTTAAGTATTAATTGTGTAGCTTGAATAAGTTGAAGACTTTTCAAAGACTCACTTGAATTTGGAGAAAAGATGTGGCGTTGCTTTGAACTAGTATCAGCACAGCATGTGGCTTTTATCTTAAATATTAATAAGGAATCTATTCCATCACTGAAATCCCTGTGGATTATAAAACAATGGACCTTTTTTTTGGAGATAATATAAAATAAATACATATATGTAATATACAATACAGCAAAATAACATTAGACAGCCTGTAAAGACAAGGCCTTGATGTTTATGGAGGTCTTGTTGCCTTGTTGAGTAGTGCTGGAGGGGGTGGCTTGGTGTTACAATCGCTAGTAGCACATGTGGCCTTGGTGTGATACGCACTGCAGCAAGCAGCTGTTAAGGTGTCAGTATGCTTCCACCGAAGTGCTTGTCAGATGGTTGCACAACAAGTCACACCTTTTTGACGTTGGAATTTGGAGGGGGTGCGTTCAAATATTTCTGTAATTTTCCAAAAACCAGCAATTTTACAATCACGGCCGCTTCAGAAAGTGATGCAGCAGCTATGTGGAGGTTAGAAGGTAAGCTGGTTTTAAACTCCTTAAGGTCTCTTTCATCATTTTTCACACAAGTTACCTCTGTCACGTTTTATTTGCCCAACTGAGTGAAACACTGTGAATGCTTTTTAGAAAACACTTGGCCAAAAGTGTGCTCAGTTGTTTCCATATTTAATTGAAATCTTGCTGCTGTTTGTGATGGCATCTTTGAGTGTGGCTGTTGGTAACAGCTAAACATTTTACGAGCTGGTTTGTTTCAGGCATTCTGACACCTTTGATCACAGGGAGGTTGCAACAACAGCTGAATTCAGTAAATATGCTCATCAGTAAATACTGGAGTGTAAGTCCTGTGTTCATTTAAAATGTTCTTTACACATTCTGAATCCATTGTAACTTGGCTTCTCTAATGCCCTCTATACACTTTGCAATTTCAGCAATCTTATAAGACCATTGTATGACACACTGTGAGATGTGGATCTAATAAACTTTGGTACGATGTCAACTTTGAAGTGTGCAGATTGTACGACGGCCGTTTACTACTGAATCGCAGGTTACGACGTACGTCAATATGCAACGTCATCAGTGTGCACCGCATCAGCGTACGTCATCCATCTGTGCCACCATAGGTGGCTTGCTCACCTGGAAGTTGCAGTTCCTCTGCAATTT
The DNA here is from genome assembly GCF_011397635.1 of Epinephelus fuscoguttatus. Taxonomy (NCBI): domain Eukaryota; kingdom Metazoa; phylum Chordata; class Actinopteri; order Perciformes; family Serranidae; genus Epinephelus; species Epinephelus fuscoguttatus. The sequence continues at coordinate 37,032,009 of NC_064760.1, read as the reverse complement.
CCTTCCATACAGCGTCTTTTTTCTCGCAGTCATGATAGCAGCTGGAGGAAACATCAAATAAACAAGGCTTCTGCTGCCACAGCTCCACTAAACTTTGCTCTTTCTGGGAGTTCCACAGACTTCTTTTTGTTCATTTTACAATGGCCGTCGTTGAACCTGTCTCACAGTGCGACGTAAGACCACCGTTTTAGAGCCTTGATCAAAGATATCGCCACATTGCTCTCACGATGGCCATGTTTCATCTGGGACAGCCCAAAAGACTGGACAACTACTACAAAGGCAACTGCCCCATGGCACCAGACCTCTGGGGTCCCAAAAGTTACTGTTTTGATTAATTGCAAATTTGTTTGGGAATTTGCACCACTAAAGTCCAGTAACAACTGGGTTCTGTGTTATCATGTAATTGTGTGGCCATATCTTGTACAGCCCACTACACATAATTAAAAAAATCCCAAACTAAAACCGTAATGAATTTTGGGCTGGGATGCACCAAATAATCGGTTGAAAATCTGTATCAGCTGATAATCATCTTGCTGACTTTTGTGGGAGAGGTACACAGTCAGACGTAGAGGTACTTGGGAGAAAATCAGACATGGCAGAACTCTGTACCAGTACATACCAGCCCAAATCAAGCACTTGGCAAAGACTTTCTTTCTAACATGTTCAAGGTCTCCAAGTCAACATAATCAACTCAAATAAAACATGGCAACCAGTCCTATAAATGTTAATTTAGATGCATCTGTGCATTCAAACACAATAATTCATAACCAAAATAAATATAAACTAATTTTGTAACAACAGTATTAAAAACTAAAGTGCAGAGTAACAAAGAAAAACAGCTGTAGGTCTGCATATGAATGTGTGCAGTGACAGTATTTACATGCAGCAATTGAGCAATTTGAAGTGATTGAGAATAATTGAATCAGGTTGCACACATGCACAGCAGAATGTGCAACCTGTTAAAGTTCCTGATCTCAAACTGTCACTCATTATCTCATTAAGATCAACATATGGTGTGTTTAAAACCATCAGTACATCTCTCTCAGTCACTCTGCCTCTCTCTCTTTGTCTTGATCATTACACATGTAACACAAGTCACTGATATTATACCATACACGACAAAAGAGAGGAACCCTCTTGACACAAAATCTTTCCTTCTCCCTTAATACCAAGATGAAATAACAAAAACAAAAATGAATGAGGAACTCAGACTGATGTCTGGGGAAATTACTCATTACTGACTGTGTCTTTATGCTGCAAAAATTAGCATAAGCCAATACGATGTGACCAGAAGAAAGTGTGTTTCAGTCAGAGACGTGATAGACTGCAGCACTCACACATTCCTGCAAGCATTGTGTTAATGTGGCAAGAGTCAAGTCACAGACAGATATGCAATAACAGGAATACACAGTATGCCATCCATACTCATTATGCTGCATTTACCTTCACCTCAGACAGATTATACAATGAACAGAAGCATCAGTCACTCCTAAATTGATGTCTGAAGTCAATTCTTATTTGTCTCTTAAACATGCAATCTAAGCCCAAGAGCCCTTATGGTATCTGCAATCCTGGTTTTGCATTACCCTATACAGGGCCCTATGATTTTTGCGATGGGGTAAACAAGGACGAAATGAAGAATGTGATCAATAAACTGCAGAATATCATGAAATTCATCAAAATAGAGTTGAAAATGATACAAATCAGGGTTTTCCCTCCCATTGTAAGAGGATTTTTTTTTCACAGTGAGCCAAGTAAGCCAAATGAACAGAAACAAACAGGCTACTATGTTTTGGTGTCATTTACAGGCACACTGCCTCTGGTTTCTGTGTTGGTGTTTCACTAGGGTGAGACTTGGCCACACTTGGGCCTGCTGCATTCACATGCTCTTCAGATGGTCCCATTTCCTGAGCTGGGAAGACATTCGCCTGTCTTTTTTTTTTTTTTGTTTGTTTTAAGATATTTTTAGGGAATTTTTTGCCTTTAATTGACAGGACAGTGAAGTGTGAAGGGGGGCCACAGGCTGGACTCGAACCCAGGCCGCTGCGGCAACAGCCTCGTACATGGGGTGCCTGCTCTACCACTAAGCCACTGACGCCCCACATTTGCCTGTCTTTGGTGTGTTCCTGAGCTATTAGTCATAATGTTGGAACAACATGGACACTATAAAGAAGATGTGCTGTTTAAATGGACTGAGCAATAAAATACAACACACTGATATCAGTTTGAAGCTTTATATTACAAAGTGATTTTGTCTCAGACTTGTTTCTTCACTAGTACATCCCCTAGCACTTCTAAAATAACACTTTACCTGACTACTGCTAATAAATAACATTCTCTAACTAATGTACATGGACAGCAACTAATGGTTAAAGCCTTATACCAAATTACAAATTACATGAGTGAAAAAATGGACATGCAATATGTGAGTTGATATTTCCTGCTGACTGAGAGTGCATGTGTGGTGGTAACTGACAACAGTATGGTGGCAGAACCCATCCTGTGTAAACAATGACACAGGACTGAGGCACTGGTTTAATGCCTGTGTGTCCCCTTTGTATCCCCTCTTTAAATTCTGAGGTGTTTGCGGGTCTGTGAGCACATCGCAGATGGAGCTCTTCATGAGGTTTTTTTTCTCTGAGCAGCAGTTTGTGACTCGCTGGGTGGATGATTTATCTGTTGAGCCGTTCAGAGCTGATCAGATCAGAGGGGAGCAGCTGCTACAAGTGAATGCAAACCTTGAGACCCAGCAGAATGAAAGGTTTAGTTTCCCTTTCAATGCCCCTGACATTCTATTGCTCTATGTCTCGAGCATGCTCTGCGCTCCAACAGTGTTGTGCTGTAAATAACCAAACGTACTATATATATGCCAATAGTGCTCCTAATGATTGATCCAGCTCCAATAATCAAAAATCTATTTGATGCAGCAGATGTTTTTTATCCTGGTGGGCTACCACAAATAAATTATTGTGTGGGAAACCCTTGTGGATTAATAAAAAGTTCATTGCAATCCACCGAACATTTATTTTCATCCACCAAGTATCTGCATATGACGTCAACTTGGCGACTCATGTACTGAATTTTCACGGACATTCCAAGTTGTTGTTCTGACCTGTAGACAAGTGAACTTTCCCAGTCAGGAACTTGTTTTTTTATTCTGACATGAATGCGGGGTTTTGTCAAGCCATTAATTTATCTGCCCTACTGTCTTCAGAGACTTTGCTCTGCTCTGCTTACGTCTGTCTCTAACTTTAACATTGGCTGGTTTGACCACTGTGATGCAAGTGACACCTAGCTTGACTTAAGTCTTTCTCTCGGTCAGCCAAGCTGGATTAAATCCTGTCCTCCTATGCTATGCTATAAACCAGCCATCACTGAGTGCCACCTGGAAATCCATTTAAAATGGCCCAGGATACACATAAGACTATGTCTGCCTTCCAAAATAAGATATTCACACAATGTTAAAAGCCTATGTATGGAAATAAGACTTATTGGATTATATTCTCAGGTACCCCGCCTCTCACCCAATGTCAATGTCAACTGGGATATTCTCCAGCCCCTCTGTGACTCAAGAGGATAAGCAGTTATGGAAAATGAATGAACGAATGAATATTCTCAGGTAGTATAAAACCTGTTACCTGCTGCATCCAAAAGAATGACTGTCCCAAAAGTGACCAATGATGGCTCCATGTCTCCATGTGTCAAAGTCACATGTTTTGTTGACCCAACAACGCAACACAACTTCCCTTTTCAACATTATAACAACATCTCACCACTTCTAGCTTTGCTACTTAAAGAGATTACTAAGACTCTTCCCCATACACAGTCTTTACAAATTACAGCTGTTAAACAGGTATAATTTTGTTCTTCACATCATGTCACAAAAACTCAAAAATGACCTTTTGTATTATTGCAATTTGAACATTTAATTCCAATAACATTTGAAAAGTCATGTGGAGAATTGCCTGCATTATGGAACCAAACATACAGAGGCACAACAAAGTCTGAGAGCAAATTTCCTTGGCTACTTTTGTTTTGGGGTTATCTCAGAACACAGTATCCAGTTCTTTCAATAAATCCATGGTTTGAACAAATTACTAATGCTGTCATTTGTCTGGTGAGGACAGTCCTCAAATACTAATCATAGCTCTAATACAGATGAATTCATAAACCATTGCCAAACACTAACTTTGTGACCCTTTGCCTACACTGGCTGCATAGTGAAAGCAGCACGTCAGCAGCTTCAGTCCTGCGTCAGTGTTTACACAGGATGGGCTCCTGCTGCAGCTACTATGCTGCTGTTGGTTACCCAGGTTCCAGTGGTGTTTAGAGCCTAATACACAATCAAGGCAGTTATGCTCAGGAAATGGAAGATAGACTTGAAGCTTCTGGTTGTGGTTATGTGAGCCATCGTGCAGCTGGTGTAGACAGCAGTATGGAATAAAATGAAATTTCATCAGATCTGGATTCATCTGAAAAACAAAGACGTCCTTTGACCCTTTAAAAAACAGAGAAATGGCCATAAAACTTAATTAATTAATCACACTTAATCTAAAGTAATTAAACCTCTATTTAAAGTTAAATATCCCTTTTCCTTATATTCATTTACATCAAGTCCAGCAGTTAAAACGTTGTAGGACTCCTGTGTCTCAAGTTGTAAAATTCTCAGCTTCAAACACAGAAATTTGCAGATATGTATGTATTTGTATATGGTGTTGCTGTAAATAACCGCCGCAGCAAGTCTCCACGCTCTTTTAAGTTGCTGTTGCCTGCTAGAGTCCTGCTCTGAAAGCAGTCATACTTGTCTTTACCACCGAAAAGAAAATGTGAACAGCTGTATGGTAACTCTCTGCTGACTTTCTAATCATCCCTCTTTCAATGTTCCTGTCTCCTTCTCTCTGCTCGTTGCTTTTGCTTTTGCCTCTCTTGCTTATCCTCTCAAATATGCATGCGGAAAAGTGAATAAATGAGCAAAGAGTAAATTTTTCATCTTCCTTTTCTTTCTTATTTTCCTGTCAACAACAAAACAAACTAGTTGCTGGAAAAACCCTTCTCTCTGAGCTTCACTAAATCCAAAGAAAAGAACAGTTTGCGTGACAGTTTTTGGAGCCGCTCGCCTTCTCTTTCAAGTGTTCAAAAACTAAAACAGGAGTTTACTTTGAGGGGAAAGCCCCATTTAATGCTTTTACATTCAGCGCATTTTCTCTATAACGGAGAATCTGAAAATCACCAAAATGCCACAGTTGCCACAATGTGTCAGCTGGCATTCAAATAGCCTCCAACATTTGAAGCCGTTGTGCTGACGTTTGCTCATCCAATATTTATCCGAAGCATTTTTCAAACACCTGAGAGAAGAATAGAGAGTGAAATCACAACAGAGGAACATGCCACCTCTTGTGAACTGCTGAGTTTGACTTGTTTTGGATGGAACAAGCAAACAAAAGTGTGCTCTGAAGCGTTTCCAGGCGAGCTTTTTCCAACAGCATTCATGCTTTCTATGCGAGGCTGCAGCTTTTATATGCGGGACAGTTTTGTGGCGGCCATTTTAGGCCCCTTTTTTTGTATTTAGGCGGATTTAGGATGCAGGAGGACACACACACACACACACACACACACACGCAAACAGATGCAATCATAGCTAATGCACACACACACTCACACCCATGCACATTATGTGTTGAGCTACACAAATCAGCAGCTAACTCACCAGTCAATATTCTTCTTCAGAGCGTTAAAAGACGATCAATAGAGAAATGATCGCAAAGAGCTGCTTTGGTGGAACTTAAAGGGGACTGCTATTCAATTCCACTTCTCTAATATGTCTTCCCTGTGCCTTAGAACAACTTAATTAATATTTTAACAATAAGTCACTCAGGGTTACCCTTCCAACCACCCAAACAACCCTCCAGAAACCCGCTGAAAAGTCCCACGTGAGGATTCACCGCACAGCAGCAGCAGCAGCAGCAGAGGCACCGAGCCAACCAACCATCGAGCACCCAAATCCCTACCCGGGCGCTGGAAAAACACAGCATCCATGTTACATATCCTCAATGTACACTTGTTATGTGCAGGCTTAGAGAATGTAGTGCACTCACACTGGAAAAGTGACTAAATTAAGTATAAAATTCTGCATGTTTTTGTAGAAACGCTTCCTGTAAATCAATATTACATGCACGCAGAGGAGAAAGCATGTGTTTGCAGCTTTTCACCTCCTTACTCAGGCTGCTTTCACTGCTGCTCATTTAGCTTGTTGTTGCAGTGGGTAGTTTTAGTCGATGATGACTTGTGAGTATATCAATATTTTGATCAACTCAGCTTTTCTCACCTGGTGTTTAGAGGCCTACTTCAGAGAAAGATCACTGAGTTTATCAAAGTGTGGAGAAGGTGGTAAAAATAGTATTTTGAAAAGTGAGCAGTACATGCTGATCACAATCCCAAATAGTTCCCCTACATAAAAACAAACAGTATGGCTCGTTTGCTTAATTGCTAAAATTTAGGGATACAGCTGGCAGTATTCTATATTTTTGTTATTGTAAACAAATCCTATTAAAAGACCAAAACCATTAATGTGTTAATCCATCTCTCAGTACTTACCTTATAAACCTGTTTGTGGCTCTCCAACATGTTCTCATTCCCGATGCTTTGACATGCTGCTCAGCATCTGATAGGGATACACAGGGCAACCTTCAGCATATCTACATGACACATGGCTGAAACACATTGTAACACATGGCTAAGATCACGTTTTGGCTTAGAATACATGCTTTTGTTGCTGAATGTGATGTAAATATGTTATGTCAGTTCATGACAACCACACACTGACTTTCGGTTTCATATGGGACACAAACTGCAGTCTCCTGTGTGAAAGTCTACCTGCCACCCTATATGGACTTTATCATTTTTTATACTGGTCAGTTGCTCAAGTCAAGCAGTGCCACTAATGGATTTACATTGGAGTTAGTTGAATGCCTGGTGCATCGCATAAAGACGCTAAAGGGTGCCTTTGGTATCGGTATCACACGGTGGGGGGCGTGACAAGACGTCTGCATTTGACAACTTGGGAATGAGAATGGGCTTGGCTATCAGCTCCATGCCTATTTGGTTAAAAGTAAAGATGAAAATCTCTGGAGTTGGGTCAAGAACTGCCATTTTGGAAGACACTGGCTGTGTCCAAAATCATTCACTCCTCTCTGCTCACAGTCTAGGGAGTCCTGCTCTGTGGAAACGACACCCAATATCAGTCTTCAGTCGTTTTATAGTTAAATGGATTTTGAGAGCTTTCAGTCCCTGGGCTTTCTTTCCTCTTATCCGTCTGCCATTTTTTCTTAAACACTACCCGTGATCGTATATATTACTTGGTAGGTGACCATTGGATTTACACTACTTCTGTCAATGCACTACAGCCAAGTGGCAACCTCTGAGGCTGAAAGATGAAGCCAACACAGAAGTACCATAGACTGCAGTTCTTTTAATGGACACTTTAGGCTGGCTCCAAAAGCAAGTCAATCCCCATAGACCCCTATGTTCAATGCCCAACTTTACAGCACAAATAAACATGTTTACAACCGTAAACAAAAACAATTTTCGTCTACACAGCTAATTTTCCTATTCATGACAACTGCACAGGAGGGGGAATTTTTATTCAACTCACCTGTTTAAATTATATTAAGACTTAAAGATATGCATAACTACAGATGTGACAGCTTTGAGTGACAGGCATACATGTATAATGATACTAGATACTGTACCCCAAGATGGCACCAAAAAAAGTTTCTAGTTTCCCGATTTACTTCTATGTTATATTTTACAAATATAGTACCCCATAGTCTTTTACAATGGCGGTCTATGGAGAAAATGCCTTTTCGACCAAAGGGGACTGTTTTGCTGCAGTACCATGGGTGGCCACTGGGACAAATTCACTGGAAGGCTGAGCAGCTTTCCTGGGGGCCCGGTGACAGATTGTCTGCAGGTATTGCCAGGTCTCAGTCATATCCATCCCTTGCTCCTCAAAAGCTTCACCCTGTCATCCAAAATTGGTCACTTCTGCTTCCAAAAATCCAAGATAGCAACAGCCAGAATGCCAAATTCTGGGCCTCAAAATGGGAGTCTACAAACCAGTGGGTGGCTTCATGGTTGCTATGTCCATTATTTTTACACAGTCTATCCTTGAGTCCACTGTATAGGGTATAATAATTCTCACCATGCATTAAGGAAGCACTACAAAGTGGTGAAGTCACTATATAGTGAACTATATAGTGAGAAGTGAGTAATTTCAGGCACAGCCACTTACAAGTTATTTATGTTAGAGGAATTGGTACCTGTGTTCCAGAATGCAATGCACAAAGAAGCTGGAGTAGTGACTCACTGCTGCAAAAAACACTGAAACTCATTTGAAATGGTTGTGAAACAACTTAGGGAAGATATTTGCAAAACAGAGTAGTTTGATTGATGAGAATGATTTGCTCTATACTATCTCCAAAACAGGAGCATATGATAATTATTACATCATGGATAAAATTTGAATGTAGAGTGGAAATGGGGACACAGCAAAAACACCCTCTGTCGCTGTTTATGACAGCAGAGGAGTGGGTTAATTTAGTAACAAGTACATATTATTTTCTCATGAATAATAATTAAGTACAAACAGTAAGTTGTTATTTTTTCAACAACAAACATGGGCTTTGAAAACAGCCTGTTTGACAAGGTCATTTCATTAAAGTTAATTTACTCCTGCTTGTTTCCATTCTCCTCTTTGTCAAACTGTAGAGCCACGGTCCACCAGCACACTGGCCCCCTCGGCCTGACCCCCAGTTACAGCATGAATATACAAATCAACTGCTATGCGGTCCGAGTTGTGCATTTAGCAGGTGTTTTACAGCAGCTCCCTGCATGACTCCAGCAGTCAGATTTGATAACGCTGAACATTTACCGCTGTCTCCCCTGGCCATGAACAAGAGGGGAGATTTGTCTCCTCCCTTTATCTGTAATGTCACGTCAATGTACAGCCTCCTAGTGACTGAACTGGAAAAGATGGTGGGGCCGACTATATGAGAGAACCCATGGGGATTTTCTGGGGATCAGGGTACATTGTCATGACAGCTGGAGCCAAAAAAGACCAGCTTCAGCTCACGGTGCCAATCCTGAGCTTTTTGAATTGTGTCTCCTGAAGGCTGAGAGGAAATTCACATTTGGTTCAATTGGGATTGGAGGCCATCTGGGTTCCCCGAATTTAACTCTGCCAGCTTTGCACGCACATACACACACATGGAAAACACACAGGAGTGATACAAAGTGGGCACAAATTCAGAAGTGCTGCACAAATTCAATGCACACACAAAAGCTTCTATGTCAGGTTCAGATTATTATGTTGTGTGGCTGCAGGTAAAAAGTGACCTTCTGGCTGACGATGAGAGGGAAGGAAACGGAGCAACTGACAGGGAAAAAGAAAACAGAGAGAGAGAGAGAGAGATTCTATTTAAGCTAAAGGGCAGAATATCATCACCACACACAAGCAAATGCACAACAAGGGGTAGACACAATACCAGAATATCATCTATATGCTGCTAGGTTTTTGATGTGGCTGGGTGGTGTTTGCTAAAATATATAAACTGTCCCATTTAGAGTACCTTGGTTGTAACAACACAATAGTTTCTAATACATCAGTACATTTTCTGCACATTTTACTGATGTTTTAGGAATTTATTTCACATGGATTAAAAAAAAAGGTATACACTATACAAAAAAATGTCCTATATGGTGATAAATACTGACATTGCTGTATAAAATTACATGTACCATGGAAGAAGATTTTTTTCCTTATCGCACACCCCTGTCATGTACAATACAGTACCAAATATATCACCTTCAGCACTGTTGCTGTCTGTTTTCCTCCTGTTCAACTTTTCCTTACCTCTCCTCACACACAAAGATTGACAGCGAGCCCTTTTTGTAGCAACTCTTGCATGACAACAGTGAAAATACATGACATATATCCAAATGTTTGCTGTGACGCTTCCTTTTTTTCCTCTTATATACACACATAAAAATATATAATGTAGGTGTACACACTCAGCACACTCAGACGGAGCATTTTCTGACTGTAGCACAGCCAAGTGCTGCGGGACATTTAGCTTGGCATGCTAAACACAAATGAACTCTAAGGACCCACACAAGAACTGCTAAGTTTATGGCGCCGATGAGCCTGGAGATACTCCTGTTAACATGACATGAACATATGACACACTAACCACACACAGTAAATACACAAACACAGCTGCTTAGAACATGCTTAAGTTTACTAAACCCACATATGTCAGATCAAATGTTATTTGATGAAACCGCATCCTCAAGTATTTCCTGGAGTGCACTGAGTGGACTGAGGCCAGATCCACTCACAGAAGGTCACATAGGAGCAGGCACGCATGTATGTTCACACAATTAAGCGTGGATATATAGCCATTTGTACACACACACACACACACACACACACACTCACAGAGGTTAAGCGCTGACTGTAATGAGATGAGTAATCAGTTGTGTCAGATAGCTTGTCTGCCAGAAGGAGAGGAGAGGGGAGGAGTGTGTGCCAACACTGCACACATCCTTTTCCTTCTTTTTTCCTCTTCTCCTTTAGTATCTCTCGCTCCTTTGGCCAAAAGAGAGGAGAAGAGTGGAACATTGTTTCCCCCCAGGGCGACAGAGTAGAGAGGAGCTTCTGCCAGGATATTACGCCTCCTCTCCACTCTCGCCTCCTCTCTCTGAGGTTACATCTGAGGGAGAGAGCATATGGCCAATCGCCTCCTCACCTGGATCCAGAGGAGACAGATGAGGGGAGAGAGATGAAGCGGCTCGGTGCGCATTTGATGGACGGCGGTGTGCATGAGGCGGCCACGTCAAAACTCGTCTGGGTTAACGTGATGTGCAGGTTCAAGGTTGAGCCAGACAAGCAGATAATATCCAAAACATGATATTATGGTAAAAAGTTATATTCAAATGGGCAAAAGTTGGATAAGAAAGGGCACAGCGAAGCTAATGATATATGAAGCCCTTAATAGCTGCTTCATTGTCACACATTTTCTAAATATCTCGGGCCACTCCTGTTTCAGTGAGGTAGGTCGCAGCTGCAGTTAACTTCTCATATTGTCTCAGTTACATTTTAAAGGAATATTTACTCTGCATGGGTTTTCAGTGTTAGTAAAGGCTTTCAAATCTGCATCAATTTTGTCCCTGGGTTTAAAAAAATGCATTAATTTGCAGTTATATTTAAAGCTACAAATATCGGGCAAATAAGTATAAAATGTGTTATGTGAAAGATGCACCCCAAGTGTTTTAGCATCTTTTGGCTAATCCTTCTGGTTTTTAAAGCCCTGAAACAAGCCCCAGTAAGTGCATCAGGCCCTGACGCCAGTTTTTATGGTGGCCAAACAGTGGAATTACAGTTTCCAGGTCTGTCCATCACTTGATGCCATTGGGTCTAAAAAGACTTTTTCCATAGACTTACATTGTCAAAGAGATGTCTGTAAATAGGGGATTAATTATTTTGAGCATCATAACTGATGCAAAATAACTCATGTCACTGCCGGGGTGTGATCTATTCAGTCTGATAACTTTTGGAAAGACTAGAGGAACCACAAGATTAAATCATTTTACCCATTCAGCTTAGAGGAGTGCTAAACTGGAGGTAGCCGGCTCGGCCGTCAGAAGTCTCTAGTGCTCTTGCACTATGGGCCCAATGATGTGGAAGCATCGCCAATCAACTGGGTAATTCCTTACGTGGTAGCTAAATGTTTTAAGCTTCATACGCCACTGAGCAACTTTCATAGGAATGAATGGGGTCCTGCCTCCAACATTGTATCCAGGTCTCTTTTTACATCCAGGCCATGAGCTTTACTATTGTGGTTCACTCTCAAGGCTCTCATCAGGGCTGTAGCAAGGAGAAGTTTTCAGTTGCAAAAAACAAAAAAAGAAAATACCTTTGATGAACCCAGATGACAATAACTGAGCATCTAGTAGCTATGGAAACAGATATTTTTCTGTAATTAGTGGAGATGACTTACCTGCTGGGTTTCAAAATCATTTGCAACACAACATACTAATAATTATGGTTTGTCAAAGATTACCATAAGAATTCAAAATAATTGAGGAATCTCTTTGAGAGGTGTTGTTTGTTGACAGGTTTGTCTTTAGCTGCTAGCTTGAGCAGTTAGTTTTTTTTTCCCACCCTGAATGCAGTCTAGAAGGTAATCTCAGTTGTTCCCACAATAACATGGTGCTGACAAGAAACTCCAGATGATTGGTTTTACGTATTACATTAGAAATATTTCAGTTCTGCTGCCTGAGTTATTTTCAACATCCATCCATCCATCCATCCATCCATCCGTCCATCCAACCATCCAGCCATTATCTTCTGCTTATCCAGTGCCAGGTTGCCGGGACAGCAGGCATTCCAAATGTCCCTCTCCCCAGCAACATTATCCAGCTCCTCCTGGGGGATCCCGAGTTGTTCCCAGTCCCAACCCAATGGCTAGAAAAAATGTTGGCATTGTATGTCTCTGCAAACCATGGATACATTACATTTGTATGTTATTATGTGTCAAATACATTGAACGATAGCATTCAACAGTGCTGTGGTTAACGTGTGATTAGGTTTAGGCACAAATCCCACATGATCATGGTTAGGAAAAGATCATGTTTTGCCTTAAAATACCTCATATGGAGACACAGTCACCCCTGGAAAAGCAGCTATGTCTCTGTAAAGCACTTGTCATGCTTAAAAAAACAGCAGCAGGGTGATATAAAACACCCACATTTGATGCCTAAAAAGCTGCTGAAAAACAGTGACAAAACTGTTAAAACACTGCCGGTTTTGTTGTTTGTTGGTCTGGAACAGTGGTCTGCAGCTTGGCAGGCATCTCACCAAGGCGGCACACCATCCACCATCCACCATCCCCTCCATCTCGACAAAGTCAGATCATATACTACATCACTTAACAAACGTTTATATGATCTGTATAAAAACATGCACATAGAGCATATTCGTGGTTTCCAAAAGTGTGCAATTCAAACATTTTCTTCTGGCAAATAATCTCTCTAGTGTGTTCTGAGTCTACCCCAGGGCCTCCTACCAATTAAACATGCCTTGGAAGGCACCCATGAGGTATCCTGATCAGATGCCTGAAACACCTCAACTGGCTCCTTTTGACACAAAAGATTAGAATGTCTGAGCTCCTCAACCTATCTGTAAGGCTGAGCCCAGCCACCCTACGGCTGCTTGTATCTGCGATCTCATTCTTTTGGTCACTACTCAAAGCTAATGATCATAGGTGATGGTCAGAAAGTAGATGGACTGGCAAATCAAGAGTTCTGCTTCCCGGCTCAGCTCCCTCTTCACCACAACAAGACCAGCACATTGCCCATAGCACTGCTGATGCCGCATCGATATCGATCCATTCGTCCACCTGTCTGCACTCCATTTTACTCTCCCTTGTGAAGAAGACCCTGAGATACTTCAATGACTGGAGCAATAACTTACTCCAAACCCAGAGTGAGCAAACCACCATTTTCTGGCAGAGAACTATGGCCTCAGACATGGTAAAGAAAAGTTTTCTTTTGATTACAAATGTGGTGTTTATTTTGATTACTTTTATGCAGAAAACTGCAGTAATGACTTTAAATTTCTAAGCCATTTTCCACTATACCAATTTTTTTGTTTTTTAAAGATATTTTTATGGGCATTTTTTGCCTTTAATTGATAGGATAGTGAAGTGTGAAAGGGGGAGATAGAGAGAGGCTGGAGTCGAACCCAGGCCGCTGCGGCAACAGCCTTGTACATGGGGCGCCTGCTCTACCACTAAGCCATCGAAGGCCCAGTCTACCAATTTTTGTTAGAAAAAAATGATAATGTGATAGAATTGTGAAATAGCACAAATATTACTGGGATTGAGCGAATTAGCATGAATTCTTGCAAACAAATGATCACTATCCCTGAAGGGGCCGTCTTCAGTGTCAAAGTGTCTGCTCAGAGCGGACAGAAGAGGAATAAAGTGATGTTGCCCACTCTCCTACCTCTTCTTCTCTCTCTCCATCAGTCTTTTCACTGCAGAAGCTAGAGGGGAAATTGACTCTTTTTCTTCTCCACACTGAGCTCTCTGTGTCAGATACATATTTAATCAACATTTCATACCGTATACTGCTTGTAGCTACAGGTGGTGAACATTAATTAGGCTACCTCCCAAAACTGTAGTGTTTCTGCCTTCCCAGCCAGCAAACGATGATTGAAGATGACATATATTTCGAAAGTTAAACCTAACTGTATTCATGAAAGGAGACAGAATGATTTGGTCTCACTGAGTGAATCTATTACTGAATGCAGAATCAATAAGGCATGACAGAGCCTCAAACTCCCATTTAATTATAATAAAAGGTTGGTAAAACTGAGTCGACTCATCGGTCAGATAAAGCGGTCAACACTGCATATTAAAGTGTTCCATGAGTTTAACCTCTTTCATTGTACTTTTGAACAATAAGGCAGTATCATCACACAAGAAAACACTGGCTTTGTATGGCTGGGTGATAAAATGATAACGATATTTATCTCAATATAATTTTCCTCAATAGAAATACAAATGTTCAATAATTAAAAGATACAATTAAACCACATATGTGCCAGGGTGCTAATGAACCTTAAATGCTAGTTACCACCTGCCATTAAACAGAGGAGGAAGAAGGAAAAGTAGTATTAGAAGAAGAGGAAACCAGCTATCCACCAAGCTAATGCATACGATAACATTTAGGGGTCTGGATCAATATATCAATTTAAAAATCAAAGATCCAAATTCATCAATGCAAAGTGAAAACACAGATGCCATCATCTTAAGGATATGCTTTTATTTTGAAATTCTGTTTCACCATCAAACACTGGCAGGCAGATAATGACAAGAGGCTGAGAAAAAGTCGACCAGGATAATGCTATTTACACGCAATCAAACAGCAGTGTGGAAATATTTTGGACTTTGTAGAAAATACGAGTCAACAGACAAAGCATGTCATATATAAACAATGATGTTATAAGATAAAATGCAATGTACCTGCATTGCCAGGCATCTCACTCCCCTAACTTCTCACTACAGCAGCATCAGCTGCTCTGTTTCAAAAATGTTGGGCTGAAAAAACACACATGCAGGCTGAAATCCAACTGTGCTTTTCTCTCGGGAGACGCAGTGACTTAAACCAATGGTGGCAGTCTTTGTAATATTGGAAAATATCGTATTATTGTCCAAAGAATTGATATAAAATCGTATCGTTGTGAAACTAGTGATTTACATCCCAAGTAACCTTACAATATAACAAAATGTACAATTTTTAGTATGATTGTTTTAGGCACATATAACAGCACTAGACTACCCCAAGTTTGAATTCACAACATAATGTTAGCCACAATAGCTGCAAGGGCAGTTGACTCAAGTTAGTAAGTTAATGTGATTGAGTTACATTTATTTCATTAGAATGAAGTGACACAATGTGAATAAATGTGACTGAAAATACATTTATTCATCCATGAAAATGATTTTTGCCTGAATCACATCACATAGATTTTTACTGGCAACGAATTAACCCGCGATACCTCACAATGCCATCAAAGTCCCTCTTTTGTTATCATTTACATGAAGAAGTGGCAGAAATTAGCCTACATACTCATTCAAAACTTGAACAGTAAATACTGATCATAGTTGACTTTTTTTTGTCTATTTATTTTGTTCACATTCTCTGCTTCACAACACTTTCAAAATGTTCTAAACTATACAACTACATATATATATATATATATATATATATATATATATATATATATATATATATATATAACATATGCTGGTGACCAGATTTAACATTTCTCAATTTATTGTTTTCATTCATTTATATATATATATATATATATATATATATATATATAGTATTAAATGACATCTTTGTTTTGATTAGAGCATTTTTGCATTTTTTCTCAGACTTGGTAAATATTCTGTGATTTGGCAAGTGTTTGTCATGATCAGGTAATGAATAATAGTTTAAAACCACAATTAAAGGGCCATTTTTTATAATGGGTTGAAAATAGTGACATCAGTGGTCAAATTCTAGATTGCAGGGCTCACTCGCTCACCCCTCCCGTCGGGTAAATGACAGTGTCCTCGTAGGAACAAAAAGCCTTGCGCACAAGTTTTCCAGGAGTAGGTCTATCTAGCGACGAGGTGAATATTTATTTAGAAATCTAAACCATGTTACGATATTGTAATGAATCCCTCACGAGCAGGAGACCAGAGGAACGTTCGGGAAAAAGGCCCGTTTATTTGAGCACTCCAGAAACTCCGGTAACACTCCACTCCGTCCCAAACTCTGACTCTTCTAGCGTAACAGACACACTTCATACACACATACTCGTTTACCATACCGAGTGGGGACCCCCCTCCCCTCTCTGCTCCACCAACCTCCAGCCCACACACTGACTGACAGCGTAGCCGGCAAACAGAGCTCAGCTGTTTATTTAGCCTAGCGATATCTCTGGACTATAGTAGCTGCAATGGACGACTTTGAATGCGATTTTGAAGAGTTTCTTGTAGCGGACACAGACCCAGAGCCATACCTGTTTGAGCCGGAGCATACAGATGAGGAACTCCATGTGTTTGATGCTGAGCGGGTGAGAAGAGAGGCTGAATGCACAGAATGGGATTCGGTGCTACTGCTACCATCGCTGGGGAGATATATCATCAGGAGGAAAAGCGCCGCAGAGAGTGCATCACAAGGAGTGAAGTTGCGTCTTCTTTTCCTTGCAGACGACGGTTCGGGTTCATTCTTTCCTGTTGCGTGGTAAGTGTGGTCCATTCGCAAACTTTATAACTAAAAAACTTTTCACTACTCTGTATCAACGAACTACTAACACTGCTGTTTCTTCCTCCTTCTTCCTTCCTTCCGCTGTCTTCGTTGGTTCATTTATACACGCGAAACGTGTTCTCTGGCTGGCTGGATTGTCCGCTAGGGCTGCCTTACATACATGGCGGCGCAAGATGGCGACCTCTCTAAAGGCCCTTGCTATATACAGTACAGGCCAAAAGTTTGGACACACCTTCTCATTCAATGCGTTTTCTTTATTTTCATGACTATTTACATTGTAGATTCTCACTGAAGGCATCAAAACTATGAATGAACACATGTGGAGTTATGTACTTAACAAAAAAAGGTGAAATAACTGAAAACATGTTTTATATTCTAGTTTCTTCAAAATAGCCATCCTTTGCTCTGATTACTGCTTTGCATACTCTTGGCATTCTCTCCATGAGCTTCAAGAGGTAGTCACCTGAAATGGTTTTCCAACAGTCTTGAAGGAGTTCCCAGAGGTGTTTAGCACTTGTTGGCCCCTTTGCCTTCACTCTGCGGTCCAGCTCACCCCAAACCATCTCGATTGGGTTCAGGTCCGGTGACTGTGGAGGCCAGGTCATCTGCCGCAGCACTCCATCACTCTCCTTCTTGGTCAAATAGCCCTTACACAGCCTGGAGGTGTGTTTGGGGTCATTGTCCTGTTGAAAAATAAATGATGGTCCAACTAAACGCAAACCGGATGGGATGGCATGTCGCTGCAGGATGCTGTGGTAGCCATGCTGGTTCAGTGTGCCTTCAATTTTGAATAAATCCCCAACAGTGTCACCAGCAAAACACCCCACACCATCACACCTCCTCCTCCATGCTTCACAGTGGGAACCAGGCATGTGGAATCCATCCGCTCACCTTTTCTGCGTCTCACAAAGACACGGCGGTTGGAACCAAAGATCTCAAATTTGGACTCATCAGACCAAAGCACAGATTTCCACTGGTCTAATGTCCATTCCTTGTGTTTCTTGGCCCAAACAAATCTCTTCTGCTTGTTGCCTCTCCTTAGCAGTGGTTTCCTAGCAGCTATTTGACCATGAAGGCCTGATTCGCAGTCTCCTCTTAACAGTTGTTCTAGAGATGGGTCTGCTGCTAGAACTCTGTGTGGCATTCATCTGGTCTCTGATCTGAGCTGCTGTTAACTTGGGATTTCTGAGGCTGGTGACTCGGATGAACTTATCCTCAGAAGCAGAGGTGACTCTTGGTCTTCCTTTCCTGGGTCGGTCCTCATGTGAGCCAGTTTCAGTAGCGCTTGATGGTTTTGCGACTCCACTTGGGGACACATTTAAAGTTTTTGCACTTTTCTGGACGGACTGACCTTCATTTCTTAAAGTAATGATGGCCACTCGTTTTTCTTTAGTTAGCTGATTGGTTCTTGCCATAATATGAATTTTAACAGTTGTCCAATAGGGCTGTCGGCTGTGTATTAACCTGACTTCTGCACAACACAACTGATGGTCCCAACCCCATTGATAAAGCAAGAAATTCCACTAATTAACCCTGATAAGGCACACCTGTGAAGTGGAAACCATTTCAGGTGACTACCTCTTGAAGCTCATGGAGAGAATGCCAAGAGTGTGCAAAGCAGTAATCAGAGCAAAGGGTGGCTATTTTGAAGAAACTAGAATATAAAACATGTTTTCAGTTATTTCACCTTTTTTGTTAAGTACATAACTCCACATGTGTTCATTCATAGTTTTGATGCCTTCAGTGAGAATCTACAATGTAAATAGTCATGAAAATAAAGAAAACGCATTGAATGAGAAGGTGTGTCCAAACTTTTGGCCTGTACTGTATATATATATATATATATATATGTAAAAGCATAATTGTAAGGCTACTAAAACCAAACAAATTTTATTTTATAGCGATTATACACTTGTATAAACATATTAATGGGTAGAATATTCAGATTCAGATTCAGATTGACAATAAACCATGCCAAATATTACACACTGGCCCTTTAAACATCTGTTTTCTTCAACTTTCACTCATCATAAATCAACCCTTAAACTTGAAAGAAATAATATTTTAACAGTTATTGTGATAAAGACTGATATGAACATTTTTATCATGATAACATTTTTGGCCATATTGCCCAAGAAAAAAAAATGAAATTCTCTCATTGAGAGAATTGGAGTCCGATGGAGGGAAAGGGGGGGGGGGGGGGGGAAGGAGGAGGAAAAACGTGAAAGCAAAGAGTGTTTTGTATTTTTATCACATGCACTCTCCCTCTTGCCCCTTAAAATTTCCCCTGCATGTATTTTTAATTCTTACAGATGGCAATAAAATGAACGTAGAGGTTCAGCTAAGTTGAAAGAAAGAAAAAGACAGAAAGAAAGGAATGTGAAGATGTTAGGAAAGGAGTCAAACTCGGAGAAAGGAGTGGGAGGACGTGATGAAAAAGAAAGGACAACAGATTGAGAGAAAATGGGACAGGAGGATGGGATAGAGGTGGAACAGAAGAAAGAGGGATTTTGGTCCAGCCAAGTGTTGACAACTGCCTTACCATGACAGGCCAGAGACAAAAGAGTAGAAAGGGATGGAGGGAGGTATGGGAGGAAAAAGCCTTAGGTGTTGTAACAGCAAAGAGACAGAAGGAGAGAAAATAGGGGAGAAAAAGAATGATAAAAAATTTGGAGGGGGGTTACAAAATAAAATGGGAAAAAGAGAGAAAGAAAGAGGAGCGACAGAGGGAGAGCCAAATGGAGAGAAAGGAAATGTGTATTGATAGGAGAAGAGGCAGAGAGAGATTTTTCTGTCAGAGTAATTAGCAGCTGCTGAGATGGTCTGGAGTCCAACATGGCACGTGCTGCACACACACACACACACACACACACACACACACACACACACACACACCATCTGTGACAAACCCAGGCAGGCAAATGACCACATTTTTGTGTGCAACAACACACATTCAGGGTCTCCCCTAGATGTTTTTCAGCTACTTTTTCCCCACTCTCTGTGATGCAAAACCCACCCTTGCTGACACAGACTTCTGAAAATGAGACATTTTTGAGCACAGGGGTCACAACTGCACACAACGCAGACTTGCCTCCTCTTTGCAAAAAGGAGAAAAGGCTAAATGCAATAAAATTGAACTTCTGGCTGCAAGGAGGAACCACTACAGAGAGACAGATTTTATATACCAATGCGCTACCAGGTACCGATACCAATAGAGTACTCCACTCAATACTGTATATATATAATGGAGTGGCTTGTAGAATAGCCATAATTTCCACTGATGTGATGGTATCTTGACATGCTAAACTGCCAGTTCCATCTAATACGCTGTGCTCAACTTCACCACACCACAGACTGTATGGGTTGATGGGTTGAAGCTGCTGCTGCAAGAGTGCGAGTGCTGGTGAGCAGTTAATGAGATTCCGCGTGACCAAACACACACAATGACAGGGCTAACGGTCAGCATCACATGGCAAGATGTTATCTTACAGTTATTACGAGGGCTTTGGCAGCTTTAGTGTCAATGTGAGTTTGTTGGGAGCGATTAAAGGCTTGGTGTCTGATGTTAGCCGCTGCTGCTGCAGTTTTAGCTCATGCTAACTGGGCAAAAATCGAACTGACATAGAGGCACTGATAACAGCAGCAACCATGGAAGTAGAATGAGAGTCGAAAGGACATTGAACTGTTTGCAGTGGTTATTTGACTAGTACAAAAGAAATTGCAATTTTGTTTATGTTTTTTTTTTTTTTTTAGATTTTTTTTGGGCATTTTGTCTTTAATGGACAGGACAGGTAAGCATGAAAGGGGGAGAGAGAGAGAGAGAGAGAAAGAGAGAGGGGGATGATGCAGCAAAGGGCTACAGGCTGGATTTGAACCCAGGCCACTGCGGCAACAGCCTTATACATGGGGCGCCTGCTCTACCCACTAAGCCACTGACACCCCAATTGTGTTTTAGTTTTAATGGTGACAACACATGACAGTGAGGTTGTAAAGTGTGTTACACTCACTAGTTTGAGAACTCTATTTTGGCCTATTTTTACACCTAATACAATTGTACACTAATCCAAGTTTCTCTCTTTAACTAAGCTAGCTTAAATGCCTTGTTAACTCATTGTGAAAAAACCCTTCATTCAAACTTGACAAACAAAATAAAACTCACCAAAACCATATTAGTTAGTCTTGTTAATCGTCAAGTTAGTTAGTCCACTGTTCCAATAATCACCAACTCTAATTTGGTCAGAACAGACCTTTAATTCATTGAGTTGAAAATATAAAGTTATGCTGATCTACCTGCTGTTTATCCCCACGGTCTTTGCCTCTCAGCTGTCCACTGAGCAGCAGCTCTAACTCGATTAGGCAGCTACAGTTACGTTACGTCATGTTTCAAAAAACATGCAAGTAATGGCAACTAAACACATGGGGAAAAGCAGCTACCATGATATTTTAAAACGCATTGCTTATTTAAAAAAAGTAATGTTATGCTACTACTCACTGCTCATTTGGTCGTTATGGCTGCTGCTCTGACCATCCTGCTACGTTGATTTTAATGGCAATATCCGTTCTACTCTCATTCTATTACAACCAGAGCAGCAGTAGCTCAGCCCATGGGAACTTGGGTTGGGAATCAGAGGGTTGCTGGTTCAAATCCCTGTACAGACCAAGCACTGAGTGTGGACTGGTAGTTGGAGAGGTACCGGTTCATGCTCCTGGACACTAACGCGGTGTCCTTGAACAAGGCACCAAACCCCCAACTGCTCAGGATGCCTGTCAGGGGCACCTGTCCATGCGCAGCCCCCTTGCTCTGACATCTCCCCATTAATGCATGTGTATATGTCCTGATTGTGTCTGTGCCTGAATTTGGGCCTGTGTGTGTAATCTGTAAAATAACAACAGAGTGAAAAAAACCCTGAATATCCTATTAAGAGACCAATAAAGAAATGCTGAGATGGCAGCAACAGAAAGTTTCTGATCTGGCTGGGGCTCGGGATGGTCCACAATCAGATCCCCAGTGCAAAAAGGATGGCATACAGGTATTTGTTAGAGCTTCCATACTACTTGGTACTGGGTTATTTCAGTTGATACCGTACAAGGTATCGAGTACCAATACCCAGTAGTAATAAGTACTGCTTTTAACAAAATGAGCCTTGATGTCTAATAAAAATTATAGAAACAGTCATGACTTAGTTGTAAAAGTCAGGAGTGACTGTCACAGTGGAGGCTCCTCTTGGAAGCAAGCCTGAAAGATGGCTCCTGTTAAAAAGCAGATTCATGTTTAAAGAGGAGATTTATGTAAAACAATGTGCCTGTTGGTTAGCCTTGCACAGCACAGCCACACGGTCAGAGTGACTGATCATTACAATCATAATTCAATTGATATTTTTTGGGAAGGAGAAAGCTTGAGAAGGCACAGAGATCAGGGAAGCCTCTCATGGAAAAGTAATTATTTTCTATTGAGGCCTGTTAAAAATCTGAGTAATGTGTCACAGTACGACACCCAGACAGTTTTACTGCTACCTCTGGCTATTCATGATCCACCACTGCTCCATTCAGCAGGGTATTGTATTCCAATACAATCCCATTGACTAGGCAGCCCGGTTCAATTACTAAGAGGAGCTATGTGATAATCTGGGTAAAGAGAAATGGATTTTCCTTTAAAATGGTCACTGCTCTGTGAGGGGTGCTAGGGAGCGGTGGAGGAGGAGACAGAGGGGGGAGGTACGCAACAGACAGACAAAGAGAAAAGGGATGAGTGAGTAAGGGAGGCGATACAAGAAGGAGAGAAAGAAATAAAGTGGGGAGTGAGAGAAAGACATACAAGGGCAGAGAGGCATGGATGGGACACATTTACACCCACGTTGGAGGAAAAAAGGGGGCAAATCGATGGCTAT
Source organism: Epinephelus fuscoguttatus (assembly GCF_011397635.1). Lineage (NCBI taxonomy): Eukaryota > Metazoa > Chordata > Actinopteri > Perciformes > Serranidae > Epinephelus > Epinephelus fuscoguttatus. Next base: position 37,009,237 of record NC_064760.1, on the reverse strand, counting down.
TGCTCAGCATTCAGCAGAGCATCAATCACTTGATTGCTAGTCAGCCTGGATTACGAAGTAGAGTTTACAATTACCTCACTATAGACCAGACTGGACACACATATATGGATGTGTAATAAATGAATCACTCAGATGGACAGCACAGATTATTTTAAGATAATTTCAATCAGCGAATTTCATTATTTCTTCCCTAAAACCATTTTCTTTTTGTCATTAGATTTTTTCATCATCATAAAGTCAGTCATCTAATCAGTCAGTCACCCATTTAACCAGCCATGGAGCCACCTTTGCAGCAATCACAATGTCACCCAGGCAGCAAATCAGTGGAACATGGTCACCTAGTAAGCCTTTTAACACCATCAGTTTCCTTAGTCCTTCAGCCAGTCAGTCACCATCCTGTTACCAAGTCATTCAACAAGTCATCCAAAACTGTCATCAAGTCACTCAATTAGTTCTTTCTTCATCAAGTCATTCATCCTCTTAACAAACCACAAGCTTGTCACACAGTTAGCCCCCAAGTCACCTAGTCAGTCATTTTGGCACTCACTCATTCATCTACTCACCTTACCAGTCCCCTCTTCATTTTATCAACAAGTCAGAGTTAACCAGCCTCTCATCTTGTGACATAGTCCGTAATTAAGTCAACTCGGTCATTAAATCACCTACTCCTTAATCTTGTTACCTGGTCAATAACCAAGCCATCTAGTCAGTTAACAAGTCATCTAGTAACATTTTCAGTCATCACATTACCTTGTCATTTACCCAGTTAGTGACCGTATTATCTGGTCAGTCATTCACCTACGCAGTCACCTTGTCATTTAGTCAATCAAGTCATAAAGTAATCAAGTCAACTTGTTAGTCATCAGTTCACCAGGTCCCTCTGTTAGTCATTTTGTGACCTGCCTGTACAGCCACCTAGCCAATCACTTTATCACCTCGTCAGTCACCTGAGTAGTCTTGTCACCTTCTCATCTTATTCCCCTAGTCACACAGTCACCTGGTTAATGATCTTGTTTTCTAGTCAGTTATTCTGACTTCTAGTTTTTCATCAGATCATCTAGACAGTCATCAGGACACCTAGTAAGTCCTCTCCTCCTCTAGCAACTCGTAACTAGTCAGGAATCAAATCACCCAGTAATTCATCAAGTCATCTAGTCTGTCAATATTTAACCTAGTAATCTGTCACTTAGCCGGTCATCTTATCATCAGTTTAGTCATCTTGCTGCCTAGTCAGTTATCAGTTGTCCCATTCGTCATTTTGTCACCTCATCAGTCACCTTGTTAGTGACCTTGGTATTAGTCATTCGACTGGTCAGATGAAACAGAGACTGGTCCTGGTCAAACAGTCTTCTAGTCAGTTAAAAAGGTCAACAAGTCACCTTCTCAGTCATCTCCTGACCTAATCAGAACTTTTCAGTGACCTGGCAAGTCATCTTTTTACCTTGTTATATCTCTCTTCACCCAGTCAGTTATCTTGTCAACAAGTCAGACATTCAGCCAGCCAGCCACCAAGTCATCATATCACCTTGTCATTCAGCCACCTGGTCAGCTGCCATTGACGGAGAATAAGCTTTTTCATGGTGGTTTGAACGTACTTTACACCACGTAATTTTAACATGACACCTTTCAATTTTATCATTTAGATTTGTTTGTTAACATCTGTCAAGTCTGAACATATGAACATGCATTGTTATGTGCAAAATTGTTTTTTCTTTGTATTCTGCATTACTTGAAAAGTTTTCTTCTTGATTGCACATGTGTGCTTTACATCATCTGTATAGTACACTGACATATTTTGTTTTTGTAAAGTTATATTTTGGCCCTCAGTCCAACTTGTATTTGTACCTTTAAGAAACAGAGCTAATGCCTTACACTGAATATATTTAAAACAAAGCATGAACCTGCCCAGGAACAGCGCATTAAATTAAGAAATTGGGCTAAATTTAGCACATTTACATCACAGCATAATTATGCTTATGAACATGTATTTTCCCTGTTAAATAAATAAATAACGAGCGAGAGAAACAAAGAAAGAGACATTGTTGAATCCCTGCAGTGTGTGCCCGTACGTGTGCGCAGGAGTGTGCTTTGTCGTCGTGGGAAAGTGTACGGTCTGTGTCTTAATGTGAGTGTGTCTGTGTGTGTGTCGCTGAGAAGGGACACAATATGGCACCATTAAGCCACTTCTAATAACATCACATTCAGCACGGAGCCTCTAAGACCACAGTGGTCTCTGTGCAGGCCTCCGTGTGTGTGTGTGTGTGTGTGTATACGTGTGTGTGTGTGTGTGTGTGTGTGTGTGTGTGTGTATCTTTGTGTGTGTACTATGCTTGGTGTGTGAAGTGGTTTACTTTTATTGATTGTGGTTTAAGCCGAGCGTCCAGGTGCTTGTGCTTGGAAAGAGATATTTGTGTGTGTATGCTGTGTGTGTATTTGGTGAATGTACTGTATGTACATACATGTTTTCCGACATAAAGCTTGTAAGCCTATCCACACAGACCACAAATCAAGCTCATTGTTACCCCCCTTACAGTGACTGGTTGGTTTGGTTCCTCTTCCTGCTGAATAATGTGTAATTGCTGGCTGTGTTAGTGGACATATACTTTCAAAATATCAAGGAATTATACAAATATATCACATCCCTCTTGAGTCTCATTATTGCCTTCTGGTTTCCCTTCATCTTGCTGATCTCTTTCCAACCATTTCTCCTCTAAAAAAGAGTCTTCTTAGCTTTAATGTTTGATCTAGGAAAGTAAAATGTTCCGCCGCCTCAAGTCACAATATCTTGAATAGTAGAGAAACAGAGAATAAGTCAGGATGTTCCACCCTGCTTAATGCCTATCATCCTAAAGCACAGAAGAGAGGAAATCTAATTGCACTGGTATAAATGTAGACGTGTATGATATATGCCACTGACATTGACATTGTGAGTTGAGTCAGGTTCAAAACAGCAAAGAAGCTGCGTTTTGCCTTGCCTTTTGAAAGAGGCAACTTTCTTTCAGGTCTGTACCGAGTCTGTTCTGCTGGAGGACAGCACATAATGAAAGTTAATGAGGGTTAGGGATAGCCAACTAACTTATTCAATTTCTCATTAAAATGTCTGTTTTCTTCCTGCGGGTATTAATAAAGTCACCAAACTCTGACAGTGTGGAGCCATTTCTGTGATGACCCGACCCCAGCAATAAGTGTCTGTGGGATAGCACTAAGAAATGACTCTCATTCATATCAGGGAGTGATCTCGTCAGTTTGGAACTCATTTCAGATACAGCCCCCCATATCCTAAGTTTCCTATTTATTTATTTTCAACGTTTGTATGTCTTCTCCTCTGAATGATTCTACTACATCCTGTTCACACTCAGCACTACAACTCCTCTGATCCGATCAGAGGAATGTGTCTTAATGATTTCCCGGACCATCTCATGCCTTTGTTTGATAGCTGACAGTAGAGAGAGAACAGGAAATGAGGACATGCAGCAAAGGTCCCCAGCAGGACGTGAACCAGCCTTAACCTGTTAAATTGGGCAGTTTTCAATACCTCTGTTTGTGTTCAAAACACATTGAGGACACATGGATTAAATTCAAACTGTGGAAAAACAAGATGTTTTTGTTGCAAATCCAAACGGTAGAATTTTAATGCTCTCAGTGTTGTTTTCAAGTCGTTAGTTTATGTGTAAGCATTGCTCACTGACAGTATCTGCATTGATTAATGTTTTAACAGTGTGATGTAGCTGTGCATATGCTTTCTAACGGGTATTGTATTTTTCCACAACAAAACAAAAACAGAAAGCTGCAGAAGAGATAAACGCCAGAGGTATACATCACATTTCACATTTTAGGAATATGAGAAAGCTTATGTTGCACCCAGGGACGGAGCCAGTTATTGTAAACATTCAAGGCACACCCCAAACCTAGGGCGGGTCCTGAGGCATGTCCTCCCAGAGAGATTTCTTCCCCATTCATGGCAGCTATATGCACTACTTTAGCTGCTAATTAAGCTACTACAATTCCTACAAATCTGTACATCATTTGGGAAAAACCTGATAACTGCCAAGAAAAAAGAGTCATCCTTTTTTTTTTGTATCTAATTGTTCTCTAACTGTCTGCATCAGTCTGAAATCATGTCAGAGCAAATGTTGAGGATGACTAATTTTCAATCATGCCACCTAAAAAGAGGCAAAGACTGCCTGATGTTGCTATTTTTAAGTTAGTTAACATAGGTAGTGTAGACACTTTCAGCATTACTGATCTTGAAATCTATTTTTGTAATACTACGCTGGAGTAGAGTTCAGCTGACGTTTAGCTGACAAATCTGCTACATTATAACAGACATAATAATCTGGGCTGCTCTAACAACAAATCAAGGATCCCCAACAATGCAAAGTAAATGTAGTCTTTACTACTCTGAAATGAATATTAGGCCAACAGAAAAGCATTTACTCAATAATATAAGATTTCTTTAGGGCAGATATTATTATCTGAACAACACATAGTTAAAACCTTTTCAAAACTAAGCCTATTTTATAGGCCTCTGCTGGAAAATTGCATACCCATAATGAAATGAATATATCTCTGCAACCACAGGGTCTATTTGAATACTGTTGGTGTCATGGTAAAGGGAACACTTGTGAGATTTGTTGAGATGTGTAAATATCAGTATATGTGTTATATGTGAAGAGTAAATGAAGATGGCACACAGCACAAATGAAACATTTTGAGGTTTGCCTAAAAAAAAAGCATTTTCAGGATGAGTATCCCTTTGGAATGATGCAGCTGCAGCTCTAAACCTCTATCACATCATAGTACAATATGTGAACATTAACTCTGCAAAGGTTGATTCTGATAAAGTGAAGCAGAACAATATAAGAAAGGTTTTAGTACAAAGAATTCAGGTGAGCTCTCCAAAATTGCACCATGTTTGCATGTGATTTTTGTCATGTACAATCCTATATCTTTCATTTTTTGTTTCTGTAAATCCCTACTGATGTTTAGGATACACACATACAACTGTCCGTTTCATTTTTTTCCTCCATTTCCCACTCCAAACTGACCAATATGCACCTACTACATTTGAAACTCAGTTTCTATTCTGAGCTTTGGAGGCCCGTATCTCCATGACAACTTGGCTGATTTGAGTGATTGACACCTTGTTTGATTCGCTAGAGCCAACAGAATGGCGCTATATCCACCAAAACCAGATTGACAGCACTGTAAGCCAATCAGAGTCAGCAGAACGCGTTGTGGGGAGATGTCGGCTGCTGTGAGTGGTCATTGTTATGCTTCCCCTGGAATCATCAAGTTTTCTGAAAGAATGTGCTTTCTGATTACTCAAGTAACAATAAGTAGTGAATACTGTATGTATGTAATGGAGTTTAAACACAGATGCATCTGTTACTGCACTGAGACTAACAACACATTTATGTACTATGAACAGCTATGAGTTTTGAGAGAAATGAAATTATTATAAATTATTTAATCAACATTATGAAGGCCTGTAATGACCATATTGCAAAATCACAAGCTGTTAATACAGAACATATCTACAAAATGCTCAGTGACAATTTGTATTTGTTTATTTCCTACTCTTTTTTATGGTTATGTTTAGGCGCTCAAGACACTTGGTTAAGATTATGGGAAGATGGTGTTTCAACATTTTACCGAAACACAATCTTTTACTAACCTTACCCAAAATACTTTGTTACTTAAACATAGCCAGAAGCAGAGCTCAGGGTGTGAACCCCAGTCTTCAGTATCAAAGTCCTGCACTTTGTACACACAACATCCACCTCAACATCTTTACCCCTTGCAAGTAGTAGGCTGTAGCTTTTCCTCCACTGGAAAATGCATTGTCACAGAACATAATCCATGCAGCCATTATTTTTCCAACAAAACATCATTAGGAACACAAATTAGTAGTATTGTTTATACAACTACAATTACCACCTTGCAGTTGTATGCCTCCGTGAACCAGTCAAGTCGCAGTTACAGTTGGCATCCATGTCTGTCCAGACTCATATGTAGCCGTGGCAGTTGAAAATTCTTCAAATAAAAGCTACATATTCTAAAACATGATTGCTTCACACACATTTTCAACCCGTTAACCCAGAAGATCTATTCAGTCAGCACAGTTTCAAGGTGGGCATCCAAGATTAGTGTCACCAATTCAGTGTCTCACCAACTGTCTCCCCTTCTGCTCCTGAGCTATGATGTTGAATAATGCACAGGAAAGCATTTCTGCAGAACATTATGATGTCACAGTGATGGTGACCTTTGACCTTTTGACTATAACATGTCATCACTTCATCATTTTATTTCATGTATAAAATTTTGTCATAATTAACATATGTTTTCTTAATCTATGGCCAAAAACATGTTTTGTGGGGTCACAATGACCTTCACCTTTGACCTTTGACCTTTGACCACCAAATTCTAATCAGGTCATCGGTGGGTCAAAGTGGACGTTTGTGCCAAATTTGAGGAAATTCCCCCAAGACGCTGAGATATTTTGTTTATGAGAATAAGAGGGATACTTTTTTTTAGTCCAAATGGACATTTGTGCTAAATTTGAAGAAATTCCTTCAAGGCATTGTTGGCAGACAACCTGAGAAGAAAACACAATGCTTCCAGCCAAGGCTATTGCCGTTGCAGAGGCATAATAATATGCATGCTGTATATGTCATTTCAAGGAGACAAGTTAAGCCTGGTCAAGTGCATCATCTTACTTTTTTTATGTGTTCACTGGCATTGTCCAAGATGCATATGCAGTTTTTCAGTGAAGGTTGCCAAAATACTTCTGTAAGGGCCTTGAGTTTGTGAGCATGTGCAGTGGTAATAAGAATAGAAGTGATGGATGCAGTTGTTCACTCTCTGGGTGGCTAAATCTGATCCTGCATTGTCGCTAGAGTAGAATTAAAACCCTTAAAGACCCTGTTAGCTTCTGATTCTACAAATAAGAAATTAGTCAGAAATGGCAATAAAACAATAATAAAATAACAATATGAAGTATGATAGAGACATTAGCAGACGAAACACATCAACTAGCGGTCGCAGTATTGAGACTTCACACAGTGTGACACCTCCATATGGAAACACCATATGTCCTCATCAATACAACATACTAATTCATAATACATGCCCACACACATTCTGCAAAATGACATACAACAGCACACACACACACAGCATCACACACGACCATCAAGTCAGCAAATACACACACAGCATGTGCACACACACAAGCACACACAGACTCACACACAGTTTAGTTGGTGTAATGACCCATTTGGCATTGAGCAGCATCTGTTTAGCAAATGAAGACTTGTAGTGGGGATGTTAGTAATTTTCTCCCTGACACAGTGAGCAAACAGGGAAGGCAGGATCCTCTTTAGCACTTACAACCAATGGCCTGTTGTTCCTGCACTGCGCTGTCATTCTTCTCTATCCTCCTCCTGTCACTACCCACTGTACACCACCACACACACAGCAAGAACATCTTGAAAGAATCCACTCGAAACACTACCCTCCACTCAAACTTCTACAAAAATAAGGCCGCAAAACAGCAAAATATAAGTCCAAGAGTCACTGACAATGAGAAATAATTTCTCCACATGCTAAGAAAAAAGAGACACATCTTCCCAAATTATCCTTTCAGTCATGTTGCTTTTTATATTTTCCCTTCCCTTCTTGCTCTTCTCGAGGGAGGATCAGGCGGTGACAGCCTGTACTTTCTGCTCTGTCATTATCAACCAGGAAGCAGACTGAAGAGAATGATGGCCACCTCCTGCAGAGAGAAAAGGCATCAGAGCTTCCTTTTGTTTATCATTATGAAGTTTAAAACCTAAGGAACATACAGTGGGAGCAAGGTAATGATGTGTATCTGGCAGGCAAGAAGGGCAGGGCTCCATTTAATGAATTTAAAGAACACCTAATCCATTTGCTCGTAATTGCTCATTCCTAAATACACCCCGTGGAGTGCACAAAATATTAAAAGCAAGAATAGCACAGCACAAATGTTTGTTATTATGTTGCATCAGTCTGTCAGTGCTATTGTTCTCTATTGTTTTTTGTGCTTAAAAGAAAAAAAATCTGCTGTATCCTCTTGCTGTTTGCTGCCACAATATTAAAATGTACCCACAGGAATCAGTAACGGTTCACACTGACAGAGTTTAAAGGATTTAAGGACAATTAGACTTTCTCAATTTGGGAACTTCATAACCACATCAGGAAAACCAAACAAAATTAAACTTTCTTTTTCAAATTTCCTGCTGTGTAAGTGACAACATGACCAGGTGTTGGAAGCAAAGTAAAATTTCCACTGCTGAGTCTGTTATTTTGCATGCACATACTGGCATAAAATCAACATAGAAACAGTTGCTTGACTGAAATATTGTTGATTAGCCATGAAAACTTTTGGTTTCTTACTGTTTTTTAGTTGTGTTACAACTGTAGCTCACGCTATTACAATTAAGACTTACATGCACCTTATTTGTAACATCAGACAGCGTCCACTTTTGATTTAATTCCTCACAACTTGTTTTTTCGATCAAAAACTTAAAGTGGTTTTTGATGGTAAATGGACCTGCATTTGTATAGCGCCTTTCTAGTCTTCTGACCACTCAAAGCGCTTTTTACAGTACATGTCACATTCACACACACATTCATACGCTGGTGGCTGAGGCTATCATAAGAGCTACTCAGTTTTTTAACTCACTCACACACCGATGGAAGCATCATCGGGAGCAATTTGGGGTTCAGTATCTTACTCAAGGTTGCTTCGACATGCAGACAGGAGGAGCTGATCATCTGATTGGTGGATCACCCACTCTACCTCGGAACCACAGCCACCCCATGAAAGCAACTGTTTTTGATAGCACACAAAGTGCAAAGTGAAAAGGAAAAAATGTTACAGTTGTGGCAACTCTCCCCTACGAACCTGAAAATGTGCAGGTCCCCTTAAAAGTGAATTGATTCATTGCTTGGTCACACCAGAAAGTGGTACAACGAAGTTCATCTGCACACCCAGAAAAGGTGGTGCTAGAAGCCTGCTAGCTTTGCCACTCAGAAGTGGTGTAGCCACTAACCAACCATGCCAGCCCGCTGGGAACATGCTGGCCTAGACAGTCACAATAGCGAAGCTAACTGTCAGCTTCTTGTCAGTTAGCAGGCTAGCAAGCCAAGTCAGGAGCCAGACAATGAGTTTACACAGTTTTTCAGGAGAAAATATTTGCACCAAAGACCCTTTCCTAACTGTCTGCAAACCATAGCTCATCTACTGCAACAGAGAGAGGTTACATAAATGATGCTGGTGCAACACAGCTAATCATGGCACATAGGCTATGTTGGATTTTCTGTTTTGGACATTCTGGCTCTTCAAATTTCTCAAAGCCAGATAAATTTCAGTATTTAGCTGGATAATTAGGATCACTGTGTCAACTCCACTATGTATAGAGGACCAGTTCATAGTTCCTCGTCTGCAGCTTATAGATCGAACTGTAAGCGTGAGCTACACTGTGGGTGAAGCTGCACACAGGTTGGAGGTCAATGCCATCCCAAATGCTCCTTTAATTGGCAGTGTTGTGTAAGCTGTCTTTTGACCCTGACACACGGACAGGCACAAAAGCACAGAAAGCAGACAAATGTATAAGGTATCAGGAAACAAATGAACGTGCACTTGCAAGGCTTTTAGTTGTGTGTTTGCATGGGGGTGGGTCAGTGTGTATAGACTCCAGCTTCAGGTATTAACTCCATACGCTGGATCTATAAATTAGAGGTCAGCTGAAGTCATACATTGGAAATAATGAGAACGAGAAAGTAGGAATGAAATGTGTGAGGCTAACTAAGAATGCGAAGGATGGTATGGAGAGAAAAAGGAACAGGAGAAATGGAGAGAAAAGAGATCAGGTCAGGAAAGAGAACACCTGAGGGGAAAAAGCAATGAAATCAGAGACAGGTAAAGGAAGTAAAAAGGAGACAGAGTCTAAATGGTGATATGATTTATCACCGGCACACAAACACACACACACTGGTAACCCTGAACCTCTCAGTTTTCCCCTCTCTTTTTCCTTTGCTGTTCTCCAGACCTTAGTATTGTAAATGTGAGTCGAATATGATCATATTTGATTACCAGGCTATTAACCCTTAAATGAGCAAGGTAATTGTTTCATTTCATTGTCATTTTCCAACACATTTGGGCTCAAATGACCCACATTCATAATTTTCTTTTCATCAACATAGCAATTTTAGCTTTCATTTTACAGTTTGTATGTACTGCATTACATTGCTAACTTAATGTCTGCCACAGCTATTACATTCTCTGGTAACAAGAGCCACTTTGCATTTACACATTTACAGACGATAGAAGTGTGTTTGCAAAAGCACATTCTACCTCAACCTTTTTGGTGACTGTGCTTGCATTTCACTTCAAATAATTAACAATTTGCAATTGTTCTTAACAACTAGCCTGCCTATATATCTGTATGCATGCAGACAGCTATATATCATGTTTGCTGCCCTGTTACTCCATCCTCTGCATCATGATAAGAGCCTGTGGTGTTTCTGGTGATGATGCATCTGGTGCGATCATCTTGACTTGTACCCATTGCATAAAGTTTTCCATCCATAGGTCCGCAGGATTTTTGCACACACCAGCCATGAGTAACATCTTTGCGGGGACTACCACAACCTGCTACAGACAGACATGGTCAGGACAAAGCCTCTGACTGGTGAAATCAGAAACACACTAGTCCAACAAAGGCATTGTGGATGGCAAGTGGGGACAGCTAACAATGACAACAATGTTTTTTTAACACGGAAAAATGGATAAACAATCACAAAAGAGATTCATGTTGCATTTATCATCATGGATTTACTTCACAAAGTCTCCAAAAAGACTCCACAGTTCAAGTCTGGATTACAAAGCTACTGAAAGAGACACATTGTATGACATTGTTGTCCTCAGAATTGTCTGTTATATTGTCCAGTATGTCAGATCTTTCTCATCAGTCCTGTTCAAAGCTTGGTGCAGAGAATAACTTGCACACGCAGCTCAGCTGGAAAAGCTTCACTTAAGCGTTACAGTATGCTGTTTATTTTCAGATAACGTTGCATTAGACATCACATTTCACATCACGTTTATTTTCACTTGCTCAATCAGACAATTAATGAGACTTTACATTTACACGAAGACAGACTTTGCTTGCCCCAGGCAAGTATTAATGTTTAGAGAATCTATGTGTTTTGTACCCCATTTGTGTCCACTGAGATACAGACATTTTGACTCATTTTCATTCCTTCATTCATTCATTATCACTAACCATTTATCCAGGTACAGGGTCACGAGGAGACTGGAGGCTACCCCACATGACAATGGAGAAGAGCAGGGGTACACCCACATTTAAACCTATAGAATTCAAATAAACACAAGAAGTTTGTGCTCTAGAGAAAGGATCAGCACTCAGTGAAAAACCTCCTAAGCCCTATGATAAGCTAATATGACAAGGCTTAACTATACAGACCAGTGAGCAGTGATAACTAACATGTCTTTGGGGTCATTGGGTGGGAACCTCCTTTCACCAGTGTTTTGTCTAGTTGGTCCCACGACACCTCCAGGAGGCTAGACAGTGATCTCTGGCGCCCCAGAGACACTCCCCTAATGCCAGGTCTCACTGCTCCCCACACCAACCAAACAACCTCCTTTACCTTACTGGCTTAAGTAAGGTAAAGGAAAATATAGAGTCACAAATGATCCTAACCTGCATGGCTTTGGATTGTGGGAGGAAGCCTGAAAGCTGGAAGAAAACCTATGCTGACCTAGGGAGAGCATGAAGACCTGAAGGGCCCCAATTAACTGGGGGGTTCAAACCCAGAACCATCTCGCTGTGAGATGACAGTGCTAACCACTGCACCACCGTGCTGCCCATTTTAACGTATATTGACAAAACTAACTTCAGAAGCAATATTGTCAAAATAAAATCGCTGCAAAACTTTAAAACCTGCAAAAAAAGAAATTTAAAGAAACTACAGTTGATCACAGAGTGGGTACCAAGTCACATCCCTACAGTTCTTCCCACTAAAACAGCAACGCTTCAGTTTCCAGTCGCCTCTGCAGCCTTTCAAATGTCTGTATCTCCCAGAACAAAAACATGTTTAAGGCTTAAGAAAAATCTGAGATGGTGTCTCTGAAAACTGCAGATAGTGTCCTACAGTATAATGAGTGCCACTTGCTATCACACTGATTTCAACGTCTCCCTCCGTCTCTCTTTCCTCTGGTTCTTTATCCCTCTGTCATCTGCTCCCTCCGCCTCTTCCTCTCTCCTTGTACAGTGTTCAATAGTCATAAATCAACGTCCCAGTGTGTTTCTCTGATAACATGAGACATTTATGAATAATAAATGCCTGCTCTCCCACTCCTTATTACTTATTGACATCTTATGTCATATTAGAATAAATGAAGGGGATAAAAAGGACTGGCAGGGTGTCATTATGATCATATCACATTCTACATTTGTAAGAAGGTGTTTGTTTCACTTACTTGAATGGGAGCGTTCTGGTTTCCATTTATGTGTTTCATGACCCACTGAACTGATTATGTCAACTTTCTATTGCACATTTTGAAAGCTCCTTGTGGAGAAATTGACTTGTTAGGGAAACAAATAGTGCAGGCTGAAGTAGAGGAAACATCACAATTGACAATCAACAAGCTGCTGTCATAGCAATATAAATTCCTTCCATCAAGCACCGGACCTACAAGCCATTGGCTTATTTCTAGCCATATCTGACATGATAATATATTATGGGTAGGGGCTGAAATGACTTTTTTATCTACTGAAAGATTATGTTTGTCACAGATGTTTTGTGTTTTCTAAAACCATCCATAATAACATTAAGGAGCGATAAGCAACAGTTGAGCCCTAGCAAATGAATGGTATTTTTATCCACAGAGATACATCTATCTTTGCACTGGTGACATTTCATATTAAGCATTGGCCATGACAAACACGCCCAAAGGCACAAATAAAAATTTAAAAAAAAAAAAAAAAAAAGTATCATCTGAGTGTAAAACTGTCAGTCAATATCAGCCAACACCCACGACACTTCATTCAAATTTCAACATCAACAACATCAGCTCTCCGAGAAGAGCAACAACACTCCAATCAACACTTGTCAACTTGCCAAATATTGCTGAAAATGAACACTGGTCTGCTGTGTGAAGATGTCTTAACCTGCAGCAGTGACTCACACCCATGGCTGTCACACGCAAACACACAAGATATGATGTTTCTTTCATGATGATATTGAGGATCAAGGTGAAACTTTTTAATGATGTGACGATGCGTTTCAAGCTGCAGTGATGACATCAAGAGCTGCACATGACAGGTACTTACTGTAACTTCAAGGCAAGCAACGCTACCATTTCTATTGTATAGAAGTATCACTTGCACCATGAAAACTTTTATAAATCTTGTAAACTAGTTTAACAAAAGACTCTACTCAAAATCCGCTTACTAGCATTTACAAGTGACCTCCTGCAAACAGGCAGCGACTAAGCACAGCGAGAGAAGAGAGGCAGCAGACTGACTGACTACTTCTTTCTGCTGTGTTATAGGCTGTTAGTTCTTTCCATATCCACTAAAAATGTTTTATAGATGTCCCCTATTGAGATCATTTTACCACCCAGCCCTTGTGTCTCTTGTTTCTGTGTTAAACCAAGACCATGAGCTCCTATTTTTGGGAAACAGTAATGGCTGGCATTTTCCCCACAGATTACTGTGATGATTTTTTGCCACATTTAACATATGTGTAGATATGGGTTTGTCTACTTTTTTAAATAACTGGAATGATATTTTTTGGTCCATTTTTACCAGGACATATGTAGGTATACAAAACCTGATATTGAATTAATATCACACATTGATATTGTATTGATGTTTTTTAGAGGGCCTTTATATTCCACTCCCTGTCAGGAAGTGGGTACTCTTTTACTAAAACAAACATACACAGCCTGAAGCTTCATTTGCTATATTTTTCCTACTCATGCAATTAAATAGGCTATCATTTTGCTGACTTTTAAGAAAAGGGAATACATTTATACTGTAAGTAATTTATACTCAAGAGCCATTCTTGGCTGTTTCGTGAAGCAAATGGAGTCAGAGCTGTTCTTGGTTCTTCTGCTCAAGTCATCATGCTGTGCAACACAACAACTGTTTCTAATGTCCCGTTCAAAGAAAAAAAAAAAAAAGGTAAAAAAAAAAATTCATAGAGGACAATTTTGACTTTTGACAAGAGTAAGGACTGTGCAACAGTGTAAAACCCATTTGGTAATCCATTTCTAAAGATGCCCCCCTCTTCAGAAGGGAACAGTGCCAACTCATTTTGCACTGCAGACTCAGGGAAATAAACAGGGAGAGAAGAAAACAGAACAACTGTTGCGTTTCACAAGGCCAAATCCCTGAGTATGAGTAGACTAGATGAGCTCTAGGACACAAGTTGACATTATGTTTCATTTCAATAACAATGCCTCCGTGAAGTCGACTGCCTTAGCAATATCCCCAATGGGAAACACACTCATGCATACATACAAACACACACACACTAAAACAAATAAAATAATGTTCCACTTTGCCTCTACGAATAATTAATTAACATTTATTAATTCCCCATACACTGAATTAACCTAAACTTTTAACCTTTAAAAGCAAAGGTTTAATTTTGCTTGTTTATATTGTTTTATAATCTTCAAGTGAGTAGAGCACAAACACACACACACACACACACACACACACACACACACACACACACACACACACACAGTTAATTTTCCCTGATATTCCCTCTGCATCCCTTTTAAAACCTGCTCTATTGACACTACACTGTTCCACTGGGACCCCTAAGAAATAATGTGCTGGCAGATTTATTCCACACACACACACAGACACAGCTATGAGAGACTGTTTATCACACACTCACATACAAGAACACACTTAAATTATACATTATGATGCACACACACACATGTACACACGCACATATATCCATATATGTGGCAGTGTTTATCATGCACACACCCTCTCACACACATATGTAAGCTCTTTCCCCTACACTCAGGGAAATGCACACAATGAAATACAGTGTAGTGCAATATTTGTGTTGTACACACACACACACACACACACACACAGAGTTGCAGGGGGAAGGAACCTATTTAAATGCTAAGTAAGCGGTCTCTCCCTTTTGGGGCGATGTGATTATACAGCCGATCTCATAAGCAATGCTTCACAACTGGATTTGCACATGTAGAACTTAATTACAAGAGGCCTCGCTTCTCTCTGTGTGTCGTATTCATAGGAGTATATCTATTGAGAGAGGTGGGATTGAAGCTATTACCTCGCTTCTGTGTGTGTGTTTGTGTGTGTGTGTTTGTGAAGCCAATCTATCAGCAGTTTAGCCAAGATTAATGTTTACATAAACAGGTTTGGGCTCAGTTGCCAGATTCTTTTTCTAAACTCCCTCTCTCTCGTCATTTTTGCCCCCTCTCTCCTTCCCCTGCCTTTGTTTTAATGTGTGTATTGCACTTGCGCACACACTGCAACACATTTTGCTGATCAAAATAAGTTCCAGTGAGTAGACAAAATGGGGTAAATGGAGAGTAAGCAAAGAAAATGAAATTACTGAATAAACAGTTTCCATCATAGTGTTTCCCACCCAATGGTTAGTGATGGGTGCCGAGAAAATATTCCTGTCCCTACAAGCTGCACTTTGTTCTTTCTGTTCAGTGCATATTACCAAATGTTAGCAAGCTAATCAGACCCCCAGGAACAACGCCGGGCTTTGAAGGCAGTTTGACATAGTGGCCAAACCGTAGAATCACAGCCTCCAGGTCCGTCAAGTGATGCCACTGGTCCCAAAAAGACTTTCTTCCATAGACTAACATTGTGAAAAAATGTCTGTCAATCAATGGCTAAATTTTTTTGAACGTCATGACACTCAGAAAATGACAAATTTCAGCATCGACATTTGATCCATTCGCACCGATAACATTGCTAAAGTTGAGTTAAGTCAAGTTAGCCGAGAGCTAAAGTTGGCTTAGTTAGCCACTAAGCCAGCAGGAGTTAGCTGCTCATCTGTCATAGGCCTCTAGTGCTCTTGCTCTACAGTCCCCACCATGCCATATCCAGTTCTGTTTTTATTCATGATGCTAATTGCTAAGCTAAGAATGTGAGCACTGTAAAAATGTAAGTGTGAAAAATCTGCATAATAGTAAGCATGTTAGCATGCTGTTGGTGGCATTTAGCCCAAAGCACCACTGTTCCCAAGTACAACCTCAAAAGAGCCACAAGCATGGTTATGGACTTTTAAGGCCTCTACACATCTGAGTTTTTTTTGGTGCCATGAATTCCTACATCAACAGCCACAGACCTTCACCAGGGAGGCTGGTGTTTGCTTACATTAAGATTGGAAACCCAAACCCTGTTATTTTTTCCTAAATCCAACTAAGTGCAAGTGTTGGCAAAAAGGAACCAAGTGCATTTCTCTTTGAAGGAAAAAAAGTATCAGTTTACAATGTTGTACCAACGTCTTGCGTTTAATCTGAAAGAGACTGTATGTAAATTTTAAATTTCCTGTGAAAATGGAAGTGTATTTTGAAAACAGACAATGCATGTAACAGGCAAAACATGACATGGTGTCCTAGAACGTCAACAACTAACACATCCAGGGTACCTTGGACGTCATATCTGAGCTTGGTAAGGCCATGACCAAATGTCAATATGTGATGAGACTGTGGTGAAAATATGTTGTCGTGTATTTTCACAAAGAATGCAAATATTATGCAATGAAAAAAGTGTCTTAATTGCGGTGCTAAAAAGCACCAATGAAATACGTTTGAAAAACTCAACAGCAATGCCTCTTTCCAGGAATCATGACCCGGTTACACAAGATAACCCTCAGACCTTGTTACAAGGAGAACGGCATTAATGTTTCCATCTCGCACTGTCACGAGCAGGAGCCTCTTGTCCATGAGTAGATGCATGCTTCCTTCTGCATGGTGATCCATATTTATGCATTACTTTTCCTTCCTGATAATGGGACTACAGGTAAGAGGAAAAACATGTATTTTTGAGTTGGGGGTGAATTGTCCCTTTAATGCCTGGTACAGATTTTCCAGATCGATTTGATTCGATTTTCAAGGACTCAGTTAGAGCCGATTCTCGATTCGATTTGATTTAATTCAATTCAGTTCAATATCAATTCAGTCAAGTATATTTCAATTATGATACAAAATTTGATTGGATATTAAGATATTTTCTGAGAACTAACAAAGTATATTTAACAAGGAACCCTCTGACCTGGTGCATTACTGTTAAAAATACTGTTTACATTAAGAATTGACCTCAAAGCAGTTACATTAGTCATCATGTACTTTTATTAACATTACCTGACCAACACATACAAAATAAATATTTTAAATTAAATCTAATCACAAGGCAGACAATTTAAATGAAGTGCCTACAAAAAATGTAAACAAAGGACATCCACAAGTTTGCTGCCTGTAACCGTCTTATAAAGCTTTTGTGCAATACACTACAGTGGTTGTGATGCACACATTGACTGTATCAGAAGAGAAACAATATACGTAGGTGAACCCTGCACCAAAATGAACCCTCTTCCTCAGAGAGGATCTTTGCCCCCTAGTTTGTCCCTGGCGGCAGAGCAGAGTGAACTGTCTTTATTCTCAGAGGATCTTTGTCCCATGAGAGCAGGCACGCTGCTCTCCGTGTCTGTGTAAATAACGTTCGCTGGCGATTTGACAGTCACTAGAAGCACATTATGACCCTTTGTAAAAGTTTCTGTGTGGTGCCTCCTGTGTTGCACATGAGCTAACGTTAGAGGCTAAGGACTGAGAGGCTGTCCGGTATGTGTGTGTGTGTGTATGAGTGTCTGAGGAGCGTCAGTACGTTAGCTTGTTAGCCGTAACGTTAGCCTTGCTGTTTGTCATGTTAACGTTATCGTCGGAATAGCTTGTAAAGCTTTAGCATAGTTAGTTAACACATTTGTTATCGGCCCATGTGTTTACTGCTACAGAAAATTAATAAATCTTTGGTTTATTTGCACAACGTCACCTCTCTGCCGTCTTTTATCACGCTTGCTAACGCTAAGTTAACTTTACCAGCAGATCTGTATGAGGCACAAACTGAGGCTACAGTTAGCAGTGAGCTGATGCTTAGTGGTATTTCTTAATCTTTTTCTGTGCAACTAATGCATTTAATAAACATGCATACATTATTAGCGTTATATTTTTAGGGGAAAATGCGAGTGAAAATACTCGCACCGCAGACCCATGCCTTCAGTGGACGTGCTCCCACGACAGTTTGCTGCTCTGTCTTCATTCAGTGTTCGGCCGGCTCGCGAGATCTCTCACCATGACCTCAGGTGCTAAATGCTGATCTCGCGAGACTACCTGGGTTAATAGTACTGCAGGCTGCTGCAGTCTGCTACCGGCTGTACAACACATCCACGGAGGAAAATAGTTATAGTAAAAGATCGATTTTTTAATTAATGAATCGATTTTGTGCCATTTAAAGGAAAATCGATTAAATCGATTTTTTCAGCCCAGCTCTACTTGATACTAATGGCAGTACTCACCTGGTCGACAAAGTGCCTCTGCTGTTTGACACCATAACTTTTCCCTTTTTATTCTGTGTGGTAACATCCCTAGAGGAAATATTAAAAACCCTGGGGTGCTGTTGTCATACAGTTGTTTACGGCAGCAGATCGTTCTGTGTTTGTATTGGTCAAAGTGACAGCTGTGATGGGAGCAGTCGTGAACAACAAAAATAAAATCAAACATGCTAGACTTTAAGTTTGAACGTTGTGAGGCGTCCCAGATGTGGCTTCGAACGTCATCAACTATGACACACTACACGAGATGAAATGATTGTCGCTTACGACACTCATTGTCGTTTACGATCCATGCCGTCACCGTATGTCGCTGCGTCGGGCTAGAATCGAGCTGATATCGTGTAGTATGTACCAGGCATAAGTCTTGTCCAGAATTGTTCTTTCTACCTGTGCATTACAATAACAGTATGATTAAGGTTAGATATAGTTAATAAAAAGGCAAACAATAATTTCAGATCTATGACAGGATGTGAATTTTTCTTTATGAAACATTACACATCCACCCACTGCCCTGATGTCTGCATGCTTATTCTCCACCTTGCAACATAAAGAGCTCATTACTTCTTGCATTGTGGAGGTATCCAATATGGATGTAATTCCAAGAGATACTGAGCTGTGGAACACACCTAAAATTGCTAATGGTTGCTTACTTATCTAAACCAAAGGCATTTCTAATTTACAAACATAAACCTTTTACAACCTTCTACATGAGTAGTCAGATGTAACAATGACACATTCAGTTTAAACAGTGATTTATGTTTCTTCCTCCTAATCCTATGGTAAACAAACACGCCTATTCTCCTGAACAGAGACTGTTAAAGTATATTTAATGAATAATGCAGGAGAGCTGCCACCTTCCCCCCTAACAGCGCTACTACCCTCCTTGTACACTGGTTTGTTTACATGTCTTTGGTACCTCTGAATGTTGCTCTTTAAAGTCATTTATTTCTGTTAACTTCTGAGAAGCCGCAGTGAAACAGCAACAGAATGTCCAGACATTCATTTTAAATATTTCTGCTAAGAGGAAAAAAATTAAAATTAAAATTAAAACTGACTTTATCACTTTCACACAATGCCCTTCTTTTATTTAAAAAATGGAATTCAAACGTTGAACAATGCCATGAAAAACATGCAAACCTCTTGGTAAGTAATAAAAAAATATGTCATCAACAACTTCTATCCAGCAATTATCTTTTCCTGCTCATGGAGCTGGAGCCTATCCCAGGATGTACTGAACAGGATGACCTGATGTTATCAGTCTATCACACAGCTTCACACATGACACCTATGGGTTCAACAACTCTGTGTGTCTGTCAACTATAGGAAGAATCTAATACAGGTAGAGCATGCAAACTTTACCTAAAGATGGTGAAGGAACCAAGGAACCTCTCTCTGTCAGGTGATAGTGCTTATCACTTAAGCACTGTACCAAGCTGTACAACAACTGATAGATTATAAATACATTATCTTCTCGAATACTGACTGACAATAAATTTATTCTACTTATAAATTTTGGCTGTTTAGCCATGGCCTGATATTGCCCAGCCTGGTCTCATGCCAAGGGCATCAAAATATGCCTCTGTATAAGATGCACTGGCCTTTCAGCCTGCTCCAGTGTAAACCCATCCATGTCATTATTAGACCTTGAGAGCAATGAGCATAGTATAAAGGGTGCGAAAGTCCACTTAGAATGCTTGGGAGAGGAGGCGGATGGATCCAGCTAAACAGGACCTTGACCATGGGAACAGGTGTTTGTGTCCCGTGGAAAACTAAAAGTCAACATTAAGTTTTTGTTTTTTTTTTGTTTTTTTTTTACATCAGACGTGAGTCATTTGTCATGTAAGTCAACTAATGTGACTAATATCAACCATAACCTTTTTTCTTACCCTAACCAAGTGGTTTTGTTACCTAATTCCAGTGCTGGGCAAAATGGAGAAAATCCACCGTCAAATATCGCCAGTTCCCTCACATTGCAGAACTTCTAAAAACTTCTTCTAAAACATACCCAGTGGTGTAGTGGTAGTTGATGAAGTGGGTGTACTACTAGGTAGATGGGTGTGTTAAAGAGAAAGAAGTGGGTCTTTTCTCCTATATATTCCAATGGCTTTCGGCTGATACGTGGGTATACTGCTTGAAAAAGAGGTGGGTATTGCTGTGGAATAAAGAGACTCCAAAGACATAGGATTGGACATTTGAGGGTTTACTCACAAGAAAGCCAAAGAATTGGTACATCATGACAATTACTAATGTCGGACAAACAAGCAGTATCAGTTGACACACTTACTAGCTTTCCAATGCACACACATTGAAAGGTATTTCCTGTCATGTAAGCTGCTGTTTCCTGTTACTCCGATAAGTTCTCGGAACAACTGCTACTCCTCACCTACCCGAATTTGGTCAGAGTCATGTCAGATCAACTGGCTGAAGTCACGTCAGGTCGTCTACACTATAGTATAGCCTGTGTATAGCCTCTACCACATCACTAGCCATACCTTTGCATTTGCATGGAATATTTCTATATTGCAATAAGTATTGCTAGAACAGAGTTAGGAGACATGTGCCAGGGTCTTTACGCAAGCTGCAGTGACACAATTGCAAAGACTTGCTCTAGAGCACATGAGGCGGCTGAAAAGGGATGCAGTGGCCATTAAAATGGTCACAGTATAGTCCCACCTGTCCAGGTGAATCTGCTGCCAGACAACTACTGCAACACTTCTCACAATTGCCCATGAAATCAGTACTTCACACATATTTCTGTAACTACACCAATTGAGAGTTTAACTTCGCTATTATAATCCGACTGTGGTGTTTGCACGGATCCGGCCTCACTCTCTTTATTGTTTGAAAGACCTCATAATCACATTTTTCATGGTCAGAGACACACATTCAGTTCTGTAACCCGCTGATCTGAGACACATTATCCCCAAAAACCATAAACTGGCAACCAGAGCGCAGAGAGCACCTTCTGGCAAGAAAAGAGACAATTTGAGCAAAAGTCTTCTGGCTTGATTCAGACTGTGGCACTGTCACAGTCACCGGAGTCAGTGCCAGTGTGGACTCACTGGCTGAGGAGGAGGTGCAGCTCAGCATTATAATGTTCCAGCTGCAGTCAACACAATGTAGCTACGCAGATAAACTTGTTTTCCAAATTGCATTTTGTCCGACCACATCATGCTGCAGCATACAGCCTATATTTAAACTCAGTCATAATGGCTAAAAAGAGGCAATTTCTAGTATCATCAAATGGATCTATTCATATTTTTCACATCATGTAAACGGTATGAATCCCACTGATAGTTTCATTGGACCAGAGGGCAAACTACTATAGAAACTATGTTGTATCTCTTCTGTCCATTAATAAAGCCATGGCTGCTATGTAGAGAGGCTGACGGAGATAAATGAAGAGAGAGAAGACGGAGAGTGAGGGAGGGAAGGAAAGAGAGCAAGAGAGCAGGACACTCGAGGATAGAAGAAGCCTCCATTGTTTCTTATTTTCACAGGCACACACGCACACACACACACACACATTGTTTCTATTTTCTGTTGTGCTGAAGGGACTGAAAAAGAAGAGTCCCTGGAGGACAAATGGGTTAACCTGTCGTTTTAAAGCCTACACACACACACCCACACACGTATACACAGAGGGTTTGTACAGTTCTGAATGGCCTCATGAAGAAATACAATCAGCAGGCCATGTGGAAGAATTTTCTGTCCTTCCTCTTCTAGAAAAATAATCCATCTATACAGCTGGACTAAACACATTAGAAAACAGAACATACATTTTTCTAAATCAATCACAAAAGCTGAACCTGGGAGATGTCCTCTTATAGTACGAATTAGAAAAGAATATCAGATCAACCATAGGCTATATTGAGGCTAAATGATTATGTGCAATGACGTTTAGAAAGTTGAATTTGCAGCTTGACACACTGAGTGTTTGAGCTCTTATGTCAAATGAGTTGGATTTCTGAATAAGCAAATGTACTAACATTGGCATTTAACCGGCTGTGACCGTGTCGTGCCTGTTGGCTCTAATTGCCTCACTGTTGATTTGAAGCCATTTAAACTGGCTGTGACATGTATAATCCCTGTTGATTTAAATTTAGTTGTAGCTGTCTTTGATCTTTGGCACTTCTCACTGTGACAGCCAAGAAGTCTGACAGGAAGTGTAGCCTTGTGTAGGGTCTGCACTGCAAATTGAGTCATGTTCAGCCCAGGTGATAATCTTCAGGTCTACATAGAAACCAGTTCAAGCAGTGCTAATCAATCCTGACAAGACAGATGAAAAAAAGGCTATGTAAGATGCACAGCAGTCACTGTGACCACATATAACAATTACAGGATAATGGTGAATGATAAAGTATAGTTTAAGATTAGCATAAGTAGAGTAGAGTCATACCTGTCCAACTAAAGTGGGTTTCATACTTTTGCCTTGAATCTACGCTGTAGGTATGAATTAAAGTTCTCCATCACTATGATGGATATCCATCATTTGAAGTACATATAGGCAAGGCCTATTCAATTGGTGGCCCATTGGCCACATCCAGTCCAGTCCAAACCTCCGAGTGGCCTGGCTAGGGATGGATACCGAGACCTGGTATTAAACAACAAGAGTTACATAGTCTCACTTTAAAAAAATCAGTAGGCTATTAAAGATGTGGACATGTCGAGTTACAAATCTGGTAACTTTAGACTTGGCT
This sequence comes from Epinephelus fuscoguttatus, assembly GCF_011397635.1. Taxonomy (NCBI): domain Eukaryota; kingdom Metazoa; phylum Chordata; class Actinopteri; order Perciformes; family Serranidae; genus Epinephelus; species Epinephelus fuscoguttatus. Next base: position 36,985,865 of record NC_064760.1, on the reverse strand, counting down.
CTACAAAATCAAAAAAGACAGGAGTTTGACTTTAACACAAATTACTTGTGGCCTGACTTTTCCATTAGCCCCTTAACTCGGACTGATTATATCATGACATTTTTTCAAATAAGATTTTCAAAAAGTGTGTAGCACATTAAGGGCTCTAGTTTCGCAGACTGGGCGAGGCGGGGGTGCAGCGCACCTGCACTTTGCCAACTGGGTGTGGCCAGGCGGATTTTGCAAGTTTGGCACACCGTGTGCCTGGCGCAGCTACTCTTCTTTCCCACCTCCGTCCCTCCTACCTGCACAAGTCGGAAAGAGGAAGGAGAGAAGGCGTGGAGTGGGTTTTACACACATCACACCAATCAAATGAGCCCCTCTCCTCGCCCTTAAATGCGCTGCGCGAAGGTGTAATGAGAGTTTACTCAATTCGCCATGGCAGAAGAGAGCAGCAGCGTCAGACGGCCAAACTCCTCCCAGGAGGAAACTGATGTTTTGGTCCGGGAGGTCCAAGCTTGCAGTGTCCGAATATACGGAACTGCGAGCAGACCTCCACGGGCTGATGATGCAAAGGTAGCCTGGGAGGAGGTCACCACATTTATAAATCAATGATGCGTTTCTCTCGTGCATGCGCGCTCTCTCTCTCTGTCTCTCTCGCAGTCTCACTCTGTTTCTTTTCTTTTGGCTTTTCTAAGATGACAGATGCTGAATATATACTCCCTATCTGATGCTGTGGCTGTTTGTGGTTGGCTGAGAGGGATGTGAACTCATTAGTTTGCAGCTGTGTTAATCAAATCAGGTTGGGTTTCCATTACGCTTGCCAAACGTGCCAAATGGTGCCAATCCCCTTTGATCTGACATCAGATGTGACGGGACAGTCGATATAGAGATACATTTATGTGCTGATTGCAGATAGTTGCATTCAATGGTGGTTTTTGTGGCTATTTATTGCATTGTTAATGTGCCTGATATTCTGGAAACCTGCCTGTGAGGTTTTGGTGATGTGTGCGCACTGTCCGCCGGTCAGCCAAACTTCGGCTTACACCGGCTGTGCTCCGCCTGCGCTCCGCCTGCACTGACAGTAGACCTGGTTTCAGCTGGCGAAGCCTTTTGGCACGAAACTGTCACTGCGCAAAGCTGGATCTGTCGACACCCCCCCCTGCTGCGCCACCACATCCATCTCAGCGCACCTCGGTCTGCCAAACTACCAAACTGAGCGCGTCTTGGGTTGCGCTGCTTGAAACTAGCTCTGCGCGGGTTCACCACCCTGCGCCACCCTGCGCCACCCTGCGCTGCACCGGGAAACTAGAGTCCTAACTCTTCATTGTCCTGACAACAGATTGGCTTTGAATCATTCTGACAACAGACAATTGTGCTGCTCCAGCAAGAAAAAATGTGACCCTGATGCAGGTACATAGTACACTGTTGGTAAACTTGGGTGGATCTATGCCTGAAATTGTGAGACTTTTAATAGAAATAAATGCAGGATCATGCAGTCCTGGATATCATGGGAGGGAAAAGTGCATTTGACTGTGCAGACCAGCAGACAGACAAAAATAACTTGTTGAGAGAAGCACAAGTCTTGGACTTAGACTAGACTAGAGACTTGTTAATCTTGACTTCTGTCTTATCTTTCTTGAGGCCTTGACTCAGGTTTTAAACTAAATTGCAAAACAATTTCAGTTCACTTCAGTTATGATACATGTTGTCCTGAACATTCTGCAGGTTTTCATTACCACCCATCACCTCATCATCCCATCACTGATTGAACTCCTGTTCTAAACTATTTTTTAACATGACATACACATAGGCAAGTTTAAGCAAAATATAAGCTCAAATATAAGTACTGCTGTGTCATGTTCAAAGGACCACCCAGGAGGTTTTGCATGTTTTAGCCCCCAACAATTTACCAAACATTTCACAAAGCATGACATAAGTTTTTGATTAGTTTCCTCCCTCCCAGGCAGCCAATAGCGTTAAAACCCTCCTGCAGTCAAAACTTGCTTGAGATAGTTAATCCATAAAAGTGAACGTTTTGTGTTGAATTCTGTTCAATTCAACCATTTTGCATTACAATGCAGCTAGAGCAAGGCCTGATCTAAAAACTCCTGCTGTTGGTGCATTCAGGGTCGCTCTGACATTTGAGACTTGACTGTCTCTTTCCACCTCTTCTTCTTCTTCTTTCAACAAGACTGTGAAGAGTCCTGTAAACCCAAACTAAATATTTCTGAACTGTAGTCTTTTAAATTAAAAAATGTCTGAATACACATTACACATTAATTTCCATGTTTGCGTATCATTCATCATTCATCCTTTTAAGGTATAATCCTAGAAACTTGGTTCAACAATCTTTAGTAACAAAATGTCAGAGCATCTGTAACTAAATCTTAAGTCTATTGCATTCTTTGGAAAAAAGGTGAGCAGTAACGGCAAGCACCATGACCTGTCTTTCTCGTTCTGGTAAAATTGAAAAGCATAAGTACAAGAAAGCTCTTTAGTGTGCTGATGTGTGTTACCTGTAACACACACACACACACACACACACACACATCATGAGCTAAATACCAGCCAAACCACTTCTTTAAAAATGTTGTGGATAAGAAAGTAGAATCAGCAGATAAACGCGTCGAATCAGTTTTGCAGGACGCTGATCTTTGCCATATTATGGCTGCTGTTTTAGCAGGCTAGGGCTGCACTGTTGCTGCTGTGTACACTATTGCTCTATTTGATCAGAATCCATAGGGATTGGCCTGTCAGACCATGTTAAGTCAACTAAGGATAGGCCACGCACACTGGTAGATGTGCTGAAGGGTGAACTGGAGAGTCACAGTGAGGAGGAGGAGAAGAAGGGTGAGGGGCAAGAAGATAAGAGCAAGAAAGGGACAAGAAACAGAGATATGCAGGGATACAAGTGGAGCAGATGCTGATAGTTTATTATTTCACTCTTATTTTACAGGTTTTTATGTTATTCCATTTACACTTGGGTGCTTTAACAGTGTTTGGAAGTACTATTGGAGTTCTGGACATGTTCTATACTTAAACAGAGCATTAGATTGAGTTGTGGCTTAATTTAGTTCAGTATAATGCAATGCATTCAACAGCACCACAAGCCTCCAAAATAACTTGAATTAATCACTTTTCTGACATAGTGTGAGCCAAACTGAATATGGCAACCTGGGTAGAGTCTATTGAAGGGCCTTTTTATTGGCTTGCATTTGATGTGGTTAGGGGTCTCTAATACACTGACAATTGAGCAGATGTCTGGCCAGATGCAACAAGTCGTTATTCCTAAATTGCAAAATGGATTTGTTGGCAACGGCTTCCAAAATGACCCATTTGAATGTTTTGTTGAACTGGTGCCCCTGTTGGTAGGACAAAGACTCATCAGCAGTGCTTTTTGTCAACTCTGGCAGCTGAACTATCTAGTGTGGGAAAGGAGCCATGTTTAAGAGGCCAAGATTGACTGTTTGTAAGAAAAAGAACTATGAAGTTGGATCTTTGGTGTCTCAGTTTGACAATCAGGACACAGGTTTAAACAAGACTTCTACAATCTTGCTAGCGGTGTTGTTATGTGCAAAATGAAAAGTTAATTCAGTTATCACTTAAGTTATTACAGGTCATACTGAGGTGAACATGAATGTACCAAGTTTCATGGCAATTCAACCAGTAGTTGCTGGGACACTCCAAACAATATGCCAAGTGGTTTTCCTCTAGCGCCTTGGAAATCCTGACATTAACCAAAGTGATCAAGATCATAATCATCCTCTTGAAACCATGTATTTCTGTACCAATTTTTGTCCCAGTCATAAACTGTATAAAAATGGACATAGCCACTGTAACATCACCATTGGTCTTTCTGGACACCTGTTTTAAAGCATCTAAATTTAGTATTTTGGCCTTTGCCATTTAGGCTTTTTGAAGCCAGCAGTGATCATATTTGGATGAGGAGGCGGCGGAGCAAAGGATCTGACTCATGAGCCCCTTTTACACTGACTGTTCCAGGCAGGAATTTCATGCCCCTGTGTTGCTTCACCATTCTGTATAAAAGGTACAATCCTGGAATGGGAGGACAGAGTTGTCTCACCTTTAAACCGGCACTGGAGGTAGTAACAATGCTAAAATTAGATCTATGTAAAAGGCACAGGACGGGATCATGGGCGGCACAGGTACGACATCCAGACGACATGCTATACATGCAACCCACCATGGGAAATGTAAAGTAGCTGATAGCAGTTAGTAGCTAACTCAAAGACAAAACAGTGGCCAAAAATGTCTGCAAACTGAGAAAACAATGATGTCAGGGAGCTTCTTTCCCTTCACACAAGGGATGGGATCAGTTGCCATTAAACTGGGACGGTTAATAATTGTTATTACCATGTTAATGCCATTGTTATTGTTTATAGAGGGCTGCCTATGCAAATGTTATATGTCACACAAAATGCAAATGCTGTTGTTTAACATGTCACATCATCATGCCTCTTTTGCTTCAGTGATGCCACCATGCCGTCTGAAATCACACATGAGTGGAATGATGGCACAGTTGTTTGGTGGTAAAGATGTAAAGGCAGCATAAAGAAGGGACTTCGTGGTGGCCCTGTAAAAAGGACTATAGACTGTGGTGATGCCTCACTGAGAGCCTGTCACTTAAAGTGGTCTCACCCTTAGTTATACCTAGCTTTAAGCCTTGATAAAATGTGAACAGGTGAGTTATAAAAAAAATTCTCTCCCTGAACAGTTGTGTAAAATGGGGAAATTAGCTATAGACACCAAAACTGTTTTTGTACCAGGTTGTAAACATGTTTATTTCTGCTGTGAAATTGGGCATTTTAACATGGGGGTCAATTGGGAATGACTCACTTTTGGAGCCAGCCTCAAGTGGCCATTTGAGGAACTGCAGGTTTGGCATGTTTGTGTTGGCTTCATTATTCAGCCCCTGAGGTTGCAACTTGGTGCCAATTCATCCGTTACATGCTGAGAAAATTAATTGAATCTTCATTGGATAAGGGAAACTGTTGAAAAAGGCCGGTGACCTGGTTTTGTCTGGAGAGTACAATCATCATTTGCCTGACTACAACACCATTTTAGTAAAACATAGTAGTGCCCTGCACAGGCCTATTATCTGGGCCTGGGCCCGGCCCTGGCCCAAGGGGGTGGAGCCCCAGCCCAGCCCAGCCCGACAGGTTTTCAGAGTTCTCATGCCCGAACCCGAAAAAAGCCCGACTTTTTTTTTTTTTTTCAAAACCTCCCATAACAACATGTCGGCTGTTAATGTTGCAGACATTAAAATAGTTTAACTGGGGTTTCTAGCGTGGTATTAAGCTATATTCATTATATTTTGATTGACATTATTTTCTAAATAATCTTAATAATGAAAGGAAACGAAATATACCCTGATAAGGCATCTAGGCACCTTTAATGGCATAAGTGGGTATATTTCGTTTCCTTTCAAATATTAAGATTATTTAGAAAGTGTTTTGGGGTTGTTTAATTGATTATTTTGTTTTTTGAAGTGACTGTGCGCGATGCAACTGCAGCGCTGCAGTTGACCTGATATCGCAACAATTGTAGGCGCCTGGACAGCGAATGGAATCAGTAAAATATGATGAGTGACGTGCAGCGGAGAGGGAGGGGCACAGCGGCTGCTGTGTTCAAGTGTTGCCGTTTAAATTGGTTAAACACAAACACACACCTCTCTGATTGGCAGATTAAAAAAAAAGCCCGAGCCCAGCCCGTATCCGAGGTGATGATGTGGTAATTGGCCTGAAGCCTGGCCCTCGCGCTGTCGGGCTATCGGGCCCCTTGGGCCTCAGACTCCAGCGCAGGGCTGTAAAACATAGTCATGGATTGTCGTAAACTGTGATCAAATGAAATTTTTCTGGTAAGGACAGTCTCACATATGCACACACATATTTACTGATGAACATGGGATTTCTTATAAATATACTGTACTTGAGGACAGACATATCTTTAGATGTTTCCTCTTATATATGATTGCACTGTGTGTATTTGTGTGTGTGTATTTGTGTGCACATGCTCTGTTGAGTCCAGATTAGCTGAGCTGTGATGTGTTCCTTACAGGCACAGGACCGGCCCTGCCCCCATCACTACTGATGTGTGTTTCTGTTTGATGGGGGCAGAATTCCCCTCTGCTCTCCAACCAACACCATCCACATCAACACACAGACACACACATGGTCAACAAAAATCACATCAATTATTGTAATCAATAAATTAGTGTGTTGTGTGATGCGAACTCACTTTAACCCCAGAAGAACTTTTCCCATTTGCACACAAGAGACACATTAGAAATTCATGAAGTGATGTAAATGCACACACTGACACACAGTTTCTGTGTCTGTATGAAGACATTCACATCATCCCAGTTTTTCTTTAGAGTAAATGTCTTTCAGCTACTTCCTCTTTTAACACATAGAAATTCTTGGAATCCCCCCTTTTGCAATATTATGTAATTTAAATACCGTAAAATAAGCTGCTTGCTAAGGTTTTGTACTTACAAGGTTAACTATAAATTCTTTCCCGCAACATATGTGAAGCTTAAGCAGCATAGTGATATCTCAATTGTTCTGGGCACGCACAAGTCTACTGCTTGTTTAGACAAAGGGGTTTAAATGCAGGACAGATTATGTTTGTTTAACTTCAAAATGCCGGCAGGAGATAAAATACTTTGGTATTGCTCCGTTGCCAAGGTTTCTTCAACTTTTCCTACCCAGGACACAGAAGAAAAATGTAGTTCCACTCTGGGATCCAGTCTCATTAAAGCATATTGCCTCCTTTGTCAAGTGACGACACGCCAGGAGGAGGCCTGCGACCAGAATGTCTTACACAAGGACAGTTAATAGCTGCAATCCAGACGTTGTGACCGGCAAGATGAGTAATGCTGCGAGGGACACTGGTGTCTACTTTCAGGGAGAAGAAACACTAAACTTTGTAGCTGTAGACCACTAAATGACACTTTCTGAAAGTATGTGTTAATACCAAAGCCTGAAGGGTAGAAAGTGTTCTGTCCCGTTCGAGACAAGGTTGAAAGCAAATCACATCCACACCTACATCATGGGAAAAACTTTTTCCATTTGTGTTGAGGTTAATTAATCTGAGTCAGAGCTCACACGCACAAACATGCGCTTGGAGGTCATCGTGTGGAGTACACCAACCTTCAACTGGATGATCTTTGTTCAAACCCTCATGTCAGCAGGCATCCACCCTGCTGACTATGAGCAAGACACTGAATCACTGAATCCTTATCAGCTGCAGGGCTCCTATCTGAGTCTGTCCTCCACAGAGATGAGAACTGACCTACAGGCACCATAACAATCCCATAAAAAACATTGTAGTAATAGTAGCAGTATTATTAATAGAGGTAGAAGCACTGAAACCACATTCTGCATGTGTTGCATTTTGGCCAGAAATGGAAACTGACTAAAAGTTCCATCGATCCCTTTTGGAAAAAGTTTTGACTTTATAGTTTTCCATATCCAAAACAGCATAACACATGATATTCAGATTATTTTCTCGAGCAACATTAACCAAGTATGAGTTAATTTTGGGAACTATACCCATTCTTTATCTTGCAAAAGTTAGATGAGGAGATTGATACCACTCTTTGATACCTGTCTCATGTCTCTCCCTTAGATATGCTGCTGGAGCTGGGGGATGTTCAGGTTAGCTTTGCATAAAGACTGGGAACAGGTGGAAACAGCTAGTCTGGCTCTGTACAAACATAAAAAAAATCCAACTTTCAGCACCGCTAGAATTCACTCATCGACCTGCTTCATCTTGTTTGTTTAAATGAGCTGTAGGCTATGTGAAATTCTGAGCATTAATAAGGCATTCATTGTTCGTAACCGCTTATCATGTTGGGGGTCATGGAGCCTGTCCCAGCTGACATTGGGCGAGAGGCGGGGTACACCCCAGACCATTCTCGGAACCCATCGGCTGTATTTGGCGTCTGACTTCCGGCAGACGGTGATACAGCCTCTGGGGGCAGACCCCTGATTTTTTGGCATTCCGGTTTGAGGAGGCGAATTTCCGTTTCTGACTTCTGTTTATATATAAGTAAATATGCTGAACCACTGCGATGGATTCAGAGTTTGCAGTGATGCCAATTATGTTCCACCTCGTTAGTTCACCGCACGGACCGTTTAACCTGGCAACAACTGCAGCCAGCTCAAACGTGATTGGTCAATATCACACAGACTACAAACAGCCTACAACCGGAAACCAGGGCTCTTCCGCTCTTCTTCCAGAGGCAAGATCTCCGGGGTTTGCTTACAGACTCTACATTCACTGAATGTAGAGTCTGTATATAGAGACTAACCCTGGACAGATTGCCAGACCATCACAGGGCTGACACATAGAGACAGACTCACATTCACACCTGCAGCTAATTTAGAGTCACCAATTAGTCCAACCTGCATGTCTTTGGACTATGGGAGGAAGCTGGAGTACCCAGAGAAAACCCACGCTGACACGGGGAGAACATGCAAACTCCGGGAGGGCCTCCCCACTCTGTTTTCGACCCAGGAACCCTCTTGGTGTGAAGCAACAAGGCTAACCACTGCGCCACCGTGCAGCTTAATAAGGCAACAAACCACTATTTTCAATGTAAAGACATAGTGGATTAATGGTGTCCTGGGCAGAGAACTAAGTCATGCTTTCCCTGTGTGTTGTAATTTAATGGTTTGTTGTGGTAAGCACCAACAGTCATACGACAGTTACTGCTGATATCAGGATCGCACCGTTGTGGAAGGGAAGTGCAGCACCCACCCTGGTTAACACTGTTAGCTCTGTCAGCACTGTTGTGGTTGTTTAGTGTCATTTAGGGCTTAGCATTGTTAGCTGCTAGCTGCCGCCTCAGCCACCTCTATTTTGAGAATCATGTCCAGGTAACTCGTTCTAAATTTCACAATGAGCATCTTTAATCTGTGCAAAAAATGCAGTGTAAAATTAAAAAGTTGTGTTTTTTTGCGTGACATGTAAGCACAACTTTTTATTGAATGGGAGCTATGACTCTGCTGATTGCCTGGAAACCTAATGGTTAGGACAAGATTCCAGGTGGTAGGTCGATTTCTTGGACAAACCAGGCTAGCTGATTTTCCTTGCTTTCTCCTAAGCTAAGCTAATGTGGCTTATCAGCTGACTCCAGCGTCATATTTATCAGACAAATATGAGAGCAGTATTGATTTTCACATCTAACTCTTGTTCAGAGAACAAATGAGCATATTTCTATTTAAACTCACTCTGCTTGTTTTCATCACCCTTTCTAAACAGCCAAACCAAACAACTTCTGTGCTCAAAATTTTCATTTTCATTGACTGGTCACAACATGTATGCTGACACTGGTTGTACACACAGAATCAGTATTGTCCTTTTACAATTGTCCAATTGCTTGATTATTCAAAACGTATGTCTGCATCTTCAAAAATATTGGTCTAAAAGGCAGTATTACACAGAACAAATTCTTTTTTTTTTTTAAGATATTTTTGGGGGCATTTTAGCCTTTGATCAATACGATAGACAGGCGTGAAAGGGGGAGAGAGAGAGGGAATGACATGCAGCAAAGGGCCACAGGCTGAACCCGGACCACTGTGGCAACAGCCTTGTACATGGGGCGCCTGCTCTATCCACTAAGCCACTGACACCCTAAACAGAACATATTCTGCTAGAAAGCACCTAATGACAAACTGTTGAGGTTGACACAATGTAGAAATAATGAGAAATTCACTCTCATGGCCTTGCCCCTCCCAGTCAGTCTCAATAAATTGTGCCTTCAGTTTTTCCAGATATTCACTATGCAATTAACCACCAGACTGAATGTATTTCTGCCTCATGCCAAAATGCCATTGAGCAAGTTCTTTCATATGACACAAAAATAAAGACTCTTTGATCTTTTCAGCATGCATGACATTAATTTATCCTAGAGCTACACAGAAGTATAAGGATTCCTACATTGTATGGCATCACTTTGATCAAAATTGCTCTTTGAAATTTCGGAATACACAAGTCATAATAGTATCACACATGCCAGGCAGCATACGACTGATCAGAGGTTTCTATGTAAAACAGAAGACGTATAATCAGAGCCTCAGAGCATCACAGAGCTCCAAAGAAACTTGGTTTGAAGAAGCAGAAACAGCTGTTTTCTACTGGCAACCATATATTTTAGATTACACGATTAATAGATTTTAGCTTAACCATCATGGACATGAAACAGTCATATGAGTAAATGTAGAAAAACCTAACAATAAATTCAAAATGGTCCATGTTGCAGTGTACTTGCTCATCTGTAAACTACTTTGCATGCACTAACCTAAATGAAAGGTACTATGCAAAGTTTGTAGTTGTTGTGGAGCTTTTGATTATGTCACAATGATCTTCAGCACATATAGTTTACCCAGCTGACATGAAATTGTAGATTTCTATTTTTTCTGACTCAGGAAAAAAAAGGGAAATTTGAATATTTACAATTCCGCTTAGCAAACTCATTTCGCTGAGGAAGAAGCTCCAGAATAGCTACTAAATGTCCAGGCCAGAAGGGCTAAAAAATAATAAGCAGTAAGCAACACTTTGCCTTGAAGGGAACACGGCCCTCTCGATAAATTGGCCGCCCAGCGAATATAATTGGAGGCTGATATTAGTCTTCAAGAGAGTGTGGCACAACAACCCGGTCTCACTCCAATGTCATTGAAATCCGGTGCTTGGGCAGTGACTTCCAGTGACAGACACAGATAAAGCTGTCCTTTAACATCAGCATGATCCATGGCCAGTTACGGTTATAGTTTAAAATGAACGAAATTTAAGGTGGCAAAAGTCCAAGTAGGGTGGGTGGGAGGCACGAAGGATTGATCCAAGAAACAGAGCAGTGTTCGTGTCCCATAAGATTGTACAGCAAACCCTGTCCTTTTTTCCTAAACCCAACCACGTGCGTTAGTTGGTGACGGGGAAAAAAAAGCCAATTCACAGTGTACTGATGTAGTGCATTTATTTTAAAAGAGACTGTATTTAAATGGTACATTTCCTGTGAAAATTGAGGTGTATTTTGAACTGTATTTTGCCTGTTACTTTGATGAAACAGGCAGAAGTTGACGTGGTGTCCCAGAATGTCAAAAACCAACTCACCCAGGGTACCTTGCACGTTGCATCTGGATGTGGAAAGTCCATGACCAAACATGGATATGTGACGAGGCCTATACAGATCAGATCATCTTATCTTATTCTATATATAATGACGAAAACTCTGTGTGTGTGTCTCTGTCTGTGTGTCTGTTCGGGGTCTGCCCATTGGTCTGACATCCCATTGTCCTGACCATATTAAAGGGCCAGTGTGTAAAATGGGTTGAAAACAGTGACATCAGTGGTCAAATTCTAGATTGCAGGGCTCACTCGCTCACCCCTCCCGTCGGGTAAATGACGGTGGCCTCGTAGGAACAAAAAGCCTTGCGCAGACATGAGTTTTTCAGGAGTAGGTCTATCTAGCGATGAGATGAATGTTTATTTAGAAATCTACATGTTACAATATTGTAATGAATCCCTCACGAGCAGGAGACCAGAGCTATGTTCGGAAAAAAGGCCCGTTTATTTGAGCACTCCAAAACCTCCAGTAACACTCCAGGCGGTAAAAGACTCTGTCCCAAACTCTGACTCTTCTAGCGTAACAGACACACTCCATACACACATACTCGTTTACAGTATCTAGCGGGTACCCCCTCCCCTCTCTGCTCCACCAATCTCCAGCCCGCACACTGACTGACAGCGTAGCCTGTAAACAGAGCTCAGCTGTTTATTTAGCCTAGCAATATCTCCGGACTATAGTAGCTGCAATGGACGACTTTGAAGAGTTTCTTGTAGCGGACACAGACCCAGAGCCATACCTGTTTGAGCCGGAGCATACAGATGAGGAACTCCATGTGTTTGATGCTGAGCGGGCGAGAAGAGAGGCTGAATCCTTTGCTCCCATTTTGCCACACAGAGTGGGATTCGGTGCTACCATTGTTGGGGAGATATATCACCAGGAGGAAAAGCGCCGCAGAGAGTGCATCACAAGGAGTGAAGTTGCGCCTTCTTTTCCTCGCAGATGACGGTTCGGGTTCATTCTCTCCTGTTGCGTGGTAAGTGTGGTCCATTCGCAAACTTTATAACTAAAAAAACTTTTCACTACTCTCTATCGACGAACTACTAACACTCTGTACTGTTTCCTTCTCTTTCTTCCTTCCTTCCGCTGTCTTCGTTGGTTTATTTATACACGCAAAACATATTAATGGGTAGAATATTCAGATTCAGATTCAGATTTGACAATAAACCACGCCAAATATTACACACTGGCCCTTTAAACCCATTGTTCCGAAGTCCCATTGTTCCGAAATCATCATGATGCCCTGTGGTTAAGGTCTGGTTAGGTTTAGGCACAAAAACCACTTGGTTAGGGTCAGGAAAAGATCATGGTGTGGGTTAAAATGAAAAAGAAAGTGGCAAACACATAAGCTGTGAGCCTGCTTCGCCTCAAGCCTTTCCCAGCTGACCCAGAGCCGGTCGCGGCGCACCATCAAGGCATAAATACACCCGCCGGGAGCCGTTCAGCACCGCGGAGAGCTCCCCACACAACCCCAACCCTAGAATTAATAACAGGAGGTTATGGTGTTTCATTCTCTCCTCTATGACACTTGTATCTCGACCAGTAGCCTATTTTTGTTGCGTTGCTGATCCTCTATGTTACAAAAATACAGTATAGCCTAGTATAATCACATATCGGAACAACAGGACGTCGGACTAATGAGAGGTCGGAACAATGAGAGGTCAGAACAATGCTATGGCACCGTCTGTTCCACGTTTTTCTTCTCACTGACTTGGTCAATCCATGTGAAATGTGGCACAGTGGTAGAGGGTCATGGGAGGATGCGAATGAAGCAATATTACATCAATTGGCCAAAGGGGGACGCCATAGCAACCAATTGAAATTGCGAACTTTGAATGGGCATATCTCATGCCCCGTATGTCGTAGAGACATGAAACTTTGCACAGAGATGCCTCTCCTCATGAGGAACAAATTTGCCTCAAGAACCCATAACTTCTGGTTATATAGATTTTCCGCCATTTTGAATTTTTTGAAAAACACTTCAAATCGATCTCTTCCTAAGAAGTTTGACTGATCTGCATGAAACTCTGTGAACATGACCAATATCTAAAGTTCCCTCTTGGCAAAAGTTGGAAAACTTACTAAAACTGAGCTTCTATAAGGCAATGAATATTGCGGAGGGCGTGGCTCATCACATAAAGGTGTATAACATCTCAAGGGTTTCACCGGTCACCACGCAACTTTGTAGGCATATGAGCACACATAATCTGAGGGGACCCCTCCATTATTGACCCCATCAAACACAATGGGGGCGCTAGAGAGCAAATTTCTTATCTGGGCCTAACCGCCATATCGATTTTTACTAAACTTGGCAGATATGTAGAACAGGATGCCTCAAGGTGACTGGAGAAATTTAACTCTAATTGGCAACTGGGTGGCGCTATAACAACAGAAAAATGCTTAAAAATGGCTAAAATGTGACCGATCACTGTGGCTCCCCCTGTGGCCCAATGTTTTTGGTTTTTTCTTCTAATTTTTGGTATGACTAAGTCATGGTATGGTATGCTGTACATAATCATGGAAACTGTCAGTGCGTCATTCTGTCAGTCAGTCATTCTGTCTGTCCCATGTTTTTCTGCTCACTGATGTGGTCAATCTACTGTACTTTCAATAAAGCAGTCGTACTATCAAATTCACAAAAACTCTGTCTGAATACATTGCTCTTCTTAATGGGTTCACTTGACTATTTAATCTGCAATTTCCTATGACCTATTCCAAACACACAGCATGTGAAACTGTACATGGGCAACTGTGCACTCAATGGGAATGGACTAGTCAATACATTAACTGTAAAATAAGAAACCAAAGTATATCAGTCTGTGATTCCTTAACTCTCCATGTTGACATAGTTTCAACCAGTCTATATAGTTATATATGTCTATATACTTATAATCGAATTCCTGAAATTTAGTTATGGCTTGGGGTTTTAGTGTGCCACTCCAGTTTTTTCATGGCCCCATCTGTCCCAAATTTCCCAAGGTAAAGCTTCCTCGCTGCTGTTGAGGAAACGGTTTGTATTTGGTTCTAAAGATTTCATTTGACAGTTTTTCACAGATTTCCAGTAAGACACCATAAACTAGACCACAGCAAGAATAATTGGTGCAAACAGGCTGAATCTACAATATTTCAAATCTACAGTAATGCAGCTTCAATAGCTTCCTCCCTCTATCTCTCTCTCCTTCTTTCTCTCTCGTTCATCCTGCTGTCCTCTCAGCCAGTCTTCCCCTCACATATATTTCCAGTGCCTCTCCGTGCCTTGTCATGCCTTCCACAATTTATAGATCTCTCTCCTCTCTCTTCTCTCCTGCCTTCATGTCTCTAAATCTATCCTCCCTTCTTTATTCACTACATCTTCTCTCCTCCTTCAGCCCTTTCCCTTTCTCTTCATCCTCCTTTTTTTCCCTCTCTTGCCCTCCTCTTTATTCTCATGTTTTTGTCTTTCAGGTCATCACTCCTCTTTACTCTAATTGGTTCACTTTATCAAAGACAAGCAATCATTTTAAAAAATCAATAAAAATCAATTATTCAGCTGCACAACAGTTCCACTGAGATGATTTCTACATGCAGCTTTTGTGTAGATATGCAGATGATCACATGGGAAATGAGGTTAAAAACATTTGAAGAAACTACTGCAACTTTTTTTCAATTTGGCTCACTTCATTTCAGTAGCTTAGTGGGGATTCAGTAAATCACAGGAGCACCGGGTGACAAAATGAATTAGTTTTTACCACAGAGCAATTACAATAGAGAAAACAGCAGTAAATCCCTCTGCACTACGCTCCTCCTTCTCCCCTTCCTTCTTTTCATCCTCCTTAATATCATCTCTGTCATCTGTCTATCTCCTGCTCTTTGCCAGCTATGATCTCTACTTTTGTTTCTCATCCCTTCTTTTTTGTTCTCTCTGTCGACCCCTCTCTCATCATCTTCTCTAGTGGTCTAAGTAAATTTAGTCACGTAGCCTACTGCTCTTAAAGCATAACTAAACACTTTGGTAAAATATTGTATTGCTGACCTCAAGTGGTTTAACCTCTCACCTATCAGCCGTGATGTACAGGTGAACTCCAGGACCTGGTGATATCACTGTTGAGTGTGGTTGTAGGTGCAATAGACCACACCCTGCAGTAATGCTACTAATGTAGTTGTTCTCTGATTATACTTATTTATCTTTACTGGAGAATTTTACTTGTAATGTAACAATCCAGTTGCCAGAATAAATGCTGGCAGTGTATGTTTCTGCAATTCATAGATACCTTACAAGTGTATGTTTCATGTGTGCTGGATATGTGAAAAATGTATTTTTGTTACATTTTAATTTATAATTTTATGTTGTCAACACTGTGGTCAGCATGCAGTTAAGTATTATACACATATGATTATTGTCACACATGTATACTGCCAGGTATTAATACATACTTTCAACATATTGTACCGCAGTAACCAGAACTATAACTATAATATTATTACTTCCATTAATGTTGTTGTAAGATACTGTCATTACCTGCATATCTCTCTCTCTCTCTCTCTCTCTCTCTCTCTCTCTCTCTCTCTCTCTCTCTCCCTGTGTCATATGGATTGCTGTTAATTTATCATGTTGATCTGTTCTGTACGACATCTATTGCACGTCTGTCCGTCCTGGAAGAGGGATCCCTCCTCAGTTGCTCTTCCTGAGGTTTCTACCGTTTTTTTTTCCCCCGTTAAAGGGGTTTTTTTGGGGAGTTTTTCCTTATCCGCTGTGAGGGTCTTAAGGACAGAGGGATGTCGTATGCTGTAAAGCCCTGTGAGGCAAATTGTGATTTGTGATATTGGGCTTTATAAATAAAATTGAATTGAATTGAATTGAAGTTCATATTTTGGTTTAAAACAGCTGTTTTTTGTCACCACATACACAGCTGCACGTGTCATTAAACATACCCACTTTTGTTGCAGAAAACACAACTGGAATATGTTGTTTGGTTCCGACAAACACAGCTGAAACGTGTCATTAAAAACAGACTCAGTTTTGTTACGACAAACACGGCTGAAGCTGTCCCAATGTGTCATTCAAAAATATTCATTTTGGCTGCAAGAAACACAGCTGGAAATGTGTCTTTAAAAATACCTGGTTTTGTCACAAAAAAATGCAGTTGGAATGTGTTGGTAAAGAATATCTGGGTTTGCTGTTACAAACGCAGCTAGAAATGTCCCACTGTGTATTTAAAAAAAACTGCAAAAAACACAGCTAAAAATACTTGGTTTGGTTCGGTTGGGTTAGGGTTAGCCTGAGAATGTGCTGTTAAAGAAAATCCTGGTTTGTTGTAAAAAACACAGACGGAAATGTCCCAGTGTATCGTTAAAAAGTATCCGGTTTAGTCACAACAACCACGACTGGAAATGTGACAACAGAGTACCTGTGTTTGTTGTAGCAAACATGGCTGAAATGTCACAATGTGTCCTTAAAAAAATCCCAGTTGTGTTGCAACAAACAAGGCTGGAAATACGTTGTTAAGAATACCTGGGTTTGGTTGGCACCAACACAGCTGGAAATGCTCTGACGCACTTTTAACTGTTGTTGGCTGGTTTCAAACAATGGTCTGCTACTTTCCTTGGTGTTATGCCATCCACCATTCCCTCCCCCTCCACAGCTACAAGTAGTCCAAACTACGTCACCCTAGAAATGTTGATATGATCCATATGAAACATATGAATGTAATATACAGTATCTGTGGTTTGCAGAAACATACAGTGCCAACATATTATTCTGGCCTGAATGGAGCATTTTTACATTCATGTCTTGGTGCTTTAACATAAGTTGAGCCACTAGCCTTGTCTTGCTTCCTTTCTTTCTCTATTTCCTGTCATCCTCTCTCATCCCTGCCCGCCTGCTGTAAACTACCCGCTCCTCCCCACCCTGGTAATAGATGGCCGGTGTTGGTCAGTGTGACGGAGTCATTCTGCTGCCAGTCTATCTACCCACTGGTCAGATCTATACGACAGCGCCTTCACACTATAAATCAACACACACACACACCGGTCTCCCTCCATTCTGACGATTGATGCGCACCTTGTTGCTAAACGGCCAAGATAATTAAACCCCACGCATCCCTCCCCTGTGTGTAGGGTGTGTGTGTATGTGTAAATGCCCTGCTGTTGCATTGTTGCACAGGCATACACGATTAAACGACACACATCCACTCTGTCTTCCTCTCCCCTCACACACACCATTACACTACAAACACACACTTTCTGTCGTTGCCCTTGCATTCCTACACACAATCTCTCTTTCTCTACACACACTCACAGAGAGAGGGAGGGAGGGAGAGAAAGCACCTGCTGGGCTGTAAAGCACTCAGACAAACGGCGTCTGTGTTTGGGAAGACTTGAACAAATGGGAAAATTATACAGTGGAAGCAAAACGGGACCCTTTCACCCAAAGGTTCCCTTACCCTAACTGGCTGAAGGGAATTTTTCAGCATATTCCAACTCCTTTCTTTTATTAATAAAGTGTGTGTCTAAGTGTGTACTCATACATACACAATTGACTCTGTGTGTTTTAATTATAGGGTTATTGTTTATACATAGAGCATGATTGAGCAGATCAGTTAATGTTAAGGCATGGATGAGTTCCTGAACAGGCACAGGGGCCCCTGGAGCAGAGTCATTGTTTGAAGGGACTTTCTTGGTGGAAGGTTAATGAAACAACTACAAAGACAGAGAGATCACATACTGTAGAGACAACAAAATGTTTGCCTGTCTTGGTCTGGATGTCTCCCTCCTGTATGTGGGTGGGGTGAGGGGCTTTGTGGTCATAACAAATCCATGTATAAAGGTAGAACATGAAAATGAATCACAAATCATCACAAGGCAAATGAGGGTAAGCTTAAAATACATATTACATATTTTCTGCAATTTTTTGGTTAACTTTGGCTGTGTTTATCCTGCTCTTCATCTCTTATCGCTCCTGCTCTCCCCTTGAGGGAATGTCTTTCACCCATGATGCCCAGCTTTTAGCGCACTCATGTTACTTCATACACACGCATACAGTTTGATGAATGAATAATGAGCAACCTATTGGCCTCATGGTGGGTTCAAAGACCAAAATAGTCGACTCAAAGTGTTTTCTAGTGTGTTCTAACTTGATTTCTACCAGTGTTCAGAACCCAGCTCCATCTTTTCTCGGCTTCTCGCTAATTCATGGACACTCACACATGCCATTAGACAGCACACACACACACACACACACACACACACACACACACACACACACACACACACACACGTGAGCTCTCCCTCTCTCTGTCTTTCTCACTCGTGCGTAAAAACGCTCTCTCTGCCACTCCGTCTCTCACCTCTCACATACACCCACGGACCAGGCGCGCACACACACACACACACACACACACACACACAGTCGAGCGGATAACTCTTCTTGCTCTCTCCAAAAAAAGGCACACAAACTAGACATACCCTACAGCCCATGATGAAGTAAACTCATCACACATGCGCGCGCTCACACGCGCAAAATCGGAGCGTGATATCCTCTTACCTGGTGTTTTGGAGTTAACTAGTCCTGAATCCGAGCGGCGCTGGTGACAGAATCTTGACCAAACGAAAGCGTTACCATTTGTGGAAATAATCCCACCTCTGGCTCGCTGCTCGCGTGTCTTCTTCAGCCAGTTTCTCGGCTCTCCAAACTGACGGGACGAAGGATAGATAAATGAAAGGATAGAGGTCGTTTCTTCTTCTCCTCTCTGCCAAAAAAGAGATTTACAGCCTGAAACAGGAAAAGTCTTGCTGGCTGCAAAAAGAATAGAATCCCTCTCCTCCTCTATCCCCTCTTCTCCAAGATGTTTGAAGGCTAAGTCTGCTCCAATTAACCGCAGTTACGCATCCTCTCCTTGTCTCTCCTCTCTCTTTTTTCCCCCCTCTGCCCTCTGTGTCTATCCCACTCCTGTCTTTCGGGCCGGGATGTAAGACAGAGACAAGTAGGTAGACCTCTGTGTTCAGTCTGTCTCTGTCTCTGTCCGGGCACTGGTGTGGAAGAGTCGCTCTACTTTGCGCAGCCAAAAATAACTTCCAATCTCCAAACTGGAATCCCGCGAAGCGCTTGCACTATAATAATCCTTATTAAATTCTTAAAATGATTTCTACAGCGAAGCTGTTGTGGCAATCATGAGTTTATACTCCTTTTAATAGTACTTTATGGTACTTTCTGCCCTTGTTGTATCCTGTAATACTCCCACAGGGTCTTTAATGTAGCGGTGTGAGTACTGAATATTTTATTTTCATGAAATCTATAACATTCATGTAATATTCCTAAAGGGACATAAACATTTGCCAGTATATATATATAGGCTTTATTTTAAGTGTTATTGCAGGGTACTTTGTTTTGTCTTTGTTTCAAACGTTAAACTGCGCAAAATGGGCAGAAAAGTCGACCTTAATGATGAGAGAATCAATCATTAGAGTCCCAATTTGAAGGTTGGCGTCGTCGATAATCAATCAATTAATCAATCCAGAGGTGCTGTTAGATAAGCCTCATCTCATACCAAAAGAGAGTAGCTGCAGTGCAGGGTTCCCTCCTCCTCTTAAATCCCCCACAAGTCAAAGTTTGCCGGGTGATAAGGTCCGACGGCCAATCAACCGATCAATCAGCTGATCAATAACAGCAATCAGTCCATATCTAGACAAAAGTCAATGAAACAAAATGGAATGTTTCAGCTCTCTCCTCTTTCTTTTTTTTTTTTTTTTGCTCTTTTTAGTCCTAATCCATCCCAAAATACATTATTGGAAATGAGAGACCACGCGTGTTCTCCATTTCTCTCCTCCGTGTCCTCCTCTTTTCTCTGTCCTCCTTCTTTACTTTTCTCTCTCCACAGAAATACGTCCCTTCCAGGTCAGAGTGCTTTACCTTCCTTCTTTTCCCTCAATGCAATCCCGAGCTGCACGTGGCTGCCAATATCACAAAAAAAGTCCACTTGAAATGACTTTTGGAAATCCTTCTTGCGGCGCCGGAGCAGCGGCAAAAGGAACAGCGCGAAGCCTTGAGCTGCTTCTTTTGGGTTCTCCTCCAAGGCGAGCAGGAGAGAGAGAGAGAGAGAGAGAGAGAGAGGGGGGTAAGACAGGAGGAGGAGGAGGAGGAGGAGGAGGAGAGTTGGAGCTGGATATCCTCGCTTTCAGTCTGACAACGATGGAGAGAGAAGAAGATATGTGGAGGAAAGAGTCCGCTCCTGTGATTAACCAGAAAAGAGAAACCCCACTTTTGGCTTGATGGCCGAAATAGCTGGAGAGAGGGGGAGGAAAGATCAGATGCGCCTCTTTTTTTCCCTCCTAGAAATAAAACACTTACTCTCTTTACTCGTTTCCCTCAGATACTTCACCACCTGCCCAGGGAAGGACAGATAAGAGACATACAATCTGCCATTTCTTGCGGAGGCTTTTATCCAAAGTGCCTTAAGAGAGTCCACAAGAGAGCGCAGAGCAGCCAGAGAGGGAGGAAAAGAGAAAGACAGAGAGAGAGGGGGGCGCCCGCTGTGGGCAACAAAAAAATTAAAGAAATATCCTTCCTCCGTACGTGTTGATATTCAAACCCACGCGTATTTCCAGATGCCAGATAGTTTCCTGTCCTAGATAAAGGAGAAATGATTGTGTTGTTGGAGATAAGACTCCAATAGAAATGAATGGGACAGGCAGCCTGCTGCTGCTTCATTCAGCTGCTCCCATTCCCCCATACGAAGGGCGCTGTTCCTTCAGCACCACGAGGCACACACACACACACACACACACACACACACACACACACACACACACACACACACACAGAGAGAGAGTTACAGAGATCTTTATATTTTCTCCCTCTTTTACTGAAGTTGCATTTTGAAGTTGTATTTTGACATTTGAGAGAGACAGTAGGGGCAACCACAGTTTTTAGGCATTTTCCTTCTTTTTTTTCTCCTGTATCTTTAATTTTTATTGACAGGAGAAAATGAAAAATTGGATAGGGGTTAAGAGAGAGAAGAGAGGTTAAAGAAAATAAAATATGGGAGAACAGAGAGAGTGTGTAGGCTGTGAGGGAGAGAAGGAGACAGAGAGAGAGAGTAAAAATATGCAAGTGTTGCTGTTGGGGGTTTTGGTGTTTCTGGATGTTGAAAAGTGCCGCTTTGTTGCCCCCTTTTGGCGGTGGAGGGAAATGATCTGAGGGATGGAAGAGAACAAGGAAGAACGGGAGGTGAAAGGACAGAGGCATGTGAGGTACGAAGTGAGGGAGAAAGAAGTGAGGTAGGGAGGTCACTAAGAATTATCATGGGGTAACTCAGTGTCTAAGGCTGTGAATGGAAAATGTACAGTAACATCCTGTATTTTCTGACTGTGATATACACAATTAGATAGATAGATAGATAGATAGATAGATAGATAGATAGATAGATAGATAGATAAAATGGTAATAAAAACATACCAAACAATACCTAAGCCTGACAAAAACATACATATACACAAAAACTCCTTGCAATGCATGGAGGCATCCATCCTAAGTCTAGCACCCAGAGAGCAAAAAGAGGGAGGGTGAGGATTAGTGAGTGTCCGAGCCACGATTCAGGATGGAACAAGAAGCGTCCAAGAATACATCAGGAAGATGGCCCCCCAGGATGACCTGCTCAGAGAGTGCCTCAGGCAGCAGAAGATAGAGGGTGATGAGGAGGAAGAGGAAATATTGTGGAAGAACAAACCCCTCCATGGGAAGTACCATCAGTAAATAGAGGAAGTGGCTGACATCAATAAATCCTACCAGTGGCTAGAAGAGGCCGGCCTGAAGAACAGCTCAGAGGCCTTGATCATGGCAGCACAAGAAGAGGCTCTGAACACCAGATCCATAGAGGCAAGGGTCTACCATAGCAGACAGAACCCCTGGTGCAGGCTGCTGGCATAGTGTACAGAAATATCTGTGCCAAATATGGACTAGAAGTCCCCAAGTCCCAATGGGACACAACACTGAAAGTGGTTGAGAACCACAGGGCTAGGATCCTGTGGGACTTCAAGTTCCAGACTGACAAGCAGCTGCTAGCTAACCAACCAGACATAGTGGTGGCTGACAAAGAGCAGAAGAAGACAGTGGTGGTAGATGTGGCAATCTCAGCTGACAGTAACATCAGGAAGAAAGAGCATGAAAAGATTGAGATGTACCAGGAGCTGATGGAAAAACTGGAACAGATTTGGAAGGTGAGGTCCAAAGTGGTCCCAGTGGTAATAGAAGCATTAGGGACTTTGACCCCCAAACTGGGAGAGTGGCTCCAGCAAATTCCAGGTACAACATCTGGGGTTGGTTGGGAAGGTGACTTTTGAAATGTAATACGTTATAGATTACTTGTTACCCTGTTAACACAGTAATAATGTAACTTATTACATTTGATTACTTTTTGATTAACTTTTTAATAACTGGTAAATAAAGCTGAAAAGTCAGAAAAATATAATGGCTTTGCTGGCCAGCATCAGATTGGCCATCACAGCTCCTCCATTCTAATGTTGAATATTGGAGCCCCCCAGGGCTGCATGCTAAGACCCCTCCTGCTCATACTGTACACCCACGACTGCAATCGTCACTATAAAGAGAACACTGTTGTGGTGCTCAGACAACAACCTACTGCTCAACATCATCTGCGATTTTTGTCGAAAACAAGGCATAGACACACCCCTCTGCCTACATCAGTGGAGCTGAGGTGAAGCAAGTACATAGTTTTAGGTTCCTGGTAATCAGCATCACCAATAAGTGGATATGGTCATCTCACATCTTCATCCTGGTAAACAAAAACAGCTGCATTTTTCTAAGGAAACTTATAAAATTCTCCTGCCAAGTTCATCTTAACTTTTACAGAGGAGCAATAGAAAGCATTTTGAGTGGAAACATTTCAAACTGACATGGGATGTGCCGAGGTCAGGACAGGAGAGCTCTGCAGCAGGTGATTTAAACTGCCCAGAACCTTGTTGTTACTGAGCATCAGTAATATCAGTGAGGTAAGGTGCCTGCGCAGAGATCAAAGGATAATACCCACCTCAGTCACAGCCTTTTCACCCTGCTGCCATCAGGCAAGTGATACAAGAGTAACCACTGCCCTACCACCAGACTACAGAGCAGCTTCTTTCCTCAGGCTGTGAGACCTACAACTACACCTCACCTTCCAAACTCCACCATAAAAAATAGTTTACTTGGTGGTTCAAATGTAGAATCTAGGAATGGCTCCCTACAACAGTTTCATGTGGGATGAATAAAATTCTATCTTATCTACGGGAGTTTTCACATTAGGTTCAATCGATTTGTACCCTGCCTGAGCACAGACCCAACCTCCCACTCCGCCCACTGCTTAGTAATGATGTTCTGTATCCAAGTACGCTTGTGTCATCATTTATATATTTTATTTTTGTTGTGCTACAGTGTAGAAAATTACTGAAGCGTATTGCTGCCACCAGAGGAAAAAAAAAACGGCTCAGCATCACGTAATTACGTGGAAGGTTTATTGTTCTAACAATATCTTTTCACGTTTTAACAATATCTTTTTTCATGTTATAACGTGAAAGTATCACGTTATTTCAAGATATGACATTTTCACGTTATAACATGAAATTATCACATTATTCTGTGATAAGATGTTTTCACGTAATAACGTGATAAGATGTTTTCACGATATAACGTGATAAGATGTTTTCACGTTATAACGTTAAAGTGTGGTTTTACGTTATTTCAAGATAAGATTCACATCATTCTACGCTTCTCCCACTGTGAACTGGCATGTGTTTCAGTGAGCTCGTACGTGGCCATGGAAAATGTGGATTCTCCACTGTCGAGATTTCTTTGAGGTCGTGGTGTACCAGAAGACTGTCTCCTTCGCATGGAGCAAGATCATGTAAGTGTATTTTTTTTACCGCCCATCTAATTCAAACGTTGTGTATGGTTAGCTTACGGTGGCTAATTTAGCTAGCTAACTAGCCTGGTAAGAAGCTACACCCTGACTATGAGGGAGAAAAACACACATGGAGCTTGCTATGGGCTGGGGAACTGCAATACGCTACATACTTCCATGGGAAATACAGGCTAGAGTGATGCACCATCAAAGTGATTTATTAGTTCTCATCTATTAAAGGTAGAGTCTGGAGTTTTGTTCGTTGCAGTTTGTAAACAAAACATTCAAACTGGGCCCCTCTTCTTGGGCTCAACTGTGTAGCATCCTGCCCCAGACAGCAGCAACAGCAGTTGTCAGGACCGTAAAGGAAAGGAAATACAGTCCGACTGAAGCACTGGAGCCATGGGCCGATACCCAGCCGTCACTGGCAACGGGAGCCTCCAGTGTTCTGTTGTAACGGGCAGGAGGGCCGTTGTGGTGAGCTGGGAAGCGGGTGTTAGCGGCGGATGCTAACCGCTACCGCTAGCCCAAGTTAGCATCGAGCTAGCTCACCACAACAGCCCTCATACTTGTTACCAGTCAATCAATCAATCAATTTTATTTATAAAGCCCAATATCACAAATCACAATTTGCCTCACAGGGCTTTACAGCATATGACATCCCTCTGTCCTTAAGACCCTCACAGCGGATAAGGAAAAACTCCCCCCAAAAAAACCCTTTAACGGGGGAAAAAAAAACGGTAGAAACCTCAGGAAGAGCAACTGAGGAGGGATCCCTCCTCCAGGACGGACAGACGTGCAATAGATGTCGTACAGAACAGATCAACATGATAAATTAACAGTAATCCATATGACACAGAGAGAGAGAGAGAGAGAGAGAGAGAGAGAGAGAGAGAGATGCAGGTAATGACAGTAGCTTACAACAACATTAATGAAAGTAATAATATTATAGTTATAGTTCTGGTTACTGCGGTACAATATGTTGAAAGTATGTATTAATACCTGGCAGTATACATGTGTGACAATAATCATATGTGTATAATAACAGAAGAAGTATGACTAATGACTAATGATGGCAGCAGCAGCAGCAGGAGGCATCTGGCGGGACCACGGCAGCAGCACAACCACACACGTCACGCTGTCCAGGCACCGCTGTGATATGAGTTAATCTGAGAGACAGTGGAGCACAAAGGCTCCAGAGAAGAAGCCGAGTTAGTGACATCCAGAATGGCTGGGTTAGCTAGATGCAGTAATAGGATACGAGAGAGAGAGAGAGAGAGAGAGAGAGAGAGAGAGAGAGAGAGAGAGAAGGAGAGAAGGGGCCCGGTGTATTATAGGGGGTCCTCCGGCAGACTAGGCCTAAGTCAGCCTAACTAGGGGCTGGTACAAGGCAAGCCTGAGCCAGCCCTAACTATAAGCTTTATCAAAGAGGAAAGTCTTAAGTCTAGTCTTAAATGTGGAGACGGTGTCTGCCTCCCAGACCGTAACAGGAAGATGATTCCACAGGAGAGGAGCCTGATAGCTAAAGGCTCTGGCTCCTGATCTACTTTTGGAGACTTTAGTTGTCGGTGACGGCCGGGTATCCGCCCGCGGCTCAAGTGCTTCACTCGTACTGTATTTCTTTTACTTTGCGGTTCTGCTGCTGTGAGAGAGACATGCTAGCACTTGCTAACATCCGGGACAGCTAGTGGGGCTAGTAGCCCTCCTACTCTGCTGCACGTAGCTTCACCTGAGCTTTGTCATCAACACATTAATACTGATAATAGTAATAATAAGCCACCAAGCTGGACAATGGACTGCCAGACGTTGTCCTTTAATTCATTGTTCATAATATCAAAAAGGACGTGGTGCTGTGAAATTATCAACCTTTATTCCATACTGTCCTGCCTGACTGGATTTCAGACTCTCCCGGTCTGCGCAACTATAAACAAACAATTTCATTGGCCCAGCTGTGTAGTTTCACCGGCGAATTCCGTGGGGTCAAAATCTGGGCGGAAACTGTTTTCACTGCACGAAAGTTCCGCACCGGTGTGCAAACTTCCATAAGAACCCATGAAATCAGCTTTTATATTTTTTCCGCGAAAATAATCCGCGCGGATATTCGCCCTCAATGAGAATGGACTTTTAAATTGATCATTATTATTACTATTATCAGTATTAATGTGTTGATGACAGAGCTCAGGTGAAGCTATGTGCAGCAGAGTAGTCGCCGTGGGCGGATACCCGGCCGTCACCGACAACTAAAGCCTCGACTGGTAACAAGTATGAGGTGCCGTTGTGGTGAGCTAGCTCGATGCTAACTTGGGCTAGCGGTAGCGGTTAGCATCCGCCGCTAACACCCGCTTCCCAGCTCACCACAATGGACCTCCTGCCCGTTACAACAAAACACTGGAGGCTCCCGTTGCCAGTGACGGCTGGGTATCGGTCCATAGCCCCAGTGCTTCAGTCGAACTGTATTTCCTTTCCTTTACGGTCCTGACAACTGCTGTTGCTGCTGTCTGGGGCAGGATGCTACACAGTTGAGCCCAAGAAGAGGGGCCCAGTTTGAATGTTTTGTTTACAAACTGCAACGAACAAAACTCCAGACTCTACCTTTAATAGATGAGAACTAATAAATCACTTTGATGGTGCATCACTCTAGCCTGTATTTCCCATGGAAGTAGCGTATATTGCAGTTCCCCAGCCCATAGCAAGCTCCATGTGTGTTTTTCTCCCTCATAGTCAGGGTGTAGCTTCTTACCAGGCTAGTTAGCTAGCTAAATTAGCCACCGTAAGCTAACCATACACAACGTTTGAATTAGATGGGCAGTAAAAAAAAATACACTTACATGATCTTGCTCCATGCGAAGGAGACAGTCTTCTGGTACACCACGACCTCGAAGAAATCTCGACAGTTGAGAATCCACATTTTCCATGGCGACATACGAGCTCACTGAAACACATGCCAGTTCACAGTGGGAGTAGAGTTGCCACCCGTCCCGTTTTTCCCAGAATTGTTCTCTTTTTTCATCAGCTGTCCCGGGAAAAAAAAATCTCTCCTGGGACACAATTTGTCCCATTTTTTGGGGAAAATGCAGCAGCAGCAGCAGGCTACGGAGTCCATCCAGAATCAGTGCAACAGGCTCAAGAACATCTGTGTCAGAGAGACAGCAAAGAGGTAAGTGGAGCTGTGGGAAGTCCTAACAATTCACTTTGCACATCCAATCATGTTTTAATTTGTACTTTTTCCATTTATATTTAACCCTATGTGCCCGAACGACACATAGTGCGTCCAAATTCACACCTGTTCTTCTCTATGGTTTTTCTCCGCGACCGTGCGTCATAGCGAGAAACCACGCATATCACGTGAAACAGCGGAATCATAGCTTTCCGAATGTTTTCACAGCGAAAAAAATGATACACTAAAATGATGTATAACAGAGCTATCATACAGCTTTGCACACACATTACTCTTGGATGGATTACTTGCGAACGCAGGCTCGCACAGAAATGCCACGCATATCACATGAAAGCTTTCCAATGATACCACACACATTGTGCTGTCATCCCATCACACTATAAATACAGATCAATTGTCTACCAAATAAAGTCCTGATGGATTTCTTTACAACCCATTATACGGATCTTGTTATCAGTCACTTCATATAGTGAGGAATATCGTATCTTACCACGTCTTAGGCTTGCGTGTGTTTCTCCCTGTCTATCCACATTTGTAGTCCAGCTTTCAAGATGCAAATATCTCCATATTGTCCAGTTGACACTCCATCAAACTTTGTATGACAAGACCAGCCACTTCACCTTTGCGCACCCAAACAACTGTAGGCTAATTCTGCATGCTGACAGGGCAGTAGTCACCATATACATTGAGGGGGACATGTGGGTGAGATACATGTAAAAATGTAAGAATTTAGAAACACAGATTTGTTTTTTTCATTGATATAAAAATTAACATAAAATACAGACACATAGAAGGACATGGAAGGATAGCAAATCTGGTCTCCTATGTCCGAATTTCATGTTCATTGGTCAGTCTGAACTGGTAATAATGGCCGAGCCCTCCGCCTCAAACATTTGGTCGAGTGTCCCTTTTTTTCATAAATCCAAGGTGGCAACCCTAAGTGGGAGAAGCGTAGAATGATGTGAATCTTATCTTGAAATAACGTAAAACCACATTTTAACGTTATAACGTGAAAACATCTTACTTTCACGTTATAACGTGATACTTTCACGTTATAACATGAAAAAAGATATTGTTAAAATGTGAAAAGTTATTGTTAGAACAATTAACCTTTCACGAAATTACGTGATGCTGAGCCGTTTTTTTTTTTCTTCCGGTGGCAGCAATACGCTTCTGTAGAAATAGCACCACCACCTGATACGGTGGTGTCAGTATTAAATTAAGACTGTTTAAGAACCAGCAAAAGACTCCTTGTAGTTGCGTCACATCCACTTTCACTTCCGTTCGAGTATGCATTAACCGTCCTCACGACGGTTTCGGACATGGATCTGGGTACCATGCCCAGGTATGGTCATTAGATGAAATGCTGAGTGGGCCTACCAGGCACAGATGCAGGGGCTTAAAGTGTCAGGGCCCCTCCTGGTCTTCATCATCAAAACCACAAAAAGATACATCACGACTACAAAGAGACCTAAAAAAACAACAACAACAACAAAAGAGGCAAAACCACCACAAAGTCTATGTTTCTTGCTCCTATGAGAGGTGATGGGGTTATTTGCATGTGTGGCCATGATTGGCCCGTGGGTATGGGTTTACACTAATCAATCAAACTGGAGTTTGAGGTCAAGTGTACTCGGATCCGGCCCTAAGTCTGTAACGTTAAAGTCCTTTTATGTTCCAGAGGCATGTTTCCAATTCAGACAATTAAAGTCCTTGATAACCTCTGGATGACTGTAATACAGAGGTGCACAGGAATACTTCTCTGGTTTAAAGACCTTTTTCACTGTGGCAGTGACCATTACTACTCAACTAAGGTTTGGGAACGATCATAGTCATGGTTGAAACTTTAAAGAAACCAACACTGACTGTAGACAGAAAGGTCAAAACGAACAGCAGAGTTCAAAAGTCGTCAGTGTCAAAGTCTGATGTTTTGTTAATGTCCTATTTCCCCCTTTGCTCCCAATGGGCAAGAGTTATAATTACTATGGCCTTGAGAAGTCTTTGTCACCTGAACATAATGTTGTTTTGAGGCATCTCCTAAAACGACTGATGCAGTCTCTCTGATGTGATCCCTAATCACTAATGGCTTTGCTACCACCAATGCAATAGACATAATCAGAATATTAAGTGTCAGACATTTTTATGGCCAACTCAGTCATAAAGGATCTGCTTCACTGACCTTCGTGCAGAGAGGCACCGCACACAGATGGTATAAGGTCAACAAGACCTGGCGTGAAGGTGGGATTGCATGTCTGACAAAAAGGTAAGACATTCAAAAAACATGAGGCTACATACACTGTATATAACGCTACAGCCAGGCCTCATTAAAAATCTGCATTTGAGCAGTCTTGCAAACAGTACAGCTGTAGCTCTAGGAGGAAGTATAATGAGTATTCATTAGTGCATGGGTCCAGCATACCATAAAATAAGTCACAATGAAAAAGAATGAGATGCATGAAATGAATTATGCACATCGAGGACTGCGCTGTACATTTCTGAAGCTAAAATGTGCCAAAGTTTGCAAAGTCTGAGGTTGCACAGGGGTTGTACAGACAGTAAGTACTGTGAAATCATGCAAATTCAAATGCATTAAATATTAACAGATGATAAGACGGACAATTCAGTTGCACAGCCAGGAGATGTGTGTGGTGAGTCGTGTTAAAGCTGGTTAGCTTGGGTGATAGCTTGTGTGAAGAGGCTATTGGTGTGGACGGGTGATTTTGGGTATCATCGACTGTCTCGAAATGGAAAACATTGGAACAGATGGTTAACTAGATGTGTAGGGTCACTGGCAATCCTTCCTGCCCTTTTCCTCACCCTGGTGTCATGCCGTTCCTAGATGGAGGGCAGCAGACAGCCGATGAGCCACTCACCAGTGCGGAAAATATGCTGGACCTTGTCCCTGGAAGAAGAGACAGCCTGTCTAAAATGGGATGGGAGGTTTAAGAATGATTATTATTAGTATTAGTCATGTCTAAAATGGGACAAAGAGACAGTAAGTAGTCATAGCAGTTTAGAGAAAAACAACCAAAGTTTTACTCTAAATTAGCAGGGTCTTTAACCTCTTTTTGGAGCAAGTACACCTTAGCTGAATGAGAGATATAGCAGGGAGCTTCTATTACACATACATTGTATAAAATTGAGTTGCTGGGCCTACAGTAACATGCAGGGAAGCTCAAAGTGTACGTATACACATACCTTATTATGGTGCATACAGTACTAAGCTAGTAAAAATAATAATTATTGAAAGATCCATACATCATATTTTAATGTTAAACATACATGTGGAAGACACAGTGGTTTACTGTAGGTCAGCTAGGTCACATGATTGCAGGAGGATTCATGGTAACAGTTAGGATATCATCAATGTTGTGTACTGTAAAATAAATGTTTTTTTAAAATGAATAAACCAATTTATCTTGCTAATGATATTTTGGACTTATAGTATGAAATAAGTCACAGTAAAAATTAAAATTGTATCTTTATCTACCTACACATATCGCCTGAGACTTCTCCAAAACACAAATGACTCTTGGTTGAGTATCAGATTTTAGAACAACTAGAACGAGTTGTACCCATGAATCATACACACACATACACATGGGGAAATAGGGCCCAGGTTGAAAAATACTGAAGTTGTCCTTTAACCTTGACCATGAGCTTTTTAACCCATTGCACACTTTTTAACTATACACTTTTTAGCCCCTTACATTTACAGGGTATAATGTTTAACATGTTCACCATCTTAGTTGCACTAAACTCAAAGTGCAGGCTGATGAATACCATTAGTTTTGCAGGTATACGGCCATAATCCAAAGTATTGAACACTGATATTCTAACCTGCTGTTGGCATTGGAAAGTCAAATAATCACAAAGTTTATAACATTTCATCCTCAGAGGACCATGAATGTCTAAAATATTTCATGGCAATGTGTCTAGTAGTGTATTAGATGTTTCAGTCGGGGCCAAAGTGGTAGACCAAGTATTGGACAAACTGAAATTCAGTTATGATGATGACTCTGTTTAAAACGATTTATTTCATCCTGAGGGGAACATGAATGTTTTTCCCAAGTTTCATGGCAATCAATTCAAAGGTTGTCCAGATATTTCACTTAAAATCACAAATATCAACCTCATGTGATGCTATATAAAAAGTCAGGGGATCATCAAAGTCATTAGGGATTATTAACAGTAACCTAATAATTGCTGTGCTGTAGCAAACACATTAGGTATTATGTGTCAGTGCTGAGTTTGAGACGGGGTAAGGGATGAGTGGTGAGTAGGTGAAGACAGACTTTCACTTTGAGGCAAAGCAGTCTCAGTGGGATATGTTCCCATCCCATTTAAGGTTGTTGGTGAAGGTTTTCCTCTGGAATTGGTTTCCAGGCCAGATGAGCAGACCTGTGGCTTCACTTAGAAATCAGGTCTGAGTTTTGAGTGCTCAGCAGTTGGGCTCACTGACAATTGTTGGCAGGTACCTGAGAGACTCCATTCTATAGTGATGATGGAGTCGTTGCACTCTCTGACTGTGTCTTGGGTCTACTTTTGAAGTGAAGTTTAGATATGTCTGTCTGCCTTCAGCATTAGTATGTTGGAACCCTGTGGGCCTCAAACAGCCATGAAGGGCATTGGAGAATGAGGGGATTGAACCTTTAATGGTGAGGTAAAAGAGGCTCCTCTGTATTTTGTGTTCACTCCTGTGTTGGGAGGGGAATTCATTCCTCCAGTTGCCCTGAATGTAGACTGCAGAGTCGGGATGTTTGGTTTTTATTTTTATTATCTGTCCTGATAGTAGGCATGGCATGCCATTTGCTTTTGCCTGAGGGGGGATGTACACAGCAGCAAAATGATTGAAGCAAAGTCCCCAAGTGAGCAAAATGGCTTGAAGAGAAAAAAGCAGCATTTCCAGTACGAGAGAGCCAAGTTGTGATTCAACAGGCCTGACTGAGCATCACTTGTTTTTGATATTAAAACATACATCCCCTCCTTTTTGTCTTGCTGCTGATTTGTGTATCACAGTCTGCCTGAATCAGCGTATAATCCTGCAGCAGCACTCCGCCACCACAGTAGAGGGAGAACCAATTTTCCTGGAAATATATTGCTGAAGTGAAGTCATTGTTAGTCCTGGTCAGCACTTGTAATTTATTCATTTTGTTGCTTTGGGTGTGAACACTGGAGAGCGTACTCGAGGAAGGGCAGCGTGAAAACTTTTGTGTCCTCCAGCAGTGATGTGCTCCAGCATGTTTTCTCCTTCTCAAGGCTCTAATTATACAGGTCTGGGGGAAGAAATCCTCATCTCATCAGCAGCTGTTGGTTAAAATGTCCAAGGGAGAGCTCAGAAGTGTGGATAAAAGCCAGCAGGCAGAGAGTCAACTAGTATTCAGAGGCAAATCCACTTGGTGGGGAAAACACATAATTCACAAGAAGCAAATCGGAACAAAACTGCACAGTGCTGAACAGAGGAAGTTTGTACCAGTCAATGGAAAGAAATTATTAGATTCATTTTCAAAAGTAAGATTACTGATGTCTCTCAACAGGGTTAACCCCATCAGTCCCAGCCCTGTTTAATGAGGTTTGTGTTTGTACCGATTGCTGTTCCTGGCTGTGAATCACCATATCAATACGCCTGCCGTTACTAGCAAATTAGCTGTTATGTCTGTTTGTACCTCCTCCTTGCATCTTGTCATGGGGCTCCAAGATACATCAGAGTTTGGTAGCTGGCTGTACATCCTGGATTCTCATTGATGCCATTATGTTGGAAGGCTTCAAAATGATTGAAGCAAACATAAAAAAACAACAAATTGTGATTTTGCAGGGGTTTTGTGTGCAGTGTTGCTGTCACATTCTTGCTCCCCACACAAACCCCTCCAGAATCGTCAACTCGTTGCACTATGTTTCCATCTTCAGTCTGACATTGAGTCCACTCTAGTTTTGATTATCCCTAACCAGTCACTGCCGACTAACATATCTGCCTGAATCTAACATAATTTTAGGTCCATATTAATGTGTAGTCATACCAACGTACCTGTTTTGCAAGAGTTTTAAGAGTGAAACGAGGTGAAACAAAACAAACTACGATGTCGGTGATACTGAGGAGACATCTTGATTTAAAACAGCCTCAATTGCAGTGTCTTTTTTGTCCATAGCAATCACTATTGTTGTTATTACTCTATTGGCACACCGCTTCACAACACTTGACAACAGCGTTAGTCCTCCCTGTGGCTCTTATTGGCTAATTGAGTCCCCTACTGGAACATTCTTTATTTTAAACAAGACACTACTGTTTCATGTCACAATGCCAGACCAATCAGTCAACTTGAATTCGCTGGATTGGGCAAAATCAAAAGTTTTACATTTTTTTGTATGGATTAAACACACAAGATTTAACTGCTTAAGCAAGCTTTAGAGGTGGTGGTTGGTGAATCTTGTTTCCTTTGGACAGAGGCAGGCAGTGTTGGGCAGTAATGCAATATTAGTAACACTTTAGAGCAATAATATTACTTTAAAAAAAAATTCAGCAGTGCCTGAAGATATTCCCATTACTTTGATTTTGTCGGTAGGAAAGACATTGTTGCTGCAGGTAGTGGCACTAAAAATCTCTGTTCCAAAACACTTACTACAACCGACAGCCCAACAACATGAACGTAACCCTGTTAGCATAGAGGGCCACTGAGGGTGTCTGTTAATTCATGATGAAGCATTAAAAAAAATCTGTCTTTTCTTATGTGTATGAAAGGAATTGTTTGTGACTGAATTGTAAGCCAGGTAAATTTTATTTTGAAAATCTGTGAAGTCAAGGGAGCCAAACCCCCTGTGTGCACTGAGAGGTACTGAGATGAGAGAGAGGAAAGGAATAAAAAAAAACTCTGTCCCCTGGGCTAGAACCAGTGGATGCCTTCCTTCAGGATAAGTTTGTCAGAAACAAAAAAAACCCTTGCCAATTAACAGCCAAACGAACGTTGTTCTGTTGAGAGTGACTTTTGGATATATTTGGACTCTCCTTGACAAGTTGAACTGTTTCTGACTGAGAAGTTTTTAAGTTAAATTCACGACAGTGATATGCTAATAGCTAATGCTGCTAGCTGAGGAAGTGTTACATGTAAAATGGTGAGGGCTGGATTTGCCACAG
The DNA here is from genome assembly GCF_011397635.1 of Epinephelus fuscoguttatus. Taxonomy (NCBI): domain Eukaryota; kingdom Metazoa; phylum Chordata; class Actinopteri; order Perciformes; family Serranidae; genus Epinephelus; species Epinephelus fuscoguttatus. The sequence goes on along the minus strand of NC_064760.1, from coordinate 36,951,558 downwards.
AATGTAGTTAGTTGGTTGTGATATTGTATGTAAACACTACAGGATATATGCATGTTGTAGAATGTGTGTGCCTTTGTGTACCGACCCTAGCTACATGCATTGTGCAGTGCACTCAAAAGGAGGTTGGTTTTTTTTGTAGTTTAATTTTTTTGTAGCAACACTTAGTCGCCATTTTGAGGCCCTTTGGTAAGAGAAGACTGTAAATAGTTAATGACTGTACACTGTTACTGTTACATCAGTATCTACTAGTGTGATGTATCGAGAAAAGATAATGAAGATGGATGTAGATTTCTGAATGTTAGTCTGACTGTGTTGTACAGGTCAGGTTTCGATGTATGATTCAAGAAATGATCCAATCCAAAGATGGCCAGCCACTGCACCAGGATCCGCTGACAGGATGAGTGATGGAGAGAAGAATCTGAATTACATGTCATCAAACTAAATCTGCAGAGTCGGTCTCATTAATTATTTACTCTGCTCCAGAAGTTGATCTTTGTTGTTGGTCCAGCATTTAACTGAATATTGCAATTTGTATTCAACCTATCGAACTGGATGTTACATGAAGCTCCAGGAAATACACCCCACCAAAGGTGAGCTAAACAACCAAAACTGGATTTTAATCTTAAACAGTTGCAGGGTATAAAGAACTAAGGAAGCCTGTGGCTCGATATGTGGTGGATGAAACGTTGCATCATGAGTGACTCTCGCTTTCAGACAGATCCCTGGGAAAATACCAGTCACAGGCAACAGAAAACCCCCAGGTAAATAAATCATTTGCAAGCCTTCTAGCCTTAGGTACACTTGGCCAACCGGCAGTTACTCTGACATTAACACAGAGGCACACATCTGGATTTCTGGGGAGATATGCAGTTACCAATTTTATATTATGTTATGGAAAACTAATATAACAAGTAATGTAACGAATTACAAATTTGCAAGTTCCCAAGTGTTTATAAATGCAATGTTTTAAACTGCAAGGTCTTCATCAGGTACAGTACCAACCTTCCCTTTTGACTCTCTGCTACAGGGCAAGTTAAGTATTTAAGTGTGGCAAGAGGCTATACAGAGTTTACTTAACCGCTGTCTATGTCATTTATTGTTTACGGTACTTTAGTAAAATATGTGATGACCCTTGATCTCTGTGGCATTAGAAACAATATTGATGTCTTACTTGAGTTACTTTGAATAAATGGTTTTTACTGGTTATCAGGTTGTTGTAGGTCCATAGTTGCTGTCAGTATCACCAAAGTCACCTCATTCTTTGAAAAAAAATTGCAAAAGAATTTTCTAGGCAAACCTGACATCTTCATACAATATACGTAGTCATAAATGCAAATAAATGCAAATGCAAATAAATGCACATGCAAATGTGTGTTTGTGTGTGTGTGTGTGTGTGTGTGTGTGTGTGTGTGTGTGTGTGTGTGTGTGTGTATTTGCATCTCAGTTTTTGTCAGTTTATTCAGTTTTAATTGTATTGTACCATGTACAATATGAAACAAAAGTGATACCATAAAATGTACTGTACCAGAGATTTTTTAAAGCTAATTTTCATCTTTTTTTTTACCTCCAACACAAGTTTGTACACTAAAGAGAAGCTTGTTGACAAAGCTGATTGTGATGTGCTTGAATTTGATGTTGAAGGTACCAACAAACAGAACACACTGTGGCAATGTGGTGGTGGTACCTTGAAGGCAAAGTGGATTGAAAGATATTGCCTCTGGCAGCAATGGGGACTGACAGCAGGAGCAAAATCAATATAGATAGCATCAAGGATAGCATCAGGAAACAAAGGTGGAATAAAAAGCACTCTTCTTTGGTCAGAAATGTTAAAATTACCCATTTATTTTCATCAAAACATTACATAGGATATGGCATGCAAGCCATGTGTGGTTTTGTCAACATTGCGACTTCATGCGTCTCATGGCAGCACTTTTACAAATGAAAGAATAAAAACATTAGGCAGGCTCATTAAATAATTCTGCTCACACTGGTCTTGAATGGGAAGCAACCACAAGCAGCCCTGCTGCTGGGTCCCAACCTCTGGTTCAAGAGATGCCGTTTTACAGTGTAGTCATAGAGAACAAATAATAACATTATTCACATGGCCTACAGTCATTTACATCCTAACTGAATGACCACAATTTTCAAATGACCCAAGACAGCTGAAAGATGCAAAACTGTGTCCAATTCTGTTCCCTGCTTGACTTCTCTCACACACTGAGCCTGTGACAAGGAAGGATCACTATTGCTTAATTTGACATGATTTTGCTTGAATGTACATGGGGAGGAAGAACAGTGTACTTATTATGGTGTTTAAGTCTGTTCTTTATGCCTCCACGCCTGCTGTAGATTTGGCTGGAGGCATGATGTTTTTGGGTTGTCTGTACGTACATTTGTGTGTTCATATGTCCATATGTCCATACCTCTGTACGTGAACATGATGACCTCTAGTTTCGCAGACCAGGTGAGGTGGAGGCGCAGCGCACCTGCGCTTCGCCAACTGGGTGTGGCCAGGCGGATTTTGCAAGTTTGGCACACCGTGCACCTGGCACAGCTACTCCTCTTTCCCACCTCCGTCCCTCCTACCTGCGCAAGTTGGAAGGAAGAGAGAAGGCATGGAGTGGGTTTTACACACATCACACCAATCAGACGAGCCCCTCTCCTCGCCCTTAAATGTGCCGCACGAAGGCGTAATGAGAGTTTACTCAATTCGCCATGGCAGAAGAGAGCAGCAGCATAAGGCGACCAAACTTCTCCCAGGAGGAAACTGATATTTTGGTCCTGGAGGTCCAAGCTCACAGTGTCCGAATATATGGAACTGCGAGCAGACCTCCACGGGCTGATGATGCAAAGGTAGCCTGGGAGGAGGTCACCACAATTGTAAATCAATGTTGCCTTTCTCTCATGCGCGTGCACTCTCTCTTTCTCTCTCGCAGTCTCACTCTATTTCTTTTCTTTTGACTTTTCTAAGATGACAGATGCTGAATATATACTCCCTATCTGATGCTGTGGCTGTTTGTAGTTGGCTGAGAGGGATGTGAACTCATTAGTTTGCAGCTGTGTTAATCAAATCAGGTTGGGTTTCCATTACGCGTGCCAAACGTGCCAAACGGTGCCAATCCCCTTTGATCTGACATCAGATGTGACGGGACAGTCGATATAGAGATACATTTATGTGCTGATTGCAGATAGTTGCAATGAATGGTGGTTTTTGTGGCTATTTATTGCATCGTTAATGTGCCTGATATTCTGGAAACCTGCCTGTGAGGTTTTGGTGACATGTGCACACTGTCCGCCGGTCAGCCAAACTTCAGCTTACACCGGCTGCGCGCTGCCCGCGCTGACAGTAGACCTGGTTTCAGCTGGCGAGCTTTTAGCGCACCTTCGGCGAAGCCTTTTGGCACTAAACTGTCACTGCGCCAAGCTGGATCTGTCGACACCTCCCCCTGCTGTGCCGCGACACCCATCTCAGCGCACCTCGGTCTGCCAGACTACCAAACTGAGCGCGCCTCGGGTTGCGCTGCTCGAAACTAGCTCACCACCCTGCGCCACCCTGTGCCGTGCTGGGAAACTAGAGGCTGATATGTCAAGAGTGCCTATCCACTGGACACAAGGATGAACTGACTAGATTTTGACCTTGCATCTGTCTCATTCCTGTAAATGTGATTACTCAAGAAGACCTTCAAAGAAATCTCTCAAATTTGGCACAAACGTCCGCTTGGACTCAATGATGAACTGATTAGTTTTTGGTAGTCAAAGGTCACTGGGACCTTAAAAAACATGTTTTGGCCACAACTCAAGAAATCATGAGTTTATTATAACAAAATTCCACACAAATGTCTATCAAGATAAAATGATGAAGTGATGACATTTTATATTCAGAAGGTCAACTTCACTGTGATATCATGACGTTATGCAGAAATGTTTTTCTGGTCATTACACCACCATAACTCCAACACCATAACTCAATAACAGAAGGGGAGACATCAATCAATCAATCAATCAATCAATCAATTTTATTTATAAAGCCCAATATCACAAATCACAATTTGCCTCACAGGGCTTTACAGCATACGACATCCCTCTGTCCTTATGACCCTCGCAGCGGATAAGGAAAAACTCCCCAAAAAAAACCCTTTAATGGGGAAAAAAAAAAACGGTAGAAACCTCAGGAAGAGCAACTGAGGAGGGATCCCTCTTCCAGGACGGACAGACGTGCAATAGATGTCGTACAGAACAGATCAGCATAATAAATTAACAGTAATCCATATGACACAATGAGACAGAGAGAGAGAGAGAGAGAGAGAGAGAGAGATGCAGGTAATGACAGTAGCTTACAACAACATTAATGAAAGTAATAATATTATAGTTATAGTTCTGGTTACTGCGGTACAATATGTTGAAAGTATGTATTAATATCTGGCAGTATACATGTGTGACAATAATCATATGTGTATAATAACAGAAGAAGTATGACTAATGACTAATGATGGCAGCAGCAGCAGGAGGCATCTGGCGGGACCACGGCAGCAGCACAACCACACACGTCACGCTGTCCAGGCACCGCTGCGGTATGAGTTAATCATTAGACATTTGGCCACATAATAAATTGGTGACACTCATCATGGGTGTCCACCTTGAGATCTATACTTGATTGTATAGATCTCCTGCGCTGCCAGGTTAAAGATGTGCATAAAGCTTTGTCTACTGTCATGGCAACATATGAGTCTGGGCAGACATATGTAAACTGTAGGTGCAACTTGACTGATTCACAGAGGCATAAAACCCTGAGGTGGTAATTCGTAATTCTAATTTCTTTTTGATGTTATGGCATTTTCAATTCAAAAAAACTAAGTGCAAAAGTGTAAGGAATTAAGGTAAAGTTCAAACATTAGCATACTTGGCTAACTAGCTTAAAATCGATCTTAGTTCCGAAGCGGCACATCATTACTGAAAGCCCTGTTCAAGACAAGGTCAGCTATTATGTGGGAGCCAAGACTTTGCTATATCGGAGTTTAGAGTAGCAGCTCTGTCATGCTCTTTATTGGATCTGGGGAAGTTTACACTCCAGCCATATCAGTACTGGGAATTGTTGGGAATAGAAGGATTTTATATGTTTTACTATCAGTTGTGTTTCACTATATAAATTTTAGATGTGTGAACAATGAGAATACTGAGATGATTTCAGCTGATCTGAATGTGTTTGCTTTGCAGAAGTGGAGAAGTACAGGAGAGGAAGAGACATGAAGTCTGAGGAGCACATACAGCAACGCTTAGATAATTAGTTTCATATATGGTAGTAAGAATAGAAAGTGATGAACAGATAGTAAGGTACAGCACGTGTAGGGAGTTGTGTTGTTCTCTTGTCTTTCAAAACAGGAACCACGCCCCCACTGTCAGCGGGAAGGAGTCAGATTAACACGAGGCAGGGGCGTGGTGTGGTGAAGGAGGAAGTGGAACTGCCAATGAGAAGAGGACAACGCCTTGCGTGCACAATGACACTCTGTTACGCTCAAATATACTGGCTCAGGGAAAGGACAGGAGGTCAGACTTCGTGAACTGACACACCTTTGTTGTTCTTCAGGGACGTGAAGTTGAGACCCAGAGCTCTGTAATTTTATTCCTTTACTGCTTAATAAACTACATTAACTGAGACCGAATATCTTCTCCTATTGCTTCATTAAAGAACACGCAGGACTGAGCTCACACATAGCATATTGGAGAGTAGGATGAGCCCCGAGTCCATCAGAATGATGCTACATTAACTGAATGCATTGGTTGTCATTTCCTGTTTTGCATGTCCAAATATATTTTTTTCATGTAAGCATCCACACAGAGGTGTGTTGACACTTAATGCCATTTTTATTTCATTTAATACAGTACCATAATTCTAGGGCTTAATAGCTCTACCCTGCAATACAAGAACAAAGCTGCTCTTTCTTGAGGCCTACATGTCTTATGGATCATCTGCTGGTGGAGATGCTAACTTTTTGCCTGAGACATATAGCTTTAGCTTCAGTCTTTTGTATGTAGCCATCAAGAGCATTTTCAAGACACTTTTACATTGTTTTACTTTTAAAATGAGTCTGGAAACCATGAAAAGATGGACTTTTCAGCCAAATTACAGAGTTAGTGTAAATAAGATTGCTAGTTATAGCTAGTAAAAGCTAGCTGCTTCTGCTAGCAACTGCCTCCATTTATTAGAAATTCTGCTCTGAATAAGAAGCCTGCTTTTGTTTAGTTCTGTGAAGTGTCCATCCCATCATCTGTGGACCAGATGGGCTATGTTAACGGGTGAACCACATTCTGGATGTGGCCCCACTGCTCAGCCTTGCAAAAGGGGTAACGTTAATGAAATATTCATGAAGTTAATACAATCATAACTTAATGACCAATGATTGTGCGAGGGACTGTTCTGATGAACAGCTGATGTGAACTAGAGTAAAGTGAGCTTTTGTGTTGGGCGATAATGTTGCCACACTGAGACAGTCAAAGCCATAAAATAAATTAATACGGTTGCTGAGAATGAATGATAGGCTTGGTGAACTTCAGTCATCGGTGCCAAAGGATAGGACACTGCTGGCATACGCACATCACATAAACTATGTTAAATGACTTATGAAATTAAAACAACTTGAAAAAAAAACTGTTATGGGTGTAGTTAGAGGAACTGCCCAGGGTCATATCAGGGAATCCAGTCATTATGTGGCTGATATGTCAATTAAAAATAAACATTAAGTTTCAGAACAAAGGTTAACAATGATGCTGATGTTTGAAAAAGAAGCCTTGCCTTGTGTCATTTATGCTGTTTTCCCTTTCATTTTGATCATCTGTACAGGGTTTGCTTTAACCTTGTAAGCATCCTCATTCCAGAGACACAACACAAATGGGCACAGCGCCATGCTTGTGCACAGTGGAATGTCAATCAGATAAAAATTACTTGTCTTTGGACATGTTTTCCAAAGATGAAACTCCCGTGGCTCAAAATTACAATACACAAAGGGTAATAATTGACCAGGTTTATTGCTGGAGGTTTTTTTTTTTGTTTTTTTTGTTTGTTTTTTTTTGTTGCAATGCTGTGAGTGGCCACTGGAAAAAACATCATTGTGCTAATCAGTGTCATGAACTGACCAATCACAGTCTGAATGAGGAGGAACATTAAAAGATGTTGACATGTTACAGCAAACTTTAGAAATGTTAAACTCATTGCAGGGAGAGAGAGAGAGAGAGAGAGAGAGAGAGAGAGAGAGAGAGAGAACTGTTGTGATAAATGTATACATTGTTTGTATTTATCATAAACTCAATGGCCATGAAGCGATATTCCATGTATGTGTATAATTTTGTTGATCATTTGTAATCATGTATTGCTTTTGTTTGATGGACCCTCAGCAGAGCAAAACAGGCTAAGGGATTTCTGATGGTGATTTTAAAGAGACTATATACAGTACATTATTATGCACTGAGGAATAGACTAATGACTTTATACAGACTCAGATGCTATACTTATTATTTGAGCATGAATGAATATTTAAACATACTGCATATATACAGTATGTAGAATGTCTCTCTAAAACATTATAATTAGATTTCTAGACATGGCTGTCCAATTAGGGAGCTGAGAAATGGTTAAAAAGAGGCCAAGAGAAAGAAGGGGTAAATGGTTAGAGGCACATAACGAGAGGATGACAGAGAGGAAGGGACGGGGGAGAGAAAGAGGAAGATGCTTAAAATACAGAAAATGGCAAGAACAGAAAGGAGGAAACAGAGGTTAAAGGGTAAACAGGCATTTGAGAGATGGCTTAATTGCTCTCTACAACCAGTGGTTCATTCTCTCTCTCCTACACACACACACACACACACACACACACACACACACACACACACACACACACACACACACACACACACACGCACACACATTACTGTTATGCACCTAATGAGCACTTAGGGCACTGAACCACTACCAAGCTCTGTGAATACTGGTCAGTATATGCTCACGGCTCATGGACATATGAGTGTACACACACACACGCAGCTCACAGCAATCTGACACACCTCACTGATGTCTGAGCACACACACACGCAGCTCACAGCAATCTGACACACCTCACTGATGTCTGAGCACACACACACAACCAACTGGGGCATGTTGGAGGTTAGTTGTTCTCCATTTTACAGTGGAGAGTTTCAAGTTTTGAGGGCAAAGTTAACCCTCTGATAGCATGACTAACTGTGTGTGTGTGTGTGTGTGTGTGTGTGTGTGTGTGTGTACACGCTGACAGCTGCAGTCAAAAAGGCCACGCAACAAATGTGATAGTACATGCAAGTGACCAGTGATGAAACTGATCAAATAAAAGACATTTCACAGCTGCTCAACACAAAACATACTCAGCATTTGTCTGCATGCAGACAGCTCACACACTGATATATACTGAAAAATATAACAGACGCTGTCCATGGTCCTGATCCTGCCTTGGCTCGAGTCTGTGCTTCTGTTACTGCACCTGTCCTCTGCGATGCAAACCGTGGCAGCTGTGTGTCCCTTGGAACAAGCTGTTACAGGAGAAAATGCCTGCCATGTCTCAGTTTGCTCAGTTAACCAGGTAAAACTGTACATCTTTGGGAAGGGTTAGCTAACATGGGGAACACACTTGAAGACTAACTGACTCATTAGCCAGCAGTGATGGCGGAGCTGACCTGTGCACTCTTAGAATGGTAACCTGTGTTAGACCCACAAGTCCTGACCTTTTTTTATCACGGCACTTTAATTGGTGCTAGATCATGTGATCCATAATACAGTGACTGTTCTATCCAACCTTACAACTACTGCCATACCTACAACATAGTGTCTGCATCTCCTGGGACTCACCTGGGTCCTTACGCCAAGTCTTCCTTCTCTCCCTGAACCATACAGGGTATCCTAAAACATTATTTAACCTGTGTGACCTCACTTTCAACTCCCTGTTGGCAAGGCTCAAAATAGGCACAAAGGTTAAGGTTGATTTAAACAGCTCAAAACTTGGGACAGCATGCCAGACCTTTCTAGCCCTTTGTGTCTACTAACACACCAAGCAAAAATGGACATTGGACACATCTTTGAAGTCCTCACTTTGTCCAATATCCAGTGTGTCCAGTACCCGCTGTTGAGCTGTATAGAATTATTCACTGGGTTGTCAGCATAGTATCCCTGGGAAGTAATGCCATTCAGCACATCAAAACTTACATACAATGCCAAAGTTCAGTGTCAGTGCAGCAACATGTGCTCTTTAGATTTTAAGAATGTGTTCTGTAGAGTGGCAGAGTGTAAATGTGGGAGTTTAGGTTAATGTGTAAAGTGTATGGATTTCATACAGGGGACCAAAATTTGCGTACAGTCCATGTTCACCCTTTTATTAAGCATAACAATAATCCTTCACCAGCCTTAACCATATGTTTTAGTCAATCCAGTTGCCAGAATAAAACGTTGGCAGTCTATGTTGCATTTTACATTTGTAGTTTTCATATGTATACAGTAGTTCAGATTATCCTACATATATATAAGACAAGTGTCTCACCAGGAGGAGGAGAAATAATGGATGGCAAACAAAAGTGGGTGTTTTTAAACAACAGTTCAGGACATGTCCAGCTGTGTTCTTAGCGACAAAAGTGGGTGTTTTTAATCAACAATTCAGGACATGTCCAACAGTTTTTGTAGCGACAAAAGCGGGTATCCCGTATGAACGACACTCGCACCACTGAATAGAGCCGTGGATGCTGCCACACCTCTTGTGGAGCGTGCCCGGACCACAGTGGGTGGTCCGGGCGCTTGACTGTAGGCTGAGGAGATACACTCACACAGCTACCTCGCTAATCGTTCCTTGGAAAGGGCTCTGCCGGCCGTCCCGTCACTACAACACACCAACAACTGGTTGGTGTTCTTGACGGTGGCCGTGCGGTTGACATAACATGCCAACGCATGTACAGGGCATAGGAGGTGCAATCTCGCCTCCCTCGAATCCCGACTGGGGGGGGTGAAAAGCCTCCAGCTGGATTGTTCTAGACCGAAATGAACTCCTTTGGAACAAAGGAGGGGTTTGGTTTAAGAACGGCACTGCTGCAGTCCCCACGAATGAGTAAACAACTTGGATGGACCGACAGGGCACAGAGTTCGCTCACTCTCTTTGCCGACATCAAAGCAAGAAGGAACGTTGTCTTGAGTGACAGAGCCTTCAAGGATTAGCACTCCAAAGGCTCGTAGGGGTCCCTCGTGAGGGCCTCGAGCACCAAAGCACCAATTCCCACTGGGGCACAGAAGTGTGTGCCACTGGCCACTGTCTTCTGACTCCCTGCAGGAACCGTTTCACCAGAGGGTGGGCGAAGACCGGTCTCCCGCCCAGTCCTTGAGATGGCTGCAGCGTAAACCTTAATGGTCGTGTGAGACAGCCCTCTATCAACCAAAAGCTGACGTCAGTGGATCCACTCCCCTTTCCTCGCACCAACACTGGAATCCCAACCACTTAGCCTCGTAACAGGCAACGGTGGATCCAGCTCTAGCCGCTTGTATGGTTTGCACCACCCGCACAGACAGTCCTGCCCGCATCAGCCTGTCCCTTTCAGGAGCCAGGCCTGAAGTGGCTGACCCAGGACCTGCAGTGCCTGTATCGCGCCTGCCTCCTGCGACAGCGTCCCCCAGAATTGGGGGATGGGCCACGGCTGAGCCACCAACATTGGGGTCAACTCTGCATACCACTGAGCTGACCACTGTTCGGGGGCCACCAGAATGACCTTCAACCGCTCCAGTCTCATTCTCTCCAGTGGCTCGGGGATGAGGCGGAGGGGAGGGAAGGCGTAAAGTTGCCCTCTTGGCCATGGCGTGTGTGCAAACGCGTCCACCCCCAAGGGCGGACAGTCCTCTGCCCTCAGAGAGAACCACAGCGGGCAGTGGGCGTTCGACCTGCTGGCAAACAAGTCCACAAGTTCCAGAATCTTTTCCAGATCTGCTGCACCACTTCCGGTTGCAGCCTCCACTCATCCTCCAGGGGGCCGCCCCTGGACATGAGGTCGGCTCCCCTGTTCTCGAGCCCTGGAACGTGGAGGGCTCTCAGAGATAGTAGATGCTCTGAGGCCCATGACCACAGGTTCTTCGCCATCACTAGCAGGGCTGCGGAGTGTACATCGTCCTGTCTGTTGATGTATGTGACCATGGTGCGGTTGTCGGTCCTCACCAACACGTCTCCTCTTCAGCAGGTGAACGAAGTGTTGGAGAACCAGGAACACTGCCTGTAGCTCACGGCGGTTGATGTGACGGTCCTCCCCAGGAGGCCACACACCCTCTACCGTCCTCCCCAGACAGGTGCCTCCCCACCCCATCAGCGAGGCATCCGTGAACACCGATGTATATGAGGTCACTCGACCCAACTGTGTCCCGGCCAACAAATGCTGTGGGGACCCCCAGTAACACAGGTTGCCCTGCACCATTGGGGGGACCGTCACCAGCCGAAACTTCTTGCCTCTTGAGGTCTAAACGTATGCTGGTGAACCACCTCTACAGGCGATGCATGTGTAGCAGTCCCAGGGGAACCACCGGGTGAGCCGCCACCATGTGTCCCAGCGCATGCAAAACCGTCAAGGCTGTAACTTGTGGACCCCATTGCAGCTTGAGAATGTCCTGCTGTAGGGCCGTCTGTCTGGACTCCGACAGAACGGCCCTCAGACTGACAGAGCTGAGCACAACCCCCAAGTACTCGGCCCGCTGGCTTGGTGGGGGGGGGTTCTTTTCTGCCAGTTGACAGCAAAACCTAGTTTGGTCAGGTGAAGTATCAACTGGGCTGTGTGAAAAATGGCCCATTGTTTGGACCTGGCCATTACAATGAGGTTGTCTAAATTAAAGAAGACCCTCATTCCTTGGCTGCGCAGTGGTTGTAGCGCCGCGTCCACACACTTGCTGAACATACGGGGGGCCAGGGAATAGCCAAATTGGAGCCTGTTGTATTCATAGGCTGGTCCCTGGAAGGCGAAACGCAGGAACTTCCTGTGTTTTGGCGCCACCTCGACATGAAAATAGGCGTCCTTCAGGTCGATGGTTGTAAACCAGTCGCCTGGCTGTAACCTCCCGTCTTTGGGAACCAAAAAGTAAGGGGAGTAGAATTCCCGGTCTCTGTCATGGGGACGGACGACAGACACAGCCTGTTTTGACAACAGGTCCTGAATTTCCCCCTTAAGAAAATCCACCTCCTGCTGTGAGGATAGATTGTTCTCCCATATGCCTCTGAATGCTGGGGGGAGCCCGCAGAACTGAAGTGAATAACCTAGTCTGACTGTCCTGTCCAACCAGTTTGTTAACACACAGCTGCTCCGCCATTCCTCGTAAAACAACGTAAGAGGACACGCAGGCAGCTGTGGAGTGGCTAACAGAAAACTGTGATACGCCAATTCGGCCCTCTCTGCCACCAAACCCACCATAAAGGGAGTTTGGCCCATGGGGGGCCCTCTATGAAAGGGCTGAGTCGTTCCTGAACGCACCAGGCCCATTGTCCAAGCTCCCGGGGTTGTCTGTGAACAGATCTCCATTGTCTGAGCCAACGCGGTATCACTCGAATGCAGCGTCGTGCTCCAGCTCGTCACAGTCTCTGACAACATGCTGTCCTCACCGCAATTAGATCCACCCGTGGAATCAGTTGCGGGGGAATGACTAGAACTCTCAGCTCAGCGTTATGGTACTCGTGAAAAAGAGGGACGTTTTTTCTTTTGAAGTTATAAGCGTCACGGACCAAGGCAGTGTGCTCAGCTCGGCTCTTAACACCGCCAGGAGCCGCCGACATCACAAGTGAGCAGCCCGCTGTTAACCCCCGAGTCACGGGACAGCTATTGGCATCAGCTGCGCTGGTGCCTCTGCCGTTTGACAGGGAGACAGCCCGTGTTAATTCGGCCATTCTACTACAATTCTACCACAACGGCGCGGGTTTAGCGAGCGAGAAGCCATCTGGCCAATGTTGGGGCGCGTGCAGCGCATAACAACCGTTCTATTGATTGTCTTTAACCGAGCTTTGTTGTGCCTGGATGAGGGATGATTGCATTCACTGCTGTAATCGCAGGCTTGGCGGTGACAATCATCGCTAGTCAGCTGGCAAATGCGCTGTGCCGGCTCAACCACGTGAGCAACACGGTGTTGGTCAGCAGCGTGCGAAGCAAGCCGTGCAGTTGCTACAACCCTCGGGGAGTGATTATCTCTCACACATCACTGCTGGTTGTAGCGCACAGATTAGGGGACAACGGCAGACTCTCCCTGGCTGGAAGAGACAACAGAACTCTGCTCTGCCGAGTGTCTCTCAACGGAGGCAGAGGGTGTGTTGTGTGCGTGTGCTTGTGTAACTGCGACCCGGGGGGCCCGTGTCGTGGCGTGAGCCTACGACAGACAGCCGGCCAGCAACACTTCATCAAGCGGCATGGTGATGGCGTGCTGCCTGCCGAGGCACTCGTAGCACAGAAGGTGCGGGTCTGCCAGAGCGAGGAAACCACTGGGGCAGGCCGGGCAGTGTCTAGTCTCTTCTAGTAGCGACTCCATCTTAGGAGGTGGTTGTGTCAGTGGGCACTCGCCGATGCTGAAAGTAAAAGGAATAAGGGCAGCTACGGAGGAAGCTGCGATTGATTGTACGTGATTGAAGGAGATTATACCCATAGAGTCCAGTAGAGGGCGAAGCCTGTGTGAGATATAACCACAGTTTAACCACAGTGTTGTTGAAAAGTATAGAAATTTAAAGTCAAGGAGAAAGCTGTTCATGGAATTTTCCAGAACATTTAAAGGATGTGCGGCACCTGTGTCACAGTGGGTTCTTATTTAAAGTTATAACACATCCACAATAGTTACAATGCCAACACATGTTCTGGTGAATGTGTTGGTTATAGCTGCCTTACTGTTACCATATCTTAACCATAAATTATTTGCCATAACCACAGTCTTTCCCAGATATATATCTATGTGCAAATAGTGTAGAAAGCAAGAATTTTAAAAATGCTGGCACTGAAAGTACAAAACAATATAATTGTAATTTTAGGTTTTGCAGAATCCTCCAGTTTATCTTGTCTGGCATCAGGTTTGAGGATGCTGATTCTCAGTGGTATTGGCAGTGACAGCACCCCTTTCATATAACCTGGAGACAGTGCTATAATATAAAAAAGACAAACTCTTGTCCACCAGATGTCTTCTGCCATCTCTGTACTACCTCCTCGTCTGTTTGATTGGCACCTCTTGTATATTATTTGTCATATCCTGGACTGTTGCCATGTACAGAATCTTGCAAGTTATCTTGACTATGAGGGACTTAGACCAGAGGAGCATTCCTGTGTACCTCTGCATCACATTCATTCAGAGGTTATCAAGGGCTTCAAGAGCCTGAACTGTAAACATGCCTCTGGAACATAAGAAAGAATTTTATTCATCCCGAGGGACATTGCTGTGGGGGGCCATTCCTAGATTCCTGGTTTTTATCGTCACCATGACGACAAAGGTCCTCCAACCTTGAGAGAGTATTTATTCTAACCCCATCCATGATCTGTCATTTTGTACCTTAACCTTACCAAACATTAATTGTATATTGGAAAAGCAGAGTTGTTTTTCAATAGGAAGTTGTAACAATTTTTGAAGACACAGGCAAAAGATGTGCTGCACACAGGGACTTCAGATCACAAAATACTTTCTTGTGTTGTTCTAGAGGGCATGGACAAAAAAGAAAAAATTCATTTGGAGAACTTTTTGGATTATTTGTTTGAGCTTCTATGAAAGACATTTGCTGCATCTGTGTTTCCTTGCAGCATGACTGTAGGGATTTTTAGGTTGTTTGCTGTGTTCTAAGCATTGATGAAACAGCTCAGTTTGTGCTGTGACTTTGGTAAGTCTGTCTCGTTGGTGACAGAGTCATAGTTAATAGTTTCCTGTATTCTGCTGCTGTTTTTTCCTCAAACCTTTTGGAAACTCCCCTCTGCCTCTGTGCAGTCCCTGCGCTCGGGTTCATGGATCAGAGTACACACACATACAAAAATACACACAGTCTCCTGATCAAAGCAGAGCCATATGTCCCAAGCCTGATGATGAATATGAGAACTGACAGACGATTAGACAGCTGATTAGCTCTACGCTGAACACTGTGTGTTTTTCTCTGTGTGTGGCTCGTGTGTGTATCTGCGTGTGTGCATGCGTAGGAAGGTGTGCGTACATCCATCTGTGTGCGCTCAAACTAGTCAACAGCTGACAGGGCAATTTCAGTCATTTCAGACAAATACTAAAAATGTTCTGCATTTAACCACTGGCACACAGCTGTTCTCACACCTAGGGACGGTCGATTCCACTTGGCTTTACAGACCTGAAAGGAAATATTTGCATATTGTTGTTTTGTTACAGAATGCAGAGATTACCATAGGAATCCCATAAAACAAGACACCGCAATATAGCAGCATATGACGTGGGTTCATTGTTGGGAAGGAGCATGCTGACAGTGTGATTGTATGGCAGCTATCTTCCGCCTCTGCAATGATCTGTTTGGACAGTTTCTCGCTGCAGTCACAGAAACCTGCCATTGCTTCTGGGTTGTTTTGCAAAGGATTCAGAGCTGCCTCTCAGAATTGCATCAGTCACTGCATATGAGAGACTGTATTTCTTTTTTTCCACTATTCATTAAACACTCGATGACAAATGCACTGCGCACAATACCACTGGCAGCATATCACACTATTCATATGCTAACACCTACCATGTTTAGGTGGTTGTTAAAACTGAAAAACATTTTCAACCCTGCAATCTTCTAACAGATTACATTCATAGGCTGAAGAATACATTAGCTCAGTGTGTGTGTGTGTGTGTGTGTGTGTCTATGTGTGTGTGCAATTAAAAGATTTGGTACCACTCTCATGCCTGTGCACTAATCGGGGAACAGCTAGCCTGGCTCTGTCCAAAGTTGAGAAATACACCTACTCAATCCAGTCTCACTCGCAATTTGTCAAATACTGATGTCTGGTGTGTGACCCTTGATGTCGGAAATTGACGCACTGAGGCACTGGTATAAGATGGTCTGAGCAACTGCCATAGTATAAAGGGTGAGAAGGTCCACGAAGGGTGGATGGAAGCGGAGGTGGGTGGGTCAAACAAACTCTGAACTTCCATCAGGGAGTCCCTTGCTTATTTTCCGTGTCAAACCAAAAGTCAATCAAGTCATTTTAATAACAACGTAGTGTGCTAGTTTGTGTAGCATTCAACACTAGTGACGTGCCATCTATGTCATGTGATGTTACATTACATTAGTGGCAAACGTACTTATTTCAAGCCAAAACATGATGTCTTTTTCCTAACTCTAGCCATGTACGTTTGTTGCCTAAACCTAAGGAATGAAACCAAAGAAACCAAAGAAAATGAAGTCTTTTACCTATGTTTTAAGTT
Organism: Epinephelus fuscoguttatus; assembly: GCF_011397635.1. Classification (NCBI taxonomy): domain Eukaryota; kingdom Metazoa; phylum Chordata; class Actinopteri; order Perciformes; family Serranidae; genus Epinephelus; species Epinephelus fuscoguttatus. Next base: position 36,935,150 of record NC_064760.1, on the reverse strand, counting down.
CATTTTGAAAAGAGTATGCATTTAACAAGTGTAAATTGGACAAATTCTGCATAAACAGAAGTTTATTTTGAAAAGACACAATGCATTTAATAACTGTAAATTGACACACTGTCATTGAGCGTCCTAAACTGATGCAGGAGGCCACCAGAGTTTGATGTATAGAACCACTGACCATACGTTGGTATTTGACGAGTGGGGAGTGAAAACGTGTTGACCTACAAGCACCTATAAAGAGCAATAATTGATGTCTTAATTCCACATACACAAATGTAAAAATTATTTTGTGGTTTCACAGAGAGCTAAATGCTGGAACAAATTCTCGAAGGGAAAGTTGATCCATCTGCGGAGCATCTCTTGGCAGACCTGCTCTAGAAGTCTTCATACCATCTCTTTGCAAAGGTTCATATGTGTCCTGATAAATGCTATTTGGCTATTTTCACCCTTCCTTACAAGATGTAACGATGGATCTCGCTGTGACTGGCTAAGACTTGTTACATTGACACATTGTGATTGGAAACGTTTAGGATGAAGGTAGGGATGTCATGGTTAGGGTTAGTAATAGCCAATCTCAAATATTCTCTGAGGTTATAGTAGTAAATTTATAAGAATAACTCACAAATGTATTGCCAAAAAACAGGTGCTGTAGTATAAAACCATGTCCATGGAGAGAATAATACTCAGGGATGAATGGGTCAAGAAAAGGACTTTCACACAGGAGAGTGTTGTTCAGTTCACCTGTGAGTCAACCTTGGCTTATTATTTTTAGATTTAATTGACTTACTATTTTCAGTTTTAAGACTGTATAAAGCTGATGAATGTACACTGTGTACATACACTTTAGCAGAATAGATCCGTTCATGTTAATGGTATATTTCAGTGTTGCCAGGATGCCCAGGAATACACACCCATGTATAAATAACCACTGTGGCTATTTATAGCCCGGGTGTAATTATCATTGTTAGCTCCAGACATCTGGGTGAAAATCACATCTGCATCTGTTTGCATCTAAGTAGCAACCAATGGTAAGCATTTGCAATCCCTATTCATTCAGAGCCCTGACTAGTTTTGCTTAGTATTGGATTTGTAGAGTAAAGAAGTTGCTTTGTCACCCAAATGTAACTGGCTCCACTAGGACCATTCAGAATTATATGGTTCCCCTTTTTCAATGACTACTGTCAAGGTACCCTTGAGCAAAGCACTTAGGCACCAATCGTTAACAGCGAAGTACTGCTCTGCAGGTAGCAATAAGAGACTTTAGCTGTTCTGAGCAGCTCCCAGGTGTGAATATGTGGACCTACACGACGTGTGCTGCTGGAAAAGAACACAGTGTTCAGTCAGCCTGCATAAAATCACCTATGGACAGCTTTAGAGACACAATGTATTTCCATGCATTTGAAATGTATGCCTATAAAATGGGGTTTGGGCTGCTAATGATCTGGAGTGTTCTGAACATGGTGACAGATTCACTCCTATGTATAGCCAAGTTTGGAGACACTAGGCTGACTTGTTTATGAAGCTTCCTGCAAAACATGTCGCTGTGATGAAAACCTGCTGCCATTCACAATGTGAAAATTGGAATATCTTGTGTAATTTAGAAGACGACAACTGCTTTATCAATCAGAATTCACATTATTGCTTTACATAATGGAATTTGCAGGATTACTTTCAGAGAAGCAAAAACTAAAACACCTTTTTGATGCAGTCTCAGCCTGTTTGCTAAGCACGTCATTAGTGTTTAAAGACGTAAGATTGACCCATGAGGGGATGATGCTGGAGTTTTTGTAATTGCTTGAGATAACTTTGACTCACTCCAGGTCTACTTTATAGTTCCTACTGTACCTATTAAAGCTTTGAATCACACTGACATTTAAGCCCGGAAGCTCCTAATTCTTACCACCACCAGACTCAGTTATAATTATGCTACTATTATTATTCTGCACATTTAACACTCATTACACTTTCTCTTTTTGTTCGCTTACTACTTCTTTTATAAGTCTTGGCAAGTCTTTTTCACTTTTCTCACACATTGCATGACAATAGATACGATGGCCTGTGTGAACGAACCAAAACACACACATTATCCCATCACCCTTATTCAGAAATAACAAGGGTGTCGTGACACAGCTATGTATACACTCATTTTTCACTCTCTAAAGGATGGGAAAGCTGTTGTTTATTAGACTTGGCAGAAATATTTACATCAGCACTCTGTTACAAACCATTTTCTCTTCCTATTCCTCTATTTCATCTTGTAGAATAATGATTTCTCTCCTGTAAAATAAATGTTATTCTGTCCTTAAGAGGGCTTGTCAGCATGTAATGTGTGCATTAACACGCTCTTGCACCTGTCACTGTATTACTTAGTGTTTCTCAGTGGAAAGACACACAAACACACACACACACAAACAAACAAACAAACAGAGAGTGAATAAATACATCTTTAGTATCCCTCTCACTTATACTTCCTATTGCTTGTAACCATTTCTCTTGTAGATGTGCTTTTGCACTTGGCTTGGGCACTGCATGATCCTGGCATGCACTAGCGGGCATGTCACTCCACATACACACGTACCGTCTCTCACCCAGTTCTCCTCTCTCTCTCTCTCCAGTGTGCGCCCTGCATGTTCCTGGCATGCACAGGCGGAGGCGTCACTTCTGATTTGCTTAAGGAGCATGATCTTGTGTGCGCACATGTGCTGCTTTTTATGCATGCTTGTGCATTTGTGCATGCATTTGTCTCTGTGTCTTTGTGTTAGGTATTTGAGGCATTTAGGGATCCTGTGGGAACATTGTGTGTGTGTGTGTGTGTGTGTGTGTGTGTGTGGTTTGGATGGCCCAGTTTGTGCTTCTGGCCAAAACATGTGTATGAGAACATTGGGACATATGTTTGGCTCTAGCACAGCAGAAGACATTCATACAGCACTGAGCTGGGCACAATCTCTGTCTAAAGCATTGTATTTCATATTTAAAAAAAGAGAATAGGCAAAATAAGCAGTGTACTCCTCTAAATTGGTGTGTAGTACACAATATACTGTATATGCAGTATCTACTTACACAAGTCCTTTTTAGTCTTGTTTCTAACAGACTCTTTCATGCTGATTCTGATTCTAGTAATGTATAAAAAGCAAATAACTACATTATTTTAAAATTACATTTCAGTTGAGAACATGAAGTCAGTTGACCCCTACTAAGTCCTGCTGCTCACACCTAGACTGACCATTCATAGTGTAGCATCAGCCAGCTTGTTACCCAGAGAGACTGGAAGGAGAAATATGTTTCTTGCCTGTTCCAAACCCAAAATAAAACCATGAAGTGTAGGGTTAGTTTGCCAGCTAGGTAGCTAGCTACTGAAGGTATGACCCACCGATACACATGCTGCTTCTCAGCCAACATTAGTGTGTGAGGCCTATGTGGTAAATGAGCTGAAAATGGGCCCTATATAGGATTGTCCAGGAGTTCTATAATGGCCCCAAGACAATTGCCCACATGGGTGGTTTTACCTAAGTGGACCCAAGATAAGATGCCCATTTTGGGCCCAAACCCACTTGGTACCCAGGTAGCCATAGCATAACCGGTGAAGGGCCCACTTGTGTAAACCCACTCATGTGGGCAGTTGGCATGGGGCCGATATGGCACCCATGGACAATACCATATAGGGCCAATTTTTCATCTCATTTACCAACCACATGGGGCCGACACACAAATGTTGAACGTGTTTTGCTCTCTAATGATTATGTGTCATGGCAGTGTGTGCAGATAAATGGTGTTGGGCTTCCCTTGGACCTTGCTGCCCCCCAAGAAGGAGCTAAAGACAGGCCATCTCTACACACTGAAAGACAGCTGGATGAAGATCTGAAAAAATTCCCTCTAATGTCATTGTTTTCTGAAGGGATTACCAGGTGATGTGGTGGTTCACTTTTACACTGTGAACTGAAGGTTAGGCTGTTCTTATCTTTATCTCTTTAACCTGTTTTTGCTGCTGAGTGACATCTTGGATATATCTTTCAAACACATATCATAGGCCCCTCTGTCTGCTTTTCTCTGAAATGAATTTTCATTTTTGCCACTACAAATCACTGTAAAGGTGCAGTTAGTGACAGTGTGGGTTCCATTCTAGCTCCAACAGCTTGATGGACCATCAGCAGCTATCAACAACTGGGTGGGGCTTAGAGACAGTTTAATTAGCATGGAAGAATGCAGGATACTCTGTACTTAAAGTGTGTTTAAAACGGTGCGTTTAAATGAGGTCTTGACACGCACTTTTTGCTCAGTTAGTGGCATGGCTCTAGAGATGGCGGTAGGTTGGTCAATCCATCAGTTTGGTCCAGGCTGAAATATCATCAGCTTCTATTGGATGGATTGCAATGAACATAGTTCCCAGAGGATTAATCCTAATATCCAAAACACAGAAGTATCAAATGCTGTAGTGTTGCCAGCGTCAGTAGGTCTGTCTCCTACCTGCACTCAGAGCATGCTCACTATTACAACATGCATACGTGGCAGAGTGGCGGGTATTATTTGCTTCGTACAATATCTTGCCAACAGCGTCAAGTGTGGCGAGGCAAGTGCCCAGAACTTGTGACTGCTAGTTATTTTATAGTATCATTGTATTATGTAGAATTAAAGGGCCAGTGTGTAATATTTGTATGAAGTGTATGTGTCACACCAAAAGAGTCAGAGTTTGGGACGGAGTCTTTTACCCCCTGGAGTGTTACCGGAGTTTTTGGAGTGCTCAAATAAACTGGCCTTTTTCCCCAAACGCTCCTCTGGTCTCCTGCTCGTGACGGATTCATTACAATATCGTAACATGGTTTAGATTTCTAAATAAATATTCACCTCGTTGCTAGATAGACCTACTCCTGAAAAACTTGTGTCTGTGCAAGGCTTTTTGTCCCTACGAGGCCACCGTCATTTACTCGACGGGAGGGGTGAGCGAGTGAGCCCTGCAATCTAGAATTTGACCACTGATGTCACTGTTTTCAACGGTTTTCAACCCATTTTACAAAGTGGCCCTTTAAGTATACTCAACAATGCCACCTAGGGAAGTTTCACGTGTGGGTAATGACCGGACCACTTAACCACTTCAAGACTTAACAATGTCACACAGGTTTGAGATCACTCAGCCAGAGACGTCATTCTGAAATGCAAATACATTTTCTTACAGTTTGTTCTCTCTTTTTTTAATGACAGGCAGGTAACACTCTGTGGTCTCACACACATTCCCGCAGTCAATGAAACAAAGAAAACAAGAAATAATCAACAATATAAACATGAGCAACTACCAACAACAGCCGTACTACTACTATTAATAATAATGATGATAATGCACCAAGAAGACAAAAGACATAAATCGTGCAAATAAATAAATCAAGCAAATAGACAAACTAACAAACTGGGAAGAAGACTCAACACAACCAAATGGCAACACAGGGAAAGAAAAAGACACAAAACACACACTGATCATATAACCACTGGGAAACCAGTTAACACTCCTGTTGTCCTTCACCACTCTGCTGAATCAAGCGTGGACAAAGCTGCAGGGCCAAACCAGGTGTTTTGTAAAACCTCTTCAAGACAGAACACATGGAGGCATACAGACATGTATAGACAAAAACCTCATAGAGACAAAGCCTCACTGAAACAATGCAGCACTCTCACCAGGGAGTGGAGGCCAGGGCTATAAAACAGGCCACCAGAGGCTGGCATAAACGTGTGAGAGATCTGAGACACAGCTTCCCAGACAACAGGCAGATGAGAGCCACCAGACCATGGCTCGCTCACTCCATAGACAGCAAAGTTGAGTTAAGTGAAAGCTAGAAGCGGACAACATCACTCAGATCTGTCTGCCAGAAGACAATCCAGCCCAGCTTCCAATTGCTGGAAACCCCAACTGCCAAGAGACATGGTGTCAGCCACACCAATGTGTGAACCATGCCACCAACACAGAAATCAGGTAGACAAATGCACACCCAAACAACAATCACTCTGCTAGATATAGTGCTCAGCGGCGCTGTCCCCTGTAATCAGGCTACAGGTTTGTCATGGAATGCAGCCCAGTGCTAATTAACAGGTGGATAAACCCACTCTGCTACACATACATTAGCTGGCAAATGTCACACATGACACACACGGCTCCCCCGCCCACGTAACACAGAGGTTCCAAGGTGCCCTCTTACTGGAGATAGTTATTGACTCTGTCTCATTATGTGCACTTGATCTGTACATGAATGCTAAGGGTCTTGACATGCATGCTTGTGCATTAAACTTACCTGTGTGAGAGGGTCTCATTTCTCTAATGAGCCAAAGCACATATAAGTTGATGCTTCCTTTTCACATTGCATGTGTGTAATTGGTGGGGGCAGATTCTACTTGCAGTAGTTTCCGTGGTATTAATGGCAATAATGCAGGAATCACCACTAAGATCTAGCACTAAGATGATTTAAGGGGTAGTTCACCCCAAAATCAGTGTGAGATTCCAAGTATTGAAGATATTGGCTGTAGAAACGTCTGCCTTCTCTCCAATATAATGGAACTAGATGGCACTCAGCTTGTGGTGCTCAAAGCAACAAAATAAACATTTGTAAACTCAACAGCAATGTCGTTGCTGTTGAGAAATTTTCTTGGCCTCTCAAGGAATACTCACTCAAAAGACTGACAACTCTAACCTTAACCATCTTTAATCCAAACCTAAACAGAACTGCTGGAGTTGCTTGACCTTGTAGCAGTGTGGAGCCCAGCAGAAGGCTGTGGAGTCATTGAGTTACATGGGGCAAACCATGTACTCCAGGACAGAGGAACAGAACATGAATGAGATCAGTTTAGGTATGATGCCGCAATATACATTTACTAGCAGGCTTACATTGTATTAGTAATGAAGTATTAGTATTTTGTGGGCAAAAACACAGCATGTGACATTTTGTTCACCAATCAATTAATCAATGATTTACTTGTTACATGGAATTGTACAAGGCACAACATCCATGAAATGTAATCCCATCAGCTCCTTCACCTTGTGCACTGTAATTTAGTCTTTTTTGTGTGTCTTTTGACATTGGTGACCGCTGCTTTATAATTGAACATGTTTCCAGATGGTTGCCACATGGCTTCTGGTTGTGGAATGGTTTAACTGTAATTTTGGGTGGAGTTGCTTGTGTTGTTTTCCATTAATTCAAATAAATTAAATTAAATCCACCACAGTCTCAGTAAATTCATTGATGTCATCAGTAACGTTGATGGTGGTGTCCTAGAATGTACTCCTGACTCCATCTGGCTCCATCTTCCGTCCAAACATCCTGACCCAAACAAGATGGCTGCGTGGACACTCCTCCTAAATATGTGTAACGCTGCTTTGTAGCCACCTCAGCATGGGGTATAGCTGTCAACTAGAGCAGAAATGGGACAGCACCTCATAATCCCACTGTTACAATAGTCCTTATTTACTGTAACACACATGCCTCCCCTCCTTCTCTTGCCAGATTCCTCTGCTATGTCTGTGACAGGTGGATTTTGGACCCAAAAGTAACACCAGGGACAGGTGGAACAGTTTATACTGAGCTTTAAGCAGCAGCAATGAGGTGTGGAATCGGCCACCCACACACAAAGGTGGAATGTGCAGCCACACAGCGAAGCAATCCACAGGTGACTGAACTGGTAAACTCACATTGAAAAACTGGGTGACGGTCTATCCAGACAGTTGCAAGAAACAGGCGAACAGGAACCAGGAAGGCAGAAGCAGAGCTTGTGGTCAAGAACAGAAGGCAGAGTGGTTTACTGGGGAGCAGACGAAGTAGGAGAGTCATGAACGTGCAGGGTCAGTAACGAGGAAGCAGTACTGAAACAAACACTGGAATGTCTTGCATGGAAGCGAAGAACAATCTGGCAAGGAGTGTCTGTGAAGCGAGGTGAGAGGTGTTAGCCGGATGAGGTGGAAGCGGGAAATGTGTGGACAGGCTATAGGCTGGCAGATAGGTGTGGTGATGAGGTGGGGTGAGTGGAAAATTACAGAATGGGCTGAGGAGAGGGCATGCATGGCGGATGAAAAGTGCCCAGTGTGACATGTCAGATCAGCATATAGAAAAAACCCCTCCTGGTTAAATGGCGCTGTCCAGGATTTAGCCAAGTTTCAGTGGATCAAAAGATAGTATAGTACCTGATATCCCACTGGAAACTGATGCAGCACAGAGGTCATCCAGTTTATTATCCAACGCGTCTACAATGGCTAGGAAAACCATAAGCTCAGATATGGGTAAAGTTGACTGCTAAGGTACTATGTACATAATTTACTGTTCACTACAAAACAAGCAATCCCAGGATTCCGTGTTGAAAAAAAGTCATTTATAAGGTGTTGTATTCATTGTAGACTATTTGCTTTTAATAGGTCTCACTTAGTTTTTACATGCCTATTTGTACATTATGTGTACTTAAAATAATATTTACAATACAGAAGCACCATGAGAAGTTGCATCACATTACAATAAGGTAGGGCCCCAAACCAAATCCTGCTTCGGACCCCCAAAAGTCTAGGGCCAGCCCTGATGTTTACTGAAGTATATTTTTTAAAACCTTGAGTGACTCGCAGTGCCATGTACTATATTGGCAACAGACCACACATCTATTGTAAAATGCTTGACTGCATTACAAGATTTAGTGAGGGGTCACACTTTAAGTGTGAGGCGCAGTGTTGCCACCATAATTCAGCATTTTTTCTAGCCCATGTGGTTTTTGGCTAATGCTTATTGTTTTAAGCACACAGTGATGTCTCATGCGGTGCACAGGATAGATAGAATAAGACTGTTTTAACAGAGGTATGAGTGTGATGTCTCTCATCTCACTCACACTTCATTGTTTGCCTCATCAGTGTCAAAGTGTCAAACTGTTTGGTGTCAGTGTCAAATGACTTAAGAGGAGAATGGATCATGTTTTATGGTTCTTATTACCATGTGAGGCTCTAACAGCTCCAAATATGGTGACTGCAGCAAACTTACTAAATTGCAAGGCTTTCATGTTAAGCCAAGGTTGACAATAACAAAATCTGCCCCACTGTTATCCAAATCTGGTACCTGACTTTTAATCCCCAAATAACCTCCGGATATCTTTTCAGAACAGCCTCCAAAGCAGTTAATTTTTTTTTTCTTCTACTATGATGTAATGTAATTTTGTGAAATTTTTGTGCTCATTTGCGTGAATGTTGAACTTGGCCGTCTCCTGCACGGTACCATCTGTCAAATGCTCGCTGGTATACCTTTGCAGTGATTTGCAGTGGCAGAAATTTCTTTATGCTGTCAGAGGGGCTCTGCACAGTTACCTATTGCTTTTTGAACTGTACGGCTGGTGGATTTCCAAGTCATTTTCTCACTTTTGCCTCTTTGAATGACTGTCAGGTCAAACAACAATTCATCTGGCCCATTGCTTTCTGGAGGGACACCAAACTGCTAATGTGACTGGCTGTGCCCCAAAGGCGCTGAAGGGCATGTGGCCAATCACTGACCTTTTAGTTAATATGGATCCACCCACATTTGGCTACTTGCACTTTTATTGCATGCACACACAGACACAGGCTCACACGGAATAACTCCCTCTCTTTTACTACCATCACATACACATGCACACACACACTTGGCTGGCTCCCTGAGATCTATTTAACACATTCTAAGTGGGCCAGACTTGGCACAGTTTAAGGGAGAATAGATAGAGACTGGAGGAGAGGAGCTGGAGCCAAAATGACCCCTGGATGCACAGAACATCTGGGGTACAGCTCACTGATTAGCCACACTAACAGTGCTAATGACTGTGAACATTAGGAAGTGATCAGGGTGTGTTTTCTGTAAAAAAAAAAAGCTGAATGTCTATGACGGCTGATGCAGGAGAGAGTGACTGGCACAAACACTGTTATTACCATTACAATGTAATTCTAAAGCTGCTGTTACCATAGGTTGTTTTATTGTACATTCAATCACTAAGCATTAAAAACATTTGAAGGTGCTTATGATAGGAGTGCAAAATAGGATTTGCAAAAGAAGGGCATCATGTTGTGCCCGTACCACCAGAGAGGAAATATAAAAGTAAGAGGAACCATTATATTACATTATTTAGCTACTGCAGCCACTAATGACACTCATGCCTAACAGAATGTAACTTTTTCTCTCTCAGACTCTGTGTGTCAGTGAGCAGGTCCACTTTAACCTGTTAATTAACATTAACTGGCTCACAACAGGTGCAGGTGGCAGGGCATAACCAAGGGCCCATTTACACTTGAATTGCATTTAAATCTTAACTGGATTTTATCTGGATACAAGACTCTTTCACTTACACTTAATCACGTACACTCCTTGGCTACAGTATTAGGTATACAATTTACTCCAGTTCAATACAACACACCTGCTACAAATCCTTCATTTAAAAGAAGATTATAATGTTCACTTTTTGTTGGGGTCATAGTGTTGTTGTATCAGACTGCATTATATAAAAAAACAAAGGCAAGACAAGGCAAGGGAAATTTATTTATAAAACACATTTCATACCAAAAGCAACCCAAAGTGCTTTACAGATTACACAGGTTAAAGCACAAGAAACAAATCATAAAAACAAGCAATCAAAAGCACATAGAATAGAAACAAAGGAAAACTGGCAAAAGCACTCAGAGTAAGACAATTTAAAAAAAACAATAGGACAAAGCATATAAAATGAAAAACAATAAAAACCACAAATAAAAAAATGATTTAAAAGAGAATGAATTGAAAGCATTGGTGAAATGATAAGTCTTCAGCTTGGATTTTAAAGTGGTCAACATTGTCTTAAGTCATAGCTCTTCCGTTAATTTGTTCAAAGTTTGAGCAGCATAGAAGCTAAAAGCAGCTCCGCCGTGCTTAGTTTTTACTGTGGAAATAACCAGTCAACATATTCTCATAAAACAGTTTATATTATATCCTACAAAAAATACATGCACATATGATATCTTATTAGTGCCCCACAAATGTTTTTACGTCCTCAGTGCAGAGTTACGTAATTAATGTAAAGTTATGGAGGTTGGGTTGAGGCAAGTAAAGTCACTGAGGGTAGGCTTATGAAATGAAACATGGTGAGGACCTTCCTTAAAACCAATTTACTCAAAGTTCATACAGTTCCCAACACATGACTCCTGGGGAAAGTCCTGGGGACCCATCCAGGACCCCATCCTGCCTCCTTTCAAGACTGTTCAGGTCCACTTCCATGTTTACTCCCTTCAGTGCATTGGTCATGTGATCACAGCCTTTCAATATACATGGGATGTACATGAATTTGGGTGCATTACTTCTCGTAGGAAAACAGACCAACAGTTTGTGAGAACAGCCTGAACCAGTAATTCGTAACCAACAGCCCTGAGAGGTCTGCGAGGGTCATACTGGGTCAGGAGCTCTGACAAGTATCTTGGACCTAAACAGTTCAGTGATTTATGGACAAGCAATAGAATTTTAAAGTTGATTCTGTAAGAAACTGGTAGCAAATGTAGTGATCTGAGAAACAAGGACAGGAAAAGTAGGAGTGCCAGTGGTCATGGGGTCACTGGGGGCAGGGGTAAGTATGTGTGTGTTCCAAGCTTAAGTTGCTCTTTGATATGGGCAAACACATTAGCTATCACTTAAAAAGGATGAGATTCTCTTAGTATAAATTTGGTGGATCTTGTCAAACCTGACACAGAATCCACCAAAACTAAAGTTGTGTGGATTTCACACTTTGGTACTTACTCATCTCAAAAGGTCTGCCCTGTGCAGTAGCATTAGAAACTTGAGAAAGTCTTTAAGATCAGAGAATTTTGCAAAACTCTCCACAATCACCCACCAATGGGTGAACTTTTGAACTCCACTTTAAAAATATTCACTGCTGCGGTCATCTTAGTAGGTCTTTACGCCTTTCAATTTAACGTGCTGAAACCTGCAGACGCCCCGCAATAGATTTAAGTTCAAAAGTTGAGAACAGCATCATATTGGGTTGCTGTATTTCACATAATAGACAGTCGACCTTCTGCCCACGCAGTGAAACACAGGAGAGGAGAGGAGGGGTATGCAGGAGACAGAGAGGCTCGGGAGGCAGAGGTGGCAACATAAGTTCACATCACATTTCATGGGGGGAGGGGCATAAGATGGGTGATATCCTCACACTGTTTTGAATAGCACAGCAGGGGTCAGAGCACCCCATTTTGAGTACTGACGTGTCTCCCCTACAGATATGGAGAAAGAGAGAGAGAGAGAGGAAAACAGAGCAAATGAAAGATATGGAGTGGACGGGAAAGGTAGAGGGTGAGAGAGAAATTGAGAGGGTACAGTGGGAGAGAGCTGGACAGAGGGCACAGACTGAGAGAGCGATAATAGAGAGGGGGACAGAGTGATGAGAGAGGAGATAGGCATGGTACAGTGACAGAGAAGTAGGAAGGGCAAGTACAGTGTGCAGCACAAAAGGTTGCGTGGGGACAGATGGCTTTAGGAGGAGGCAGTCTTTGCAAACTTTCCAACTGGTTTCCCCCCCTGCAGAAGATGTGCTGCGTAATGCTGGTTTGTCCTCTCACTGTTTGGTTTTACATCAGAGGCCAGGGACAAAAGGAGAGCATGCTTTATGGTGTTCCTGCTGTCAAATCTGTCAGTAAGTATTCAGTAGTAAGTCAGTCCCTTTGTTACTTGGATTTTGGTCAGATAGTCTTAAAGTTGGTTAGACAGCATTTGATTTAGTTAGGCAACTGGTCAGTCGGGGAACAGTCATATTAAAAACAACTACTGGACATGAATAATGACTCTAATTATAAACTCTAAACCCAAGGTTTAAACTTTTGACCCATTTGGCCTGCCTGAGAGACAAGACTTGACTTTGTAGCCTAAAGCTAATTACCTCAGACAAGAGTGTAGGCTTATTTTAAACACTGGGAGACACATGAATCGGTGGGTTAGGGGGTCCTCTGCCAGAAAAGTTTAAGAGTTAAACATTTAATGTCCTGCACTCTGGTGAATTTCTATGCACCACTTTACACCAATTTGCTTCAATGTATGGTATAAATGTCTAATTTTGTCAAAATAAAAGTTCTCTGCTACTTTCATGTATTTCAATAGGGTAGGACAAATGCTCATATTCTAAATATTAAGGGGGCGGGGTGTCCCCTGTGTCCCCCTTGAAATCTACACCTATGACTTGAGGCACCATTCCATCCATAGGAACACAATACTGGCTTGTCATGTGTTGACACGTTCTCCTTTAATTTCACATTGTTCTGTGGACTAAATCCAAGGTTCAGTTACTCTTGGGAGAATGGGAGGTTACAGGTGGTGTTCAACCTGGCAAACATGACAATTAATAATGGAGGATGTGTGTTTAGATAAGCTTTGTACGACAACTTTGTATTAATCAGGGCCTCCACTCTGGGGTCTTGAACAAAGACTGTACAAATACATAATGAATGCAGCTACCATGACATCACCCACTGGTTTGTGGACCCCTATTTTGAAGCCTTGAGTTCGGCATTTCAGCCAACGCCATCATGTATGTTTTGGAGCCAGAAGTGACCATATTTGAGCGAGAGGCTGGCACTGTTGAGGAGTGAGGGGTAGATCTGCCTGAGAAGCCAGGGACACTTATGGCAGAGAGCCTGTCACTCAAAATAGCCACAGTTATGTGTAATTTTAAGCCTTAATAAAATGTAAATGGGTGAATTATCTAAAAAAAAAAAAACAAACAAACAAACCTGTACAGTTGTCATTAAGGTGGAAATTGGCCAAAGCTCAGTGGCCTAGCGGTAGAGTGTCCGCTCTGAGACTGGGAGATCGTGGGTTTGATCCCCGGCCGGGTCATACCAAAGATTTATAGTCTTTGGTATGACCCGGCCGGGGATCAAATGGGACCCACTACCTCCCTGCTTGACACTCAGCATCAGGTTTCACACAAATTTCACACACTCAAGTGTGTGACAATCAGGGGAACTTTAACTTTAACTTTAAGTGACTTAGCGTAAGGGAGTCTGGCCGAGTTCGATTGAGTGTAACATTAAAAAACATGGATCCCAGTACTAGTTTTGAGACTGAAGAGGTTGAAAATGTACATTCATATGCATACGACAGCCCACAGGCTTATAATTATGAGCCTGCTAGGTGTCCAGGAGACCAGGAACAGATCAGGGTTAGGAGAAGTAACGGCCACAGGAGAGAAATAGAGCTGTGGTGTGAGGAGAACCAGTGGAGAACTGGGCAGGTGTCTTGGTGAGCGACCAGCATTAGCTAACAACAGCTAACGATGTCTAACGCTGTGTTCACATCACAACATTAAGTTTGCCATCACGTATTAGGTTATAACAAAGCTACCAATAGTTCTGTCAGTATTAGATAACTAATGCTACTTACCCACAACAGAAACTAATGCGCAAATATCAGCTTGTATCAGACGTATCTTGCTATGCGTGTTATAACTCCGCATTGCAGTGTATTGACGTCCGCAGGGGGGAGAGCTGTTAACAGCTGAAAAAATACTAACTCACAAGTTTACTACCGCTCAGACTCACTACCACCTACTACTGCGCATTAGACAGAGGCAGGGTCAAGGACGCAGAGTCCCTCTCGTGACGTAGTATCAGTCGATGTTAAAAAAGTTTTTAGTGTTAAAAGAGTTTTTAGAAGAGGAGCTAAAAAGAGCCACTTTTTCCTCTCAGTTTGTTCCCTTATGTCATGTAAACCATAATAAATTCTGAATTAACTTCTCACATGGTAATTTTCAGACAAGAGTATGTATATATTTTTAAAAAAATTTAACCTGCAAGTTGCACTTTAACAGAGACCAAAACCATTTTTGTACCAGGCTGTTTATTTCTGCTGTAAAGTTGGGCATTTTAACATGGGAGTCTATGGGGATTGACTGGCTTCTGGAGCCAGCCTCAAGTGGTCATTCAGAGAACTGCAGGGGTTTTTTTTGGCACTTCTGCACTGGCTTCAATTTTCAGCCCAGAAGGTTGCCGCTTGGTCTTGAGACTCTGCTGGCTTTTTTTTTTTTGTTAACCTGTTGGCGGTTGCTTAGTAACTTCATCCTTTGCAAAGCCTACTGCAGTGTGTCCATGTTAACTCTTCCATATTACACAAACTCAGTGAAAAAGTTGAGGTTTCATAGTGCTCTGCTGGGGCCAGAAACTGAAGAGACAATCCTACGCGATCCCAAAACAAAAGCTCAATGTCTTGTTTTGCCTGTGACTCACACAAATCTACGCCGTTTGTGCAGGTGTAGGCGGTAAAATGATGCACCTGGCAGCACATCCATCTTGCCAAGAGTCCGCATCCATTACGCCTTCAGTATTGCCAAAACAAGATCAGTTTACTAGCTAGGTAACAACATTTATTGGTTTGCCGCTTAGACACAAAGAGGCAAGACAGTGCACCTGCGCAAGCTTGGAGAATGATGTATGACTCACAACTTATCTTCCCATTTAAGCAACAACCTTTTTTTTTTTTTTTTTTTACTTTGAACATAAAATTAAGGTTATAGCAATATATGTGTGGCTAATCAACATTGTCAGGGAATGTCTCAGAAAAATATGAAATATGAAAATGCCCAAATATACTGGAGTGGGACTTTAGTGTCATTTCCTCGTAACATTAGAGTAGTGTCGTAGTGTATTTTCAAAATCACACTGTATCACTACAGACTTGTTCTGTATCCAGGCTTCAGTTCTCCGACAGATTTACCAGCACCAACCCAGGTAGGCTGTCCCAAAAGAAAGAGCTTGTCAGCAGGGTGGGAGTTGATCTGGTTCCACTCTGGTTCACTCTCTGCTCCATTCTGTCGTCCTCCTACCGTACATTGGACCTCTGCATTAATTGATGATACTGACATTAACAGGTTGTAAATGTGAAAGAAAATCAATATCAGTGCCTGTCACTCCAGCTTTGTTTGTCTCTGAACTGTAGTCTGCTTCAACAGTGCATGAAAATGAGGATGCCCATCGTCACCATTTCAATCACATAAACGTTCTGGTTTGCAAAACACAGTGGAAACACAAAGCCTTACGGATAGTTAAAGGGTCAGTTTATGGGTTCCTGTCATGGAAAAGACTATGAGGTTCTCATTCTGTCGGTCATTTAGTCGGCCACCACATAGATACACTGTATTATCACTCTTTGACTTAGTGATTTGTCTGAGTATTCAGTAAAATTTCCTAAGCAATGATTGGTCCTGGAATATTCCAAGGAGCCCATCTAGGGAAATCTGCATTTCAAAAACCTGCTTCCAGTTTTGGTTCTTGGGTCATAATTCCTGCCCTCCGCAGCCTCCTTACTCAGGGTCTATGATGAGAAAAACTGGTGTTGGTTCAACTCTGTGACAATTGTTGATTTGCACAGACAGATACAATCCATTCTTAAAATGAATAAACCAACACTATTTTGACGGATATTCCCTTAAGTGCACAATAAAAAAAACATGATTTATGAAAATTAATAAATGCTGAGATATCTCATCAAAACAACCCAACACCAGTTTGATTGATATTCCTTGAGTGCATGCACTCACAAAAATATGATGATTTAAGAAAATAAATAAAAACTGAGAGATCCTCATACAATCTGCAAACATCACTGGCTTGCTAGAAGCAGCATTGGGACTTGGGACAAGAATTTCTTATTTATTGATGTTGAAACAAATTTAATGAAAAGAGACCAACAGAAGAACCAACTATTATTTTACTTTTTAATCCAGTCTTATTTAGTTCACCCTCTGACTAAACTTAAGTCAAAATCATATCAACTTCAACTTCCTGTTCTTCCTCAGATGTAGTGAAGGCACACACAGGAATGTGTAAAAGGAACATTTTTTTTTTTAAAAAAAAATCTGATTTAGTTAATGACTTTAATTGATGTGTCTCCTTATTTCCTGAAAGTATTTGGTTGAAAAGAATCACCAGCAAGCAGTCAGTCAAACATCTCCATTAGTATTCAAGAAAGCAGGCAGCCAGATACGCAGTTGGTCACTCAGTGAGCCTGTCAGTTTGTAATCAGCCTCTTCCTGATGCTGATGGGATTTAAGCATCCAGAGTTCAGTCTTATCTTTGGCATCGGCAGCCTCTCCTGTGGGTCCAGTCCTGTACTGTTGCCACACCGACCCCTCCCCTGCCGCTTAACTGACTTTATCTCATCTCTCTGTGTTGACATCAGCAGTCCGTCCTGTCCTCCCTGCTTCTCTCTGACTCCATTTAAAAACCCTCTTCAGCGCTAAAACCCATTACTGCACTATCAAAACACACTGGCATGCAGATACAGCCACACACACAGGCAGATCAGCACACACACTCTGATGCAAGAATGTGTGTGGACACACAACCATGCACAAATGCAGTGATACCTGATATGAAGTAGTCAAGATAAACTTGGTTTCAAACATACAAGTTCTGATATACCTGAAATGAACATGTGGCTCTACATAGTTTGATGACAGTTTTCCCTCTTCCCCCACCTTCCTCTCCTTCCTTCCCTCCATCCCTTTTACTTCCTGTCTCTCTCTTTGCCCTTGTCATCACACAGGCAGTAAGTGTTGTGCATGAGTGTGAGTGTGGGTCCAGATAGGAGGTTATTCTGAGATGCCAGAGTAGCGAAAGATAATGATCTCAGTCAATCTAATAGAGCTGAAGGGTCCCACACACACACACTAAGACACACGCACACAAGTGCACACACACTTTCTCTAAACTACTTTAATCCGTTTAGGGAGCATGCTCTGTATTTGAGGGACAGAGGAGTACAATAGGATAGGATTTAGGAAATACCCTTATCTCATTGCGTGTGTCCTTGTGTCTTTACAGTAACCCTGTCTCTGTTCTGACTTGCCTGTCTTGCATGGTTGATTTCATCAAACCTGATAGCCCACATAGATCAACAGATCTTACTCATGTCCCTCTGCTGTATGAGTTGTTTCACAGTGATGCTTCCATCTCAGTGGTCTGTGCATGGCTATGGATTTCTCTAGTATAAGATGCACAATACCTCTTTTTTTGGCGAAGGACCTGTAGGGCAAACACATTACTTTTTAGCTCTTCCTCTTTAAGAGAGAAGCTTAAAGTAATAACAGGCAGCTTCTTCTGCTTCTCTCTATCGCTGCTTGATACCATACAATAGTGATTTAACCTTTATCCACTTCATGAAAGCTGTGTTTGCTGTTCTAGACACACGTGAGACAGTTCATCTTCCCTAGAAAATCCTCTGCTGAACAGTAAGTGATTTATTTTACCTTACAGGGGCAATAACAGTGGCCTGTTTGGAAGAAATATAATACAGCAGGAAAAATATAAGAAGTTTGAGTACAGTGTATAGATGCTTTCATTATCACAGCATATTGGGCATGTGCCTAAAATAGCAAATGCCTTAAAGCAGTGACCATGTAGGCTGTCACAGGTGCCACCACTATCAAGAAAAACAATACATGCTATTACAATAAAAAAAAAAGGTGGGTTAGATAGAGAGGTAAGTTAAAGGTGAGAGTGACAGGATTTACTTGAGCTGACCCTCATGCAGATACAAGGCACAGTGCTTGCTGGGTTAAAAGGTGCTTTAATGATTATTAAGTAGGAGAGAAAAGAAGATCAGTAGCTCAGCGGGCAGTGGAGGCAGGTGGACTATAGAGATTTGGAAGTGCTGGCTGACAGAGAGGAGGGCTAAGGGAAACAGATGAGGCTTGGCTGTGGTCTGAAGAACACTGGCTGAGGGTGGGCCAAAGAATGTAGAGGGTGGCAGTGGAGACTGAATACAGGGAGGAATCTGAAGACTGCAGTTACAGGTAAGTAATCGGGCAGGTATTTCAGAAAGTCTTGATGACACACTGGGAGCATGTACGAGGAGTTAGGACAATGCCAGGCTCCTGGGGCTGAGGCAACCCAGGGACACTCCAGGTATACTCTAGTTGAGCAGGGTGCTGCTATTCGAAGTTGGAATTAAAGGTAGCATCCAAGACATCCTGTTATGGATCCAGTCTCTTGCTACTGGATGCTAGCTCTTACGGTTAACCACATAGCAGAGGCTGCTAACCTTTTGCAGCAGAAAACAAAGAAACACTTAATTGTGTTAGTGGCTCATCAAGGCAGAAGGATAGGGGACAGACAATTGTCCACTGATAGGGACTGTATAGACTGGATGCATATACATGGTGTAAGGTAAGTTGAGATGAACTGCAGAGGGGCTAAAAGCACTGGTGTGGGGGAAGTGGGCCAGTTACATGTGTCAACTCAGAGATGTAATTCTTGGCCAGACATTCCAACTTTCAATCCTGTACTGCAGTATCACGGAAGAGTATGAGGGTGGTGAGCTTGATGTTGATACCACAAGCAGCACAAAGTAGATAAAGGCAACACAAAGTGATGGAAACCAGATGACAGGCTGGCAAAAGAATCAAGTTTGAGAAGTCTGCAAAAGGCTCTCAGAACTGAGGATCACAATGACTAGTTAATTGAACAATGTTGGAGGAAAGGGGAATGATTTGAGGGTCTCAGAGACTCTATCCACAGTGAGGATGGTGGAAAAGCCATTGGTAAAGAAAGCCAAATGACAGAAGCAAGAGGTCTGGGGCAAGTGATAAGGTGGAATATGGAGATATTGCACTAAACTAGAAGGAGCTTGATGAGGTGAGGGGTGAAGGGTCGTGTATGATGGATTCCAAGGTAGCAGGTTTTGGTAGATGCTGCCCCACTGAAGAAACTGACGCAAACACAATCAGAAATGAATGGTCAATTATCATGACAGCTGTCTCGGGATTTATATTGCTGGTGGGCTCTGACAGTAAATTTAATGTCAAATGTTCAACAGCGACCAGACAAGGATTAAGAGAAATTAGGCCAAGGTTGGAGCCTCTTGAGTCTCTCAGGGTGGATCAGGATTTAGGAACAAATATCACTGCACTGTCTCCCAGGATGTCTCGGCTGCTTCAAAGGGTCAAAAGAAAGAAACTGAGCTGGAGGTGAATATGCTGAATGGGGCTGCCACTGCCGCTGATAAAATGGCAATAGAACCTTGCGACATAATGAAGCTGCTTACTGTATTGGAGTCAGGGTAAGGCGAAGACTATAACAGTTAGAGGGGCCATACAAGCCAAGAATTTGCATTTCTTTAATTTCTATAAACAGATATTTGTATGTATGTAGAATCTGTAAGCAACGATACATGGCTTTGGTATGGTAAGTGTTCTCGTTTCGGTTTATAGTTTATCTGTAGTCCGAGTAGTATTGACCAATTATGTTTGAGTGGCAGGTAAATGGTTTGTGGTTAGAAAAAAAGTCAAATGCATTTGCCACAAGGCAGTTTGGGAACACATTGGCCATCAGTTTCGCTTATCATTAGCTTTTTCAGGATGGCATGGTGGTGTAGTGTTTAGCACTGTTGCCTCACAGCAAGAGGGTTCCTGGTTCAATCCCTGGAGGGAGCCCTTCTGTGCGGAGTTCGCATGTTCTCCCTGTGTCTGCATGGGTTTTCTCTGAGTATTCCGGCTTCCTCCGACAGTCCAAAGACATGAAGGTTGGGGATAGGTTAATTGGTGACTCTGGATTGGCTATAGGTGTGAGTGTGAGTGGTTGTCTGTCTCTATGTGTTAGCTCTGTGATAGTCTGGCGATCTGTCCAGTGTGTGCCCTGCCTCTGGCCCACTGTCAGCTGGGATAGGCTCCAGCCCCCCCGCAACCCTCAGAAGGATAAGCGGTTACAAAAATGGATGGATGGATTAGCTTTTTCAAATTCGTGCAGATATGTGTTCATAGAGATTAGCTGAAGCTGAAATATATATGCGCATTTGCCCCCAGAATCTTATTGTTGTCAGATCGATATAGTTTGCAAGATGAGCATTTCTTTAACTTGACACTATTCTCCAGTAGCAACAACAGAAGTTGTCACTGATAACTCAAGCCTCTCTGAAAACTCAGCTTTAAATACACCAGAGCATTTGGAAGCAGCTGGCAGTAATAAGGTCGATGCAGGACATCTGAAGCACAGGTAATCCAGAAGGACCAAGGTGCTGCCGTGTGGCACAGAGCACTGTGACTTATTCAAGATACCTTGGCTATGTGACTCATATCTAGACTGCATGACTTATTACAATATATAGTTTTTATACAGTGTCTAGTATATTCTCACAATCAGAATTTTTCTGTGCTGTTGTTCATCTGATCAGCGGAGCAACAATCAGTGTGCACTTAATTACGACGATGCTGCTGCCATGAGGTCTGTGTCAAAGTGCTCTGTGAGTTTGAAGTTCCACTAAGTTCTTTCTTTTGATGGTCACAGCTCAGTTTTCTGCACCCGAGCTTTTTAAAGACTCCACTAGGACCCGTAGGTAGCTCACAGGAAGGTTAAACTGGGTCATGGAATTATTCTGGAGAAATAAGTATAGTGGAACGCTACTGTATGCTGCCGCTATCTTTGCAAGGTAGTAGGTTCAGTAAAATACTGTCAAATGGATGGTGAGAACTGTGAAATAAAATTCAGCTAAGCCTGACAGTGTGTCAAGCCTGGGCAAAGTTTTACAGCAAGCATGCTTAAACAAGTGTACAGATACTATTTCTATTACACAACAAGAGAAATAAAAGCTAAAATAGCCTTTTAGTGTTAAAATCAATAACATAACTATCAAATGGTATAAATAAAAATGTTTTTATTTTGCATCATTTCATGCACATTCTCCCACTAGACGTGTCTAGTATCTTTGGAAACTTTTGGCTCTCCACTTGAACGCAAAATAAAAGTTCTGCGGTTTCGAACAATGTTTGGTTGCACAGCATGAGTTTGAAATGGTAAAGAGTTACAGCTAAACCATATGGTTTATGAATAACACACAAAAAGATCTGAACATCCAGTCCAACAAAATGCACAGACATGCTGACAAATCACCACACAAACACCAAATCCACTCATCCATATTAAATCACAATGCAATTTTCTTTTCAGGGATTTGTGTTTGTGCAAGTTATCTTCTCATCTTGCAGTGTGTGATCTGTTGGCTCTCGACTCTTTTTAAGTGTCAAAATAAATCAGCCACTTGTGGACTTGCTCGCATATTTGTAGCCATATTTAGATTTATTTCTGCTCATGTCTGCATTAGCTCTCCTAACCCTCTCATGTAGGAAAGTTGATGATTCAGAGATAGCTCCCCCTGCACCACTTACAGCTAAAAGCACACGCTAGAAAAAATGAGCAGACTTTTGAAAATGTTTTTAACTTGCAACATCATCCACAATTACTAAGCCTTGGTAGCATGGGTGTAGAAATTGGGGGGGAGGCAGGGGACACGTCCCCTTAATATTTAGAGCATGTCAATTTGTCTGTTCTCACACTTACATTAAAGTAGCAGCAGGCTTTTATTTTTGACAAAATTAATGACATTTACACCATAAACTGATGCAGTGAATACACAAATTGGTGTGTTAAAATTTATCAGAATGCAGGATCCCCAAATCAGCTGTTTCATGTGGGTCCCCCAGAGTTGACATTAGATCTATACCCTTGTTTGCAAGTCAGATGGTCTTGCAATCTGGTCTCTAAACTGGATAAACATACCCATTGGACATCCAGTACGTTGAACCTAAGGTATGTTTTGGATAAAAAAAACTGCATTATGTGCAACGTTTTTTTGTGCACTGTACTGTGTTGCAAATTGCATCTGAGGTGGCTTTTATTTGGACTTTCACATCTACAGTTGGGCTAAGTTATTTTTGTGTTCAACTCATGAAGCTTTTTTTTCTGATTTTTGGCAGGTTGTTTCCAAGGAGCAAAATCTGGGGCTGAAAAAGTGAAGCTAATATGGTGCCAAAAACTGCAGTTCCTCAAATGGCCACAAAAGGCTGGCTCCAAGAGGAAGTCAATCTCCATCAACATCCCATGTTAAAATGCCCAACCTTACAGCAGCAATAAACATATTTACAGAGTGGTACAAAAATGTGTTTTGGTCTCTGTAGCTACATTCAACATTAATTCTGTACAAGAAATGAATTTTATATAAGTCACCCCTTTACATTTCATTAAGACATAAAGTCATGCATATTTGATGGCAGGGTATCTTAGGTGACAGGCTGTCTGTGAGGTGTTGCTATAGTGTGAGTCAGATCCACCCCTCGCTACTCAACAGGTCCACCCTCCGGATCAAATATGGTCACTCCTGGCAACAAAAAAACCACAAGATGGCGATGGCCGAAATGCAAAATGTGTGTCCACAAACCAATGGGTAACGTCACAATAGCTATACCGATTATCTTATACAGTCTGTGGTTGTTTCATAAAGGATCAAATGAGTCAGTTTTAGAATCATGTGATGATGTCTAAATTCCCCCAGACCACATGAGGTCTCCCTGCTGGTGCAACAGACCAACACATCAAGACATACAGTGTAGTGCTCAATTTAAACATCCTAGAAATAAAGTTGCTAGCTTTAAATGTAGGGTAAAATAGCTTGCTATGGTTTGTTACTTTTTGCAGTGTGTGAACCTTGTTCTACTGAATAGTCAAGTACAGAAATCCACTTACCCATCAACTGGAGTTTAAATACATAGTCAGCATCTTCAGGTACACCTCCTTCTCTCATACACGCACACACACCCAACCCACTTCCTCTCTGACACTCTCACTCCCTGTCTCTCTCCCCACGTCTCTCTCCATCTCTCTTCCCACCTCAGCTCACTTTGAACCCCTCCAACTCTATCGTTCTCCCTCACCCTCCCTTCCTCTTTACCGAGCTGTGGTTTTCCTTTTCATTGCTAGCTCAGCTGTCCAGCAGGGTGACTTGCTGTTTTAGCTATTGGCTCACTTTGCCTCGTCATCCATTTTCTAGTTTTCCTCCCTTTCATATTTATTAAGCCTCCCGACTGACCTCAAGCGTGCCTTTAAAAGCAGAGCCGACCGGCGAGGTGAGAGATCACTGCGTGTCGACTTTATAGCTTACCACAGGGAGGCAGAGAGGAAAAAGAACTGGAGGAGATGCATTTGAATAGAGTTTAGGGCATATTTTATCACAAAAGAGTAAAGTGATTCGACTCACATTTGTACATTAACACCAAGCATGTATCATTCTGCTTGTTGAGCTGCTCAATGACATAACACCTTAAAGATAACTCCATTGTTTTACCCACCAATACCTTTTATCTACAGTCAGAGGATGCTGTGGTAGTTAAGTTCTTGCATTTTTTTTTTAACATCAAGAACATCAGAATTGTGAGCTGATCACACATGAACAAGCTGGTTCAATGCCAGTTGCAATCAGTAAATCCCAAACCTGACAATACCTATGGCTGCATATGGAGACCTTGTGAACAACTGATGGCAAAGTACCAGTAGCCTATCGTAAGTTGTGTATTTGCATCAAAGTCATCAAAATCATACAAATGAATGGGTAGGTTAAGTGTGTATCACCAATAGTATAAATCCTGAAAGTGTAAGAGAGTGCTGTATGGATGTTATGTTGGATAAAGTCAACAAAAGCCACAAATTTGAATTGGAGAAGAAATCCAAAGGAACTGACTGTTAACCCTGACACAGAGGTCTTTTGTAACATATTTCAGGTCAAGGAGCCCTTAGCTGAAAGACAGACTGAGCAGGGGCCCCATACTACAATTGTAGAAAATTGAGTTGCACTTAAGAAAAGTCTCTGAGTATTTTTGGGTCTTCTCTTGTTTCTGTTTGCCTGTAGCTCATAAGCTAGCAGCAGTTGTAGCTTGGTGCATTAGCCCCTCCCTCTGCACTTAAGTTGGTGATTTCTGAGGTGGATGGTGTGGCAGAGTCTCTTGCTCAAACAGTAACAAAACAATCCATTGTGGCCCACAAGAAAGTCTGTACACTTGGATCAGTATTACAGCCAATTGGCCAATATGTTTCAATAGTATTTAACTGTTTGCAAACCAGGTCTCCTTGTCGTTAAGGATAGGGGCCGCACAGTGATTTAGCATTAGCTAGCACACATGATTGCATGAGGATTTATGGGTAACAGTTGGCCTAATATTAATGTTGTGTACATGTACTGTCCATCATGAATAGACCGATTTATCTTTGCCGATATGTTGGATTCATGTGAATGTGTATTTTTAGACTTATCTTAATTTCTACTTAACTTATCAAACAATAATTTGGCAGCCCCCAGCAGCAATTCTGAGGGCCCCCTAGGGGTCACACACCCCATGGTGAAGACCCAGGCCCTAAGATGTAAAACCAGCAAAAGTTTCTAGTAAAATAAGTTAATTTCAATGGAATCGTCACAGTCAGTGGCAAAGTAAAATGGTTATTTGTGGTTTTGTGGTTTCACTTTGATTAACTTTGACACACAAATTTGCATCATTGACCAATGAATAACCATCTAGACAATGCTGGCATTTGAGGGACCAGAGAGCTGGAAAGCCCAAAAGAGAAGCTACTCTTGCTCATTATCATTGCTGCATCTTTTACTTTTATTTGACCCTGCTTTGCCAGGGGATACACTGCTTCACCAAAGAGGTGGTTTGCAAACAGTTATGAGGCATGAATCAATGGTACAAATATGTCTTTTGAATTAAGTGTGTGAGTCTATTCTCTGGTTCCAAGTTATTGTGACTGACCAGTGCAAGCATGTTCCCCTCTGGCTGGTGTGTTAGTCCTCCAGCAACACTAGCCCTGTGAGTGGTTCTTGTGTCACCAAGCTTATAGCACCACCTGTTTAGTGGGGAAGCTTATACTTTGTTGTGCCACTCTTTGGGGAGAAAGAAGGCTTTAATCTGTTGTCCTGAGCCAGTTTCTTCAGGTAAGCTTTTTACACTGAATACACATGGCTGTCTGGCAACTCTGTTAAATGAAGCTTTGCAGAAGTTCAGTCAGGGAAGCTGTTTCTTTCTCTGCTGCTGTCAGTTGTTATTTCTGTGCATTTCAGTGTTGTTGACTGTTACGACCCTCCTCCACCCTGTTCACTTCCAGTTCTCATCACATCCAGCGCCCAAGGTTCCTTCCACTGAGTTGATCATCGGCCCTGCTTCACATCTTATCCATCCAAATCTTCAGCCAACTCCCTTCATCTCTTCATCACAACTACCACCAGAGTCTAGACTCCAGTAGGGGATGTTCTGGTACTACCCAATGTAACACCACCTCCAGTTGCCAAAGACTTAACATTTCTCAACCTTATTGTGCACCATGTCAATAAACTTAAGAGATTACTATTAAAGATTAAGCTGATTGATGTGTTGTGAGGACAGAGAACAAGGCAGGTAAGATGAAAAGGAGTTTAAGTACAACAAGAAGCTGGCAGGTAAGACAGAATTAAAAAAAAAAACAGGCAGAGATCATACAGAGTAAGGCAGACAGAACAACAGCAAAGGTAAGAGTAAGTAGTGCACTGGTATGCAGGGCAGGCAGGTGTGCGACAGAGGTTTGGTTAAATAACGTTAGTTTGGAACAGGAAAAAGCTCATAGTCAATTAATCAGCTCATATCCCCCACACTTCACATCCCACGTGGAAAATTTGACAGTGTCAGAAATGAACAATCTTTGACTTTATTAGAAACGAGATAACTGTTGAACTGAACTTGTAAATCAAAGTAATTAATACCTAAATAAATAAATATGAATGACTGAATGTCAAATTCAAAGTCATAAATAAATTATCAGAGCCAAGTTCCACCAATAACAATAATTTATAAAACGTCCTATCAACGCCGCTAATTGGCCAAACTGATAAATCGATTAACCTTTAGCGTGCAAGCAGGTGACGATCAAGTGACTGAGGACTGAGGGACAACTGCTGGGTTGGGAAGGAATGGTGGGGTCTGGAATGACACATCTGCTTTTGAGTGTTAAAGGTCTAGTGTGTTGGATTTAGGGGCATCTATAGGCAGACATTGTATATATATTCATTCATATGTTTTCATTCCTGTGTAATCACCTAGAAAGAAGTGTTTTCGTTAGCTTAGAAAGAGCTGATGTTTCTACAGTAGCCCAGAACAGCCAAACACTAACTCTAGATAGGGCTGTTTGTGTTTTGCATCAGACACCATAGTTTTCTTACACGCTTTGCGCAAGAGAGAAGTTTCAGTTATATGACCTAACCACCAGATGCCACTGATACAAACACACTAAAGCTTTAAGTTACATAAAAAGTGCAATATCAACAAAATCAGTTTCTGTCATCCACATGATCATGAGGATCTTTACTAAAATTCTCGCGATCATTGGAAAGTGGTGTGTGGTAATGTTTGTTCATCATGTTGACAACATTACAGTTCAGTAATATTAGGCCTCATTTCATCAATCTGCTTTTCTAAGTAGGATTTCCCATGTCAACTTAAAAGGAGAAATTGTTTCTTAACTCAGAAGCTTGTATCTCCCATCTTTTCTGACAGCTGAAATTGAAGGAGTGAAAACTTGCACTGGCTGCATGGAGATGTTTTACTTCCATAAGGGATTAAAGTTGGCCTGAATTACGAGTTTGATGACAGCTACAGTTGGTGACATAAGCAAAGAGACGCTTTAAAACCTTAAATGAGTTGAAGGAGTTAAAAGAATCTTCAAAGAAAAACGCATGACACGCCACCAAGTGTATAAGCCTACATGTGATAACACTGCCATGCTTCAGCCCACTCCAACATACTACAGTCCCTTCTCTAGCATTTCTCTCTAATCCTGCAATAACTTAGATGAAGCGTGTTCCAATTCACGCCAAGAAATATGAGCATGCCCTTGTATTTCACATGTATGTGTGTGCTTAATCTGAATTGAAATGATTTTCACACATAAAAATGCTCTCACACACTTACTGGCCCTGTGGGCTGTGAGGAGAACGCAGTATTAACTTAACACACACACACACACACACACACACACACACACAGCTTTACTTATTCCTATATTCCTAGTTTTGCATTTATAATCAAGTGCCTGAGGAAGTACATGTGCAGATTAATGGCCCTTCTTTGGGAACAGCTAATAGTATGCAGAATTTATGCATTCAGACTTTGTTTTAATAGGAAATGTGTACATGTCTCATTTTGGATGGGGGTGGGGGGTTATGCACTCTCTACACTTGTTTTATGACATGAATTAGATCGGTGTGTTAGTGTGGGTTTGTTTATCATGAACAAATGGCTTAAGACCAACCAGAGGTTTCCACTTTGTGGGTGTCATGATTCAGGATGTTCTCATTCACTGTTTGTACTTATACCTATGAAAAGTAATGCACTGTAATTCGTATAAAACCCACATTACCATGCATTACAGGCTGCCCTCCCTCATATGACGGGAGCAAAGGAAGAAGTCAGGTGACATAGTAAAAACAGTGACAAAGGCTGCATGGAGAGGATATTTGGGTCAGTGAATGGGTCACATACAGGACTTTGACCCAGGAAATGAGGGTTTGTGTCGCATGTGACTTCTTGATCCTTTTTCTAAACCTAACCTAACCTGTAGATTCACTAATTCTTAAGCTATACAAGCCATGTGCATAACTTTTCAAAAGATATCAAACAAACAGTTGTGTTAGGTACTTTGTGTGATTTTGCCATGTGGACCCAGTGCAGACACAGACTGAGTGGACAGATGGCTGGCTAAGGCTGAAGGCAAGAGGGCGGTGAGGTATGGCTGGACTGGCTGGAAAAGTGTGGATGAATGGGGGAGAATGGTGTGGGCAGGCCAGATGTAGCAGGTAGTAAGTTGGTTGGAGCGCAGGCAAGTAGGCAGGTAACAAAGTCCCCCTATATGAGTTAGCATATTACCACTCCTGCTCCCCTTGTCTCAAAGTCAATGGTTTTTTTTTGAGAGAGTTTCTGGTTAGATGCCCGGAATAAGATCTGTGGTTAACACAAGCTGTAAGGCTGTTTTGTTCTCCGACATAAAATACATCAGGAAATGTCCCACTCATGAACTGAGAAGCTTCTATGTATTTTTAAAAAAGGTGGTTGCTATCAAGTGGCGAAATGAGACTAAAGAACGTCATCACGCCATGCTGCGATGAACATGGCTTTACAGTCTTGTTATGGTGGTGACGTTGTGCAAACGTAGTGTAGTTCGTTTATAGCCAACATTAGCTTTTTACCTCTGGCGACTGCATTTACGCATCAATAACCATAAAGTGGTATTTATTTGTGAAGATTATCTTGCTGAACAAAATGTGTAAGTATCATAAATGTTTGTTTGCTACAGAGCTTATTTTCAGCAATAATCTAAAATCTAATAGAAAATACCATAGGCTTTTTGACGAGGGAATCAGTGTGATGCTAACTGCAGTGTGGGCTTACAGAAAAACTTCCTCCCTGGAGCACTCAATGATCCTGAGGGAAAGGAAAAAGAGACAGCGATTAGCTTGGAATTTAACACAAGAAAACAATTACTAAGGACTCCAGAACAATTGAGAGACCTAAAGCAGGTGTGTCCAAAGTCCAGCCTGGGGGTCAATTGTGGCCTTTTAACCTATCATATACAGCCTGCAACTTGTCTTTCAAAATATATGTGGCCCACCTCACAATATTGGTGAATCAAGCAAGATCACTTTGCATTTTTTGTTCACCTCACGATAGCGTGAGGCAATTGTGCAGTTTGTACACATGCATAAAGTTGGAACCACACAGGCAGAACGAATGTTTTTTCAGTAAACAAGCAAATGAACAGTCATCTAGCTACGCACATTTCCTGCTAGGTAGCATGGTCACAACAAAGAAGCGTAAAGTTGACAGCGAGAGCCGCAGCGTTCAAGAACGGTAATTTGGACACCCCTGGCCTAAAGCATTTGTAACCTCTGTAGCATAAATAACAATCTGATGAAGAGATGGTGAAGAGCCGGAGTAGATATACTGCAGATGATGAGCTTGACAAAGGCAGGTGTGCGTAATAAGCGTAGAACCTGGAGCCAGCAGAGTTAGGGAGGAAGCACGGGAACACAGGAAGGGAAAATGCAGGGAGGCATAAGGGAAAACTAGAGGCACAGCTGTAGCCATGATACTTGACCATTTCATCACCAGTGTTTTGGTCTGCTCTATTAATAAAGCTTTATTTTGAAGGGTAACATATTTCTGGAATACATTTCAAAATATGATTTTTTAATACAAAATTGCAGCAGAGGCTACATTGGACAAAAGTAAGAAAAAGCGACTAATTGTGATTGCAGCTATAATCCTTATCCTAATACACTTTATCATTTCTCTTTGTTGAGTGCTTTTAATGTCTTCAGTCCCCTGCTGTTACTCTAAACCAGTCTCAGCTTCCTTAAGGCTGCACTTAGAAGAACAAGTTTAATCTCTAGACTGCAGTATCACGACAAGAAGTTGATTTGGGATGTACATCTTTAATGCTTAGTACCATCAGAACTTCAGAGCAGTCCACCCTGATAGAACTTATCAATCTTTTACAACGGTCTTTAACAAATGAAACAATAAAACTCCTATAATCCTTCGACTGCACTACTACAGAGTAAGTGTCTTGCTAGGAGGCATTTAGATAAGGTGGATGCTTGCTGACCAACCCTGGCTTCCAGAACTTAAAGGTTCTGTATGTAACTCTCAGAGAATCCTTATTATTGGTGAGGCCATTACGTGAACTGCATTCAGCATCCTGTTGCTTGTGTCTCGGTACTCGCACTCCATAGCTGTAAGCGAGAACCTGGGCATCAGCCAAAACAGTGACAAACTCTAGGCTGATGGTGATTGACCGCCATCATTTGATAGTAGGCTGGAAGATTATTTTATTTGGATCATTGGCTCCATGATACTAAGTTGCTTGCTGTTTGCAAATTATACTGTCAGCTGATGATACAAAACAATCATCTGCAAATCTATGTAGAATAGCTATAGGCCCGATTACACAGAAAGCATTTTAGCAGCTGGAGACACCTTTTTGTAATTGTTTTAGATGAAAATGAAGCTTTTGCTCATGATTTTTTGCGTTGTGATATGCCTCACGTTTCTGCGCTCTAGGTGCCTAGTGTCTAGACTCCTCCAGTTGAAAAAATGTCAGCTCAGAGCAGAAAAATCTATCCATTGTCCAATCAGATGTTTTGAGAGGTGGCTTAGTTTACAGTTGGTAAACAATTGAGGAGAAACTGGTGGTAGTGGTTGCTGGATACCCAGAGCTATACGGTCTGACAATAGCAGGTTGTCAAACTGTCCTGAGCAGAGCATGTGAGCGGAGCGGAGCTGAGTGGGGAGCGGAAGGATTTTGTGTTGAGTGAGGAACGGCTGTTTTTTTTTAAAAAGGTGGAGCGGAGCCTTATCTCTCGCTCCAATTTCGCTCCGGTCGCACATTAGCTGGGGAGGTAATTTAGCAAGCTAGCAAACTGACATATCCACTCTGATAGAATATAATGTTTGTGAGCAAGCAAGCTAAGGTAGTCAGCTAATTGTAACTAAGTTATGCTGCACTGATCTGGTCTTGGTTGCTTCCTAATGTTAGCTGATAA
The DNA here is from genome assembly GCF_011397635.1 of Epinephelus fuscoguttatus. Classification (NCBI taxonomy): domain Eukaryota; kingdom Metazoa; phylum Chordata; class Actinopteri; order Perciformes; family Serranidae; genus Epinephelus; species Epinephelus fuscoguttatus. The sequence goes on along the minus strand of NC_064760.1, from coordinate 36,903,792 downwards.
AGTAATTTTATATGGCAAGATAGGCAATTAAATGGCATTAATCACTCAAGACAGTATTTTGCTACATTAGCTTGCTGTCTGCATTAGCAAGCAAGCTAATGTTGGCCAACATTAGCCAGCTTTAACCACAATTTGACAATATATTTCAGCATCGGGGGGTACTGAAGTTTTGAAATGGCCTGGGCACTGAATTAGATGGATTTACTGTTTATCAGACTAAAAATGAGACAAGAATTAGGTAGCTAGCACAGCCTGTTGACCCTTTGCCCCACTGCTAGAACACCTCTCTAAGGAGTGGGCGATACCGCAACATTTGGTTTCAATCTGATACCAAGTGATACAGGGCTAGAATCACCAATATTGATACAATACTTATTATTATTAAAAGTGGCATTTTTTATGTAGGGGAAAGCAGTGCACCATGATTTATAAGGTCAATAATCAATCTACTAAAGTAAGAGCTAATGATGACCTATTACAGTCTGAAAATGTAACATTAACCAAAACTGAATATCTATTTTGACCAAAATATTAATTTCACAAGGCTACTGTTACCTGGATATTCCTCGTCAGATCCCCTGTGAACAGACTCTGCCTCTGTGTCTGTGCGAATGCTGTCTCTGAATCAGAGGTCTGGATGTTGAGGCATTTCTCTCCTTCTCCCTTCTTTTCAGTTTCAGCTCCAAGTTCTCTTTCTCTTGTTTTTCCTCTTTCATTAAGCGATCAAAGCTACTATATGTCTGATTAAACTAGTCAGACTCGCACATAATTTGCATATTGAACGTCCGCAGACAGTTTTGGTCACGAGGTTCTATTCAACTAAAGGTCCGTGTAAGTTCCCAGCAGTAAACAGGACAGCTGGGTGAGCTTACTGTCCTCCTACTGCCGACATCTGGTGAAAGTGAAACTAAAAAGAAGCTGCTGGATCTGGAGTAAGTTGTGTGAGTGCAGACAACACATGCACTAGAGTACATGCACTAGATGTGTTAAGGACAACTGAATGTGTTTGCATGGACAGTCTTACTCCTGAAATACAAAAAGGTATGACAAAGAATAGGAAAAATTGATCCCTTTTTTGGTATCGACCCTATTGACGCTAGGAGAGTGGATGGCAGCTTGGACCTTAGCAGCTGTAGCATCTCAAATTCAGCCTTTGCAAACCCAAGGGACAGCTTGGGGTCTAATCTGTGTAACAGCACTCAAGCGCTTTAGTTGAATGCAAGTTGCCACAGGGGGCTAAGTGAAGTTCCGTCTCTACTGGTCTGCCACTGCAAAATTTATGTCAAGAAACACAGCATTTGTGGACTCCTGTGGTGGGAACCAGTCATTTGCAACATTAGCAGACCCTATTTTATAGCTATCCTTAGTCACTGTTGCACACTTTTTGTGCTGTAGCAGAGCTGAGAAGAGGCAAGACACATCCTTTGGATTTCCCATAGAAAATTTGAAAATGTCATAATAGAGAGTTATAATTGACATTGTTTGTAGTTCGAGGTGTCCTGTCAACAGTTTTACAGACGTCTCTTTACAATGGCGGCCTATGGAGAAAATGCTCTTCAGGCTGCAGGGGATGTATGACTTTCCTGGGGGCCTGAGACCCCATAAAATACAATAAAATACAGCCCAAGTCCTTCGCATATAGAGGTCAGTCCACAGGCTGCTAGACTTAATCAAGAATGGTGGGAAGAGTTACGTTAAGTTACAACTTGTTCACCCATTAAAGGGCCAGTGTGTAATATTTGGCATGGTTTATTGTCAAATCTGAATCTGAATCTGAATATTCTACCCATTAATATGTTTACAAGTGTATAATCGCTATAAAATAAAATCTGTTTGGTTTTCGTAGCCTTATAATTATGCTTTTACATGTATATATATATATATATATATATATATATATAGCAAGGGCCTTGCTTTAGAGAGGTCGCCATCTTGCGCCGCCATGTATGTACGGCAGACCGAACGGACAATCCAGCCAGCCAGAGAACGCGTTTCGCGTGTATAAATGAACCAACGAAGACAGCGGAAGGAAGGAAGAAGGAGGAGGAAACAGCAGAGAGTGTTAGTAGTTCATCGATAGAGAGTAGTGAAAAGTTTTTTTAGTTATAAAGTTTGCGAATGGACCACACTTACCATGCAACAGGAGAGAATGAACCCGAACCGTCGTCTGCGAGGAAAAGAAGACGCAACTTCACTCCTTGTGATGCACTCTCTGCAGCGATTTCCCTCCTGATGATATATCTCCCCAACGATGGTAGCAGTAGCACCGAATCCCATTCTGTGCATTCAGCCTCTCTTCTCGCCCGCTCAGCATCAAACACATGGAGTTCCTCATCTCTATGCTCCGGTTCAAACAGGTATGGCTCTGGGTCTGTGTCCGCTACAAGAAACTCTTCAAAATCGCGTTCAAAGTCGTCCATTGCAGCTACTATAGTCCGGAGATATCGCTAGGCTAAATAAACAGCTGAGCTCTGTTTACCGGCTACGCTGTCAGTCAGTGTACGGGCTGGAGATTGGTGGAGCAGAGAGGGGAGGGGGTCCCCACTCGGTATGGTAAATGAGTATGTGTGTAAAGTTATGAAGTGTGTCTGTTACGCTAGAAGAGTCAGAGTTTGGGACGGAGTGGTGTGTTACCGGAGTTTCTGGAGTGCTCAAATAAACCGGCCCTTTTCCCGAACGCTCCTCTGGTCTCCTGCTCGTGAGGGATTCATTACAATATTGTAACGTGGCTTAGATTTCTAAATAAACATTAACCTCGTCGCTAGATAGACCTACTCCTGAACAACTCGTGTGCAAGGCTTTTGTCCCTACGAGGCCACCGTCATTTACCCGATGGGAGGGGTGAGCGAGTGAGCCCTGCAATCTAGAATTTGACCACTGATGTCACTGTTTCCAACCCATTTTACACACTGGCCCTTTAACAATAAAACATTATTAATACTGGTTACATACTTAACTTTTAATATACTACGAATTTGTTTTACTCCATAAGTCTTGAGGGAAACAAACTGACCATACATGGGAATTTGATAGTCCAGTTCATATCCAGGATCCTTCATGTGCAGTTTAGGCTACAGAAACATGGTTGGTTACAGAAATATCCTGGGCTTTGTTAAATACCGGAAAAAGTAAACACATCAGTTGACTTCTGAAATAATCCAGCAGGACCAGAATCCTTCCCTAACCTAAGCCAAGTGAGTTAACATAACCATAAAACATCAATCATGATAGCCCAAATGAAATTAGACTTCCTTTTGCATGACTGTGTATGAATACATGATTTTTTTATAGTGAGATAATGAGACTACATTGATCCTTTCACAGGAACCTTTTCACTCCACAGATAGACGGTCCTATAATTTTTAGAATTGCTCAAGAGGACTTAACCAAAATGAATGCTCTCTGACATACCAGCCTGATCTCTGAGCTTCTTACTGAGGGGCCTAGTTAGAAAATACTGTGATGCATGTTTTGTAAATGTGACCAGACGCTGAGTGTACAGCTCGAAGTAACCTATAAAGAATCAACAGGGAACATGAAAGCATACACTGGTGCAAGATGTGGATATGAAGGCAGGTGCACTGAGCACATTTACATACGGTTCATTTATTATTTAATGAACAAAGAATCTAATCTTTATATACACACACACATGAACCCACACTTTAGTACATATTTTATAATATTTTATTTGCCCAGGGAGCCACATAAGCACATATGTGCACTCACTCACAGTTGACATATAGCACATGCTCAGTGATTACATGCCCACACATGTACTGGGAACTGAATTCATTTGTGCAGGCATTAGCACTTTATCATTCTGGGATGAACACACACTATTTCACACATACACATGAAGGCTTTCACTGAAACACACACACACTCAGAGAGATATTTCACTTACAATAGGGGGCCGGGGCTCTTATTAAACCTCTCCTCTTAACTTGCACAGATAAGAAGCTGCTTTATTAAATGTCTTTCTATTCAAGCTGCTATTAATTCATTTTAGGAGGCATTTCAAAAAGTCTTCAGCTCCTGCAGCTTAGAGAGACTTTGACTCCTGATCTGTTTCTTCTCCTTTCTTTTTTTTTTAATTGATTGTCCAGCACTTTCCTCATTTCCTCTGCCCAGTCTGTCCGAGCAAGGCTTTTTGTTAAATGTGTAAAGTGAAGAGAAGCGTGAGATGTGCCATTAAGAGCTCACATGTGAAAATGGAATATGGTAATTCTAAAACTATATTTAATTTTTTTTTTTTAAAAAAACTGTCCCTCTGTGTGTATGTGTGTGTGTGTGTGTGTGTGTGTGTGTGAATCTAATTCTCACGCTTCCCTGGTCCGTCTCTCTTCTCATATCAGTCTGTTACCTCTATGTCTCTTTCTGTTTCTTTTTCAGATCTGTTTGAGAGTCCTGGCACTGTTTTCTGGGCTGCTTGTTAAAGGGCTCTCTGCAGAATTTTAAAGATTCTGGTCATATTTCATGCGAGGGCAACATGTTAAAATCAGACATAATTCTCAGTGCGTTTTCTGCCTCATGAGTGCAAACCCATCATGTCACTGTTTGACATTATTTGACATGTCATCTCTCTGCCTTTTTCCCCATTTTCCCTTTTCCACTTGTTAGCGTAGCGGAGCACAGTAGCAGCCTCATGAGTGAACTGATAAACGACAGAGGGCAGAGCAGCGCTGGGACGAACTTTGTTGGTGTGAGTGTTAACAAGCAACTCTGGGAAATCCAAAGTAACACTTTAAAATGCCAAAGTCGCACAATAACACAAATGATCCAACTGATCAAGGCAGCGGTAGACCAGTAGCTTCTGTGTTCAGCAAGGTAAAGTTACTGTTTTTGTCAGTGGAGTCTGGCTTTATAAAGAGAATTAGCAAATTTCAATTTCAGTTCAATTCCCCATTGCAGAGGGCTGTGCTTGTTATGTTAAGCTTGGGGCGGCAGGGTGTTAAGGAGCCTGAGAGCTTAGGGGAAAAAGTTATTGCTGAGTCTATCAGATCATTCAATGAGAAGTGAAAACACTAGAAAAGAAAAACTTACAGAAAAAGTAAACATTGCTTCTTAATAAAATCTGCCTCATTACACATCAGTTACTTGAAGCTTTTTAGGGGTATCAGTATCATTCACAGCAACCTGAAACCTCACAGTATAATCCTTGTCAACCACCAGGATCAGGCTTTTAGAGTAAAATTAATCAACTTTTGTTTGGCCCTTCCAGCCTCTGAAACACAGATTGGAATGATGTTACAAGCCCCTGTGTACAGAGCTCCAGAGATGACCTTGGACCTCCCAATAAAACATTGGCATGTGGGGACTGGGATGTGTAATGGCATACCTCTATTTTGGCATCCACCTCTTCCATGGCAGATCAACGTAGCACATGATGAACAAAATTTGCCATTTGCTTGGTCAGCCAAGAGACCACCTGCTGAGCGCTGGGAAAAACACTGCCAGTATTTCAATAGGGATTTGAAATTTGAATGACACAGTAGAGACACTCAGAGGGAGATGACAATGTTGAGTACAGAAACAGGAAAGCATTTCTAGACCTCCTAGAACAGTTGCACAATCTGGATGCTGAGGCAAAAATTACTGCCAGTTCACTACATGGACACTAGCTCTAGAAGATGCCTTTGAGTTGATGACCGTGATGATTTAGATGAATCAAATGACTCGGCATAGGGTCAGCCACACACCACCACCATCCAAAGTCAACCACAAAAAGCACCACCAACCCTTGCAACATAGACAAAAAAACATACATTCCACATAAATAAATTTAGCACAAATTTAGCAGAGCTGACAGGGAGGCAACTGGAAGTGTCCGCACCTTTGTCCTGTGGTGGCTGCGTAGGACTGTTTCTGACATTTCCAAAGAGCGTTGTGAAGTCTCAAAAGTGACAGATGTTTCAAAATTTCACATTTATATCCAACTCAATACTTTGAACTATTCTGAGTGTTTTAGCATCTTTTTGCTTATTACTTTGGTTTTACACACTCATCCATCTTGTTTCTGTCAGCAGCAGGAAGCTGTTTGTAGTGAAACACCGGATATACTGTACACCACCTGCTCAGCACAATTATAGACCAGCTGGTTGACTTTGTGGAGAAACTTATCCATATAAGCTTCATAATGTGACATGTCAATGTTTTGTTTACAGCTTGTCAAATAGTCAATTAATTTAGGATTTAAAGATCCAGATTGCAACCAGCTGAAACTTCCCCTAGTTAGAAATCCTTCAGTGTTCACTGGTCAGGAGGGATGTATCATGAGCTGAATTACCTGCAGAGTGCAGAGGTCTCCTCTTCTCTGAAACGTATGAACAAGGTGATTAGAACTGGAAAAAACACACTGTGAAGCACTTTAACATTACAAATCAGTGTTTCTCCTACATCTCCTTTCTCCTGCTCACCCAACACCTTTAAATATGTGTTCATCTATATTTTCTCTTATAACTTAAAGTGTCCTCACCTTTTTCCCAATCCAGATGTTCAAGAGGGTTTTATTTTGAGACAAATAATCTACAGAGGTCTCCTTCTCCTTAAAATAAATGTACCAGGCAATTTAAACCAGTTAAAACACTGATCAAAGAAGTTTCATGTAAAAGTGCTTAGTGCTTCGTTGCTGATCCAAAAACAAGAATGGCCCTGTCTAGAATCAGTGTATGACGACACGCTCCCTAAATGGCTCATTATAAGGTAACGAAAACACAAAGATTCTTCTTTTCAGGTGATTATACACTATAGAAAACGTAATAATATTATGTTCCATTTCTACCAATATATCCCCCTAACACCTACACACTGGACCTTTAAATAGTGTTGTGATTGCCTGTTGTGGACCTGTTATACTCAAAACTTTCTCATTTGTTTTATCTTACATTCTCTCTTTCTTTTTTTTCAACAGCAATGTGCTGTTGCAATGAACTTTTTTCGTTCCCGAATCACCTTATCTTACATTTCATTTCAGTATCTAAGTGCTCACTGATATTCCCTACCTGGGGAAACATTAGTAAATTAATCATGCAGCCTAACTGGATCTAAGCAGATAATGAAACCTTTTCAGTTTGTTGTGTGTCAACTTCTGTTACACTCTGCCTGCAGTGCCGAACCCACATGGGCTCCCCATGACTTTGATCACAGCGAAGAACAAGGAACGGAAAGGAACAAGCACTGTGTGGGCCACTGATAGACTAAATGAAAGAAGCACAGAGGAGAGCCGAGAGACTTGGGAACTCCAGGTGCACTTCTATCCAGAGAGAATTATGAAGCCATTAGCTCGTGGTGGCTTATGGAGAGTTTCAGTGCTAAATGGCAGAAATCTACCTGTAATTTCACATTCATTAAATTATTCCATTAAGTTGTTTTTCGTCTTTTTGGCTTGTGTGGTGACTTTAAGGTCAAGGGGACTCTCCAGTGTAAAACAAAGGTGTCTATCTTAGACATTATCTACCCTCCTGTTTTTTTTATTCGTAGTGACAAGAGCATTTGCTAGAACACTAATTGCGTCTCGTTGGGATATGTGGGAGGATTGAGAGAGTGAGAGAGAGGCAGAGAAAAAACAGAGAGAGAAGGAAATGGGACAGGTGACTCAGTTTTTCAAAGGGATAAAGTTAATCATGCTCTGCTGAATTTTGGTATCAACAGTAAGTCGCATCATTAACTTTAACCTTTTCCAACTATTTTTTAAATGATGTCTTTATCCTCCTCACAGTAAGTGGCTCTCCTACACTGCACACACAAACACTATCACCACGGCTGTGACAGCATTTCACTGGCTTGCATTTTTTCTGTATTTTGTGCTTGCATTAACCTGTCTTTACGCTCAACTTCTGCCGTTAAAAGACTACCAGGTAAACAAGCAACTTTTTTCTATGGTTTCACCACGATTGTCTGCAAATAAAAAGCCTGCATTACTGCAGGAGCTACTTTTGACTTACCATCTGTGTCACAGCACCAGTTAATCACACTCCTGAAAAAGAACTTGGGATACTTGAACTCTTCCGGCTGTATGAGACAATCCTCTTGTTTCCAGCAGAGAACACAGCTAAATGTGGAACCAATGCCTCTACAAAGTGGCTTCATACTGAAAAATCTTTTGCAGGGTACACTGGTGAACATATTCATAAACAGCACATGTGTAGGTGATCAGCAGCTCAGTTACAAGGCAAAAGTATGCAACACTGCTGTGCAACCATCCTCCTTACATAAAGCTGCACCAATCAATATTTTTTACATTATCAGTAGATCAAATTACTATATAATGTAAATGTCTTTTGTTATGGAAAACCCCACACCTGGCTTCAGTTCCCTTCAGCTCCAGGAGTGTTGTAGCATCTTGCAGTTCACTGTTTTGGCAACTCACCATGTAATGGTTTGACTTTGGGTTTCCGAGGTGCCAGTCAGGTCGAGGTCTGACAGTTGTCAAAATCTACAAAGTCATGTCAAACTCTACACAGGGTACATGTAGAAAACACATTATGAATCACAAGAATTCTTTAAATACCGCAATGTGACTCAAATACCCCGGTTAATTTCCACCCTCTTAGACAAATCACAAAACCACATCTCTTCAAATGCAACAAAAAAAATACGTTCATTATTCATTACTACCATTACTGTGTCGTGGTGAATGTATGTGTGAGTCCAGCACAGGGCCCCAGGAAAGCCACTCAGCGTTGCAGTCAATTTTTCCCATCGGCCACTCACAGTATTGCAGGAAAAAAAAAAAAAAAAAACGTTTTCCCATAGCCCACCATTATAAAACAGATGTCTGTAAAACAAGGCCAATTATGAGTCTTTCTATTTTAAATGTTTGAGCCATGATGGCTTGTGGCATGATGGATTTGTAAAACTTTCTTGGACCTCAATAAAGCCATTTAAAAATCTGTGACAGCATCACAGTGTAAAGTCTATGAGCTGAGTGGGAAATCGCGGGCGGGAACAGTGGGGGAAACTGGAAGCTAGAAAACTTTTTGGGCGTATGCCAAAGAGAGCGGCAATCTGAATCAGTCCAGACCTTCTTACCGCAACAGCTCATATGTTAGACATTTTACCACAGAATACTAGAGGAAGTATTATTGGAAACCATCTGGAAATCTTGTGACACACCATGGGTGGGCATTGCACCCCAAAGTTACCCTTGGGCAACAGCCGCGTAGCTCCTGTGTAGAGGCTGGTGTGGACAGGCAGCGAGCCTTTACCAAAAGGGTATGCCTTCTGGTAACTCCAAAGTTGTCCAATTTGCATTTTAAGTCCTTTTAGCTTGATAGTTAGCCATTCTTAAAACTTCACTCAGGAATCAGCAGAGTTTTGTTGTGGAATTGGAGGGTACATGAACCTCTTAGCTTGACTAGAAGGACAGGAATTCCGGAGATCTGCTTGCAGTACCTTGGACTAAGCTTGCTGTTGATGCTCAGGTAAGGAGTAAGTACAATATTATTTGTATCTGTTCAATCCATGGATGTAGAAAGAGAACTGGGTTGGAGACAGGGCCCCATTCATTCCTATCAAAGTTGCTTAGTGGCATATAAAGCCTAAGATACTTGATTTCCAAGGGTTGTTCCACATCGTGGGGCTTACAGAGCAGGCGCAGTGGAGATGTCTGCCTGGCCAAGCCGCTAAATCCTGGTTTAGCCCTCCGCCCACTTGAATGGGGATAAAATGATTTAATAATGTGGCTCTAGACTTTTAAAATGTTGTCAGACCGAATGGAGTAAATTCATTCAGATCAATAGTTAGATGAGTCAGTTTGTGTGACTGTCAAAAAAATGACCTACTGTAATTATTTACAGATGTCTCTTTCACAATGCAAGTCAATGTGAAAGGTCTTTTTGTTCCCCACGACATCATGTGACAGACCCGGACATTGTGTCTCCATGTTTGTTTGTCCAAATTATAGGTGTACATATGCATACTTGGAACAGGCGAGGTTTAAATCAAAAGTCGGAGCCTGAAAGTTGTTTTAATTTAAGCCTGAAATTGATATAGGTTGATCAGAAGTTGCTTCATTCATAATTTATTAGAAAACTTTTTGCAGAACAACCTCAGAATTGAGCTTCCGATAAATTTTGATCACAAGAGTAAGAGACTGAAAGCAGCTATCCAAATAAGGATTAATATTACCACACATATGGCCAGCAGATACGTAAACTGTGCTGCTGCTGTAGTGCTTTAAGTCATTTTTCTGATGTGAAAACTTCCCTTTTTAAATCAATTGCAACTTACCAACCAAAGCTGCTGGTTCCTTTAAAGGAGAAACTACCATTTTTTTCAGCTGCCTTTCAAGCCTACAGGGGAAGAGTGTTTGATACTAAAAAGACAGATTTAAGGTAAAGCATCGCTTCAAGGCCTCACCTCCGAATGGCAGACTTACAGACATATGGTGCGTACATACAGACACTCACACAAACCTCCCTGATGAGTATATACTTTGAAGTACTACATGCTTCTCCCACTTGTTCATCCTTCGCTGCAAAGCAGGGATCTCTCTTTAGCTCCCATAACAACTCCTCTAAAGGCTCTTCCTCGAATACCTTGTCTCTGCCAAAAATCCTTCCATGCAACCCTGCATCCAACCATTGCTCTCTAATCCAGTCTGGTTTTCCTCCTCATTTTGTCCTCCACTTGGCACACTTTTATTTGGCCCTTCTCTGGTCAATATCATCCTTTTTCTTCTGCCTCTATTTGTTTATTCTGGTTCACCATTCTCACACCATTTCTTCTTGTTCTGCCTCCCTTTTCCTCTCGCTTCCATATTTGAATCCGTTCATATTTTGCCTCATATCCCCTCTTTCTTAATTTACTTTCCCTCCATCCCTACTTCTCTTTGCCCTCTTTTTTTCCCATCCATCTCTCCAGTCTCTAACCATCCCCCATGATCTCTCCAAGTCTCTGTCTAATCCTCACTTTCTTTTGAAGCACTCCTCTGTGGTTCCATCTCCTGTCTTTCCTTTAATTGATCTGTCTTTTTACCAGACTAATTTCCACAAGCTTTGTCTTAACATAACAGCATCTCGGGTGCCTTTAAGACATCTGGCTCGTTGATCACAGGGTGTGGTTCTGTAAAGACCTCTCCAAAACTTTCTATGTCGATGTGACAGCTTTTTGACACATCAGCAGTGAAATCTCTTGTTAGCATTCATTAGCTGTGTTAGAACAAGTCAATGGGGACCAAAACCAATTCTCATCAAAACCAAATTGGCTTGCTTGTAATTTCATCATGCCGTTTCCACTTTCAATCGTCCTGGTGCAGGTTTAACCTTGCAACACCAAACATTTACCGCGCTCTGGTTTGCATACTGATGGGATCACCAGAGTCTGGTGTATTTGATGAGGCACAAATGAAGTGGTACTTCACTTAAAATAACTTGGAGTGAGACAATGTAACTTTTGAAAGATGAAATAACACATGCTCCCTCTTACATATAAATGAATTCATCAGCAACAAAACACACCCTTACTCAAGTTAATACACATGAGGTTTTTGCTACAACAACATTACTTGGTCTGATGTGACTAATGTTAGGAGATTTTAGAAATGCGTCTGACATTACTGAGTCACTTTGCTGACTTTATGACTCCTGCCTTCTACTGCCACACTTTGTTTGACTATTTCCCTTAATTGTCCAGCCTGGTCCATATGTAAACAGGTATTCTTGAAAGCAAGGTTTTTCTTCTTTGTCCTCCATAAATTAAATTCCTATCCACACAAGCAGTGTCTTAAAGAAATCTCGATGCAAATGAAAATGCACAAAACACAATTTAAGAGCTGTCAAAAGCATGCCAAACCAGCGGGCAGCAACATCACCCTTACCCAAAAGCTACACAAAAAAGATGTTGGCCAATCAGAAGCCTGAAAAAAAAAAAAACAATAATGGAAATGGGAAGACTTCACTATGTAGCAGTGACCTCTGCAGTGCATTCTGGCACCATCTGTTACTTAACATAGTGGAAGAGTAACTGTACATTAATGTATAAACATGTAAAAAGTCATATTAGCATGGTTAGAACCAGCACTATTTTGGCCATGTCTGCCATTGCACGACAGGTCACCTCATTTGGGATGCCCAGAATGCAAACTATACAGTAACAGTTGGGGCTGGGTGGGTGGGGATAACTTTTTCTTCAGGGCATGAAGGGAACCCAGTATGCTTCAGTAAACTGAAGTCTTACAGTCCTTACAGTATCTTCTAAATGTCTGCAGTCTGTAAGATGATGATAAATCAAACCCATTACACACATATTCCATGTGCCACACAACAGCTTTTATAGTCAGGAGTCACCAGCAAAGTATTCAAAGTATCCCCCCCACAAACACACACACATAACACAGACCCACACAATGCTGTACCAGAACCAAAGACACAATCAACATGCCAAGGTAGGTAAGCAGATATGTTGCTACCATACAGCCTCTCAGCCTGTGCCTGAACACCTAATAATCTAAATTTGTCAGCTGTTCTCTGACTTAAAAAAAGAGTACTGTGACAGAAAAAAATAAATCAACATTCCACATTGTAGATCCTGTACTGGTCCCAATACCAAAATCAATGGATGATATAGGACTCAGTCTGTGGGCTCAAAGCCTAAGCTAGAGTGACACCTGCTTTCCCACTCCAAAAATCCTGTAGAATATGACTTTAAAAAGAATAAAATAGAGTCTATTATTTTCTATTTCAAGGTAAGAAAACAGTGGACAAAGTTTGTTTTTGGGGTGGTATGTGCCTTAGCAGTAGCTGGGCTAATGTTTCAGTCTTCAAAGCACATTCAAGGTAAAACTCTTAAGGTAAGAAAGTAAAGTATATTACACTAGCTAGATAGCTAGATTAACCTACAATGCCCACATTGGCTTGCGCAATGCTCGTGAGCATGGATCTTAATAAAGACATGACCCACTATAATAAAAGGTATGAGGTGGTGTAGTCTTCTTACAATCCAATCCAATCCAATCCAATCCAAGACTCTTCCTGGTATAAAAATGGGAAATATATTGAAATTTTTACAATTACAGGTAAGAAGGACACCTTATGGGGGGTCCACATCTTGGCTGGGGGGTCAGACCCCTGACAGTGTTGCCTAGTTGGTTCACCACTTTGGTGTGGCCCAAAATATTGAAACAACTATGGAATGCATTGTTAGGAAATTTGGTGCACACTCATGTTACCTTCTTCAGTGATCCTTTACCTTTTCCTCCAAAGTATATTTCAGATAGCTATGATAGAACTCCGAAATGGACTGTTATTTTTTAAAGCAAATTTTGGCGGATGTCGGATGCCAAAGGTTTTAAGGTGGCTGTAATAATCCCCAAGAGCTGTGTGCCACAGCCACTACTGCAGTTACAACTCATTCAATTAATTAATGAATTTATATGTCACATGAAATCATATCAGATACAATTCCACTGAAATATAATCCTGCCAGTTCCTTCAACTTGTACATTAAAAAAAAGAGTTGAGCATAGCGTTTGTTCAGGCAGGACACAATGTCAAGCTCAGCTCACATCCCAGCTACATCAGTTGATCTCAAACAGCCCAATCAACTGATGGAGCAGCTGACTGATAGGAGAGAGTCAGCTGACAGATCACATGATTCCTTTCTAAGCAACCAATTTGCGAATCTCATTCAGGGTGCCCTATTTAAACTGCTCTGGCCTGCCTACTGTTGCTGCTTCCCCTGCAAGCCACTTTGCAACCCACCTCCACCCCAGCTCCTCCTTCTCATGTTGTTTGACTTATCAGTGTCATCTCTGTTTGTCACTGATGCTGGCTCTGTTCTGTTCCCGGGGGGTCTTTGCTGCTGCACTCCCTGCCTTAGGCTTTCCATGTAGGTGCATGGAAGGGCAGGGAGGTTTACTCTCTCTGCCTTAGGCTTTCCTCATTTGCACGTGGAAGGGCAGAAGGGTGTGCTCTCTCCCCCCACGTGGGCACACGGAAGAGGGGCCCCAGAACAGAGCCATACCGCCAAATAGAAAGTGGGATGAGATCTTTTGAGAATTTGTGTTTTTTGTATAATGTTCCTAAGAGCTCTTTTTCTTTTATCTTAAACTCAGACTAGCTATGCGCACTTAAGGTGTTCCATGGGGTGTAAATCTGGCAACCCATCCATTCTTTTCTTTATTAAATGCTAGAGGTCAGACTAGAGGGTTATCATCAAAAATTTATGTTTTTCTAAACTCTGTCTGCAAACCTCTAATTATTAATCAGACGTGGAGCAGAGATTTTGGCATTCCTGTGGAGGATATGTGTTGGACAACTATTTGGAAAAACTTAGATAATACTTCTAAAAACCCTAATCATAAATTGATACATTTCAAATTTTTACATAGGATGTATCTTACACCGAGAAAGCTTCATTTAATGAAACTAGTATCCTCCCCGAACTGCGAGCTCTGCCCAAATCATAATATCGGATCTTCCAAAAAATTACAAGTCCTGGACAGTGCCAATACATATGCATAATATGTATTGGCACTGTCCAGGACTTGTAATTTTTTGGAACATGATATCGTCTACATTATCAGAACTTCTTGATGTGGAAATTCCTTATTGTTCTAAATTGTTTTTACTGAATGACACTTCTGCCTTAACTCTATCTAATTGTCACATGTCTGTTTTATTTGCTGGTCTGACAGCTGCCAAAAAGATGCGAGCACTTCGCTGGCAACCGCCTCACATTCTCTCTCGGTCTCATTGGATGAATTCTTTATTAAACATTGCTTACATGGAACTGTCAGTAGCAAAGATGCACAATGCCAAGCAAGCCACTATCTCCTCCTGGTCTTCTTCTATAGAGAAAATCAAGACCATCTTGTGTGCGGAAAATGGATTCTAGAGTTCTTTGCATTTTTAGTTTATTTATCTATGGATTTTATTTATTTATTTTTTGGTATGTGTGCATCTGCACCTTTTGACTGACTGATATATTTGGTAACTATCATAAGAAGACTGCAACCTCACAATGTCTTAAACCTGTCTATATGTGTTACATCTTTAGCCGCTTGAGGGGGGGAGGGGGGAGGGTTGTCTGTTTTGTATTTGTTTTCTTTTGTGTATTTGCTTTATGTATTTGGATTGAAACTTCAATAAAAAGTTGAAAAGAAAAAAAATACTGCAAATGGAAATAAAGTTTTCTTTCACTAAAGTGTTCCTGACTGAGCTGTAATAATAAATATATGATTTATTCTTTAATCTTAGGCAGGGTCTTCATTCAGGGTCCTTGTGGCTGAGACAGAAGCTTCTCCTAACTGTGTGTTCACGAATTACTCACGCGTAACACGAGTAATACGCCGCGCGTAACGCGTGAGTTTGGACGCCGGACCATTTTGTTAATTCACGTTATTGCGTCAGTCGCGTGAGTAGTAAGCCCGCCCATTTTCACTATATAACAACATCTGGCCCACCATTCTCTCCTCAACCATGGCTGAGATAACCACCATCGCTGCTTTGTACCTGCTCTGGAAGTCTCAGATGCGTCGGAGGGCCAAACGCCGTCGTTTTTGGGTTCACCCTTATCCTGCAGAATCCAGCTCGGCGAGTTTCACCACCTCCTCCAGGAACCCCATCTGGATGATAGCCGCTTTCAGCGGTACTTCAGGCTGACTGGGGCCCAGTTTAAGGACCTGTTGGCGAGGGTTGGCGCCAGGATCTCCCGGCAGGACACCAACTACAGGCGCTCTATTTCAGCTGCGGAGCGTCTGTCCATCTGTCTCCGGTGAGTAGCAGTTTATTGTTGTGTCAACAACTGGACGTCAGGGCGTCAAGACATCACATGATGTCATGATTGGCTTTCGTGGCACAGCGTCATGTGAATTCGCCTCAAAAGTTCAATATTTTCAACTCGAGCGATGAGGCAATGGACGCGAATTTTGCGGTTATCGTGCTGCCCGGCGCGAATCCGCGTCTAATCGCGTCTTTGCATTGACTTTGTATGTAATCTCGACGCGTGAATTTGCAAATTCGCGCTCGGTGTGAACGCACAGTAAGCCTCTCAGTGCTGTTCAGCACTATTTCTATACCAATTCTGTACAAGCTCCTAAGTATTTGAGGGGGTACCTGGGAATTCCCTCAAGGATCTAAGTTGAAATGGTCTTTGCATTGCCTTCCTTTCAACTGAGTCAGTATGCAGAGCCCAGGTCAGGCTCTTGTCAATGTGGACACCAAGGTACTGAAAGCTGCCCGCTCTCTCCACTGAGGACCTGTTGGTATTAGGAGGATAGTAGTTTCTTATCTGCTGCTTTCCAAAGTCCTCTATCATCTCCTTAGTTTTGCTGACGTTCAGGAGTACCTTGTTGTCTTGACACCAACCAGTCAGGTCCTCTACTTCGTCCAGGTAGGCCTTTTCATTGTTACCTGTGATCAGACCACCACAGCTGTGTCATCAGCAAACTTAATGATGGTGTTTTAGTCTTAAGTGGCTACACAGTCATGTGTGTACAGGGAGTACAGCAAGGGACTCAAAATGCAGCCCTGGGGTGCTCCGGTGTTAAGAATAAGCGAGGAAGAGGTATGTTCACCCATTTTCACCACCAGGGGTCTGCCTGTCAGGAAGTTGATGATCCACATGCACAGTGAGGTGTTTAATCCCAGCTCCTTGAGTTTTGTGACCAGCCTGGAGGGAACTATGGTGTTAAACGCTGATCTGTAGTCGATGAACAACAATCTCACATAGCTCCCCTTCTTATCCGGGTGGGACAGGGTGGTGTGGAGGATGTGTGCTATGGCATCTTCTGTAGATCGGTTGGGACAGTAGGCAAACTGAAGTGGGTCCAGTGTGCTGGGTAGTGAGGAGCAGATGTAATCCTTAACAAGCTGTTCAAAGCACTTCTTCACTACAGAGGTGAGAGCCACTGGGTGTTAGCCATTCAGGCAGATTGGTCTTTTTTCTTTGGCACAGGAATGATGATAGACTTCTTCAAGCACGTGGGTATGCTGATTGTGTTGATGAGCTGAACAAATCATCCAGCCAAACTAAAAAATTAACTTCATGTTGCTTTCAGAATACATGAAAGGACAGATGCACCTGTCCTTTTCACCTCACACAGTAGAGTATCCTTGCCTCACATCTCTTCCATGGTGCCCCACTTTTTCAACTCTCCCATTAAAATCATATTTAGATTATGTTCGCATGAACCTTTGATAAACTGCTACAGAAACCCCCTGTTGTCATTAATAAACCAGTTACTGTAACGTATTAGTTCACTTTCTTCGACTCAGCAATAGTAGCTTGTGTTTAATGCAGCGGAAAGACATTGATGGGAAGCACGCTTCTTCACAATATACTGTACTATGGTGACCTGTTTAATATGGAAGCAAGCTAGGCATGTTGAACAGGTTTCTGATAATTGGAGCATAGTTTTAGCTAAGTGGATGTGACCATATAATTAGGCTTGTGTATATATATGCAGTACATAAACCTCAAACTAGATTACGTGTGCAATAAGGCTGAGAACAGAAGTATCTGCAGCATAACACAGCACTAAATGTACTGACAGAGAGCTAAATAGAGGGGAGAGAGGATGCACAGAGAGAAAGGAAAGAAAGGAAGAGAACAAGTCAGGGAAATACTGGATATTGGAGGCACAGGAGATCTCTTTCTGTGACTAATTCTCTCCTGATCTCTCATTCTCCCCCTCATTTAGAAAGGACCTGTTCGCTCCCCCTCTCTCTGACACACACCCACACTGCTACCACAACTCTCACACACTCTCACACACACACACACACACACACACACACACACACACACACACACACACACATGCACGTACACACTCACAAAATACCGCATACACCCACACTCCCAATTCCTCTCTTTCTCTCTTACACACACATACTCTGGCAGACACACACAGGCATACTCACACAAGCGAAAAAAAAAAAAAAAAAAAAAAGGCGGAATCGCCCGGAGTGTTTGCAACCCACACTGTTTCCTATGTGTGGATAAACCTACACGCACTCACACACACACACACACACACACACACACACACACACACACATAGTGATCTGAGACAGAGGAAAAATTATATTTTGTCTTTTGATCCAAAGCCGTTTGATTTTCTCCGCCTCGCATGCACAGCCACTTAGCAGCTGTACGCTTGTGTAACCAGTCTGTGCCATTTTGTACTTACAGCGTTGGATTTCTTTTAGCCTGAATTATGTTCTTCGAAGCCTTTTTGTTGTGTACATTTCTCTATGTCATGGATCACAGATACTCCCAACGTTAGGCCTCTGACCCCTACTTAAGGAGATTATGACCCAGGGACCCACACAGACAGATTTGCTTTGTCAATTTGATATATAATCATACAACTTACCACACAGAGAGAAATTATAATGGTGAGAGTGAAGGCTGTGTTGACTTGCAGTGAGTAACTTGGCTCTGGGCCACACTCTGGTTAAGGTCTTATTCATTTTAAGCTGTTTACATGAACCTTTGATACCCTGCAACTGAGCATCCCTGCTGCCAGAAATAAAGCTGTTAAAGGAATATTTCCTCCATGACTGAGCAGTAGTGGGTTACTTGTACTGCAGAGGGAGTAAGCGATGATCCCAACATTAGTCTATGCAGTTTTCTTGGCGCTTTAACAAATGGCTTGCAATTATAGTACCCATAGCACTGTGAATCAGTTCATGCAGACAATGAAAACCAAATGTAAAAGAAATAAGATTACTTACAAGGACTAGATATTACAATCCCTAATGGTTCAGCACAGTACTTGAGTGGGTTTTGAGACATCGTCCTAGTAGGAGTGAGTTTGGTGAAGACCACTTAGTGATGTTTCCTCCACTGCAACACATCTTTAGTTGTGTACCCCGGCTTCATTGGGTGTTTCGGCCAATTATCACAAGACACCCTCCGCTGAGGCAGGCCCACCACAGGCTGATCAGACCTGGGTGTGTGCTGCAATGGGACTAAGTGGTCATTTAGCTCCCCACGCTGTCTCTTTTCTTCTCAGCCACAGCCAGTGACTGCTCTTTTCAGCGACCGTGGCGAGTTTCTTGATGGTCTTCCTCTGTGCCTGCCCTCTGATGCCCACTTCCTTCAGGAGCCTCGCAGTGGAATTGGCAACAAAACCCCTGCAGCCCACCTCCACTGGGCGAACCTTCACACTCGAGCCCTGCTCCTCTGCCTCAGCTGCCAGGTTGGAGTAGCACATCTATTTCCTCTCGTACGCCTCATCGATTGCATCTTCCCAAGGGACCGTTAGCTCACTGATGAAGACACGTCGGCAGGAGTTGGACCAGAGAACCAGGTCTGGGCGCAGGTTGGTCACAGCGATCTCTGATGGGAAAACGAGTCTCTGGCTTAGGTCAACGCGCATTTCCCAGTCTCTGGCTGCATTTAGAGGGCTCAAGTCTGAAGGTAAGGGGTTGGTCTGCTGTTTTTCCCCTTCCCGGATGAAGGCTGTTGGTTCTGTGAAGATAGTCTGGGCATTTGGTGGGATAGCATTAGTTGTGACAGACACAGAGGGCACAGTGGGTCCTCTCTAAGCCAGAGATTTAGGTTTGCTGGAGAGGGCAGTTGCTCCACCTGTTTGGCATCTTTTAGTTACCAACAACCCATCCTCTTGATGGGTTTCTCCAGGACCGTTGGTGTTGGTTCCCCACTGATGGAGAACCTCTCATTCGTGCGTTGGTCTGTGATGAGCGAGATGCTCCGAGACTTACTGGGCTTGATCTCCATTCGTGCCCACTTGATGTTTGCCTGGAGTTTATTCAGAAGGCGTTTGGTGCATGCTTTTGTAGTTGTTACTGTCGTCATGTCGTCCATATACGCCCTGACTGGAGGGAGCTGCAGCCCACTCTCCAAGCGTTCCCCTCCAACCACCCATCATGATACTCGGATAATCATCTCCATTGCCATGGTGAATGCCAGGGGAGAAATAGTGCAGCCTGCCGTTATTCCAACTTCCAGCTGCTGCCAGGCGGTGGTGCTGTCCTGTGTTGTAACGCAGAACTGGAGGTGCTGGAAATAAGCCTTGACCAGGTTTGTTATGGCCTCTGGGACCTGGAAGAAGTTGAATGCCAACCAAAGTATCTCATGTGGCACTGACCCGAAGGCATTGGCAAGATCTAAAACCACATGCAGATCTTTCTTTTCCTGCTTGGCCATTTGTACCTGGTGCCAGATGATACTCGCATGTTCCAGGCATGCTGAAAAACCACTTTTCCCAGCCTTCTGCACTGAGATGTCGACAAGGTTGTTTTTCTGCAAGAAAGCTGACAGCCTTTGGGCCACCACACTGAAGAAAATTTTTCCTTCGACATTTAGCTGGCTGATCTGGCAGAAGTGTTAATTGTTGTTTCTTCTCCTTGGGAATAAAGATCCCTCCTGCCCTTCGCCATGCCTTTGGAATGATGACCTTTTTCCATACCATTTTCATTTGGTGCCAGAGGTACCACAGGACACCAGGAGCGTTCTTATAAACCCTTTATCAAATGCCGTTGGGCCCAGGGGCGGATGCCGATCTTGCCCACTTCACCGTATTCTCAACTTCACTCCATGTAGGGGGCTTTGTATTCATCTGGTGCACTGATGGTTGGATTGGTGGCATGTCATCTGGAATGGTGGCAGGCACCTGCCTCTGATTATCAGAGTAGGTGTTTTTCAGGAACTCCTCCAGTTCCTTTACAGGTACTTTTAGGGTTCCGGTTTTCTCCTTGGTAAAGAGGCTTTTGGCAAACTTGTATGGATCTTTGTAGAACATGGGCCTTTGCTTGCTCCTTCTTCTTATGTTGCTTCCTCAAACACTCTGCTCTTCGCAGTGTTGCTAGGCGCTGCTTGATGCCGTTCTGTAGTGCTTCAAGACCAGCCTTCTCTGCATCTGTGGCCTTCTTCCACTGCTTCCTCAACTGCCTTCTTTCCTTGACAAGTCTCTCAATCTCTTGCTGTCTTCTTGACTTGCTTTGAGCTGCTGGTTCCTTTGTCGTTCCCGTTTTCTTGCTTCTCACTCCAAATCTCTCCACTCAGATGATTGCCTGCTACTTTACAGCCCTGTTTTTACATCACATTAAACATTCAGGACTAATTAGGCAAAAAAACAAAGTTAAAGTGTGACGAAGAAAATTGACTGATTACTGTATCTTACTGGCAACATAAGCAAACAAACAGTCCTGCGTCATGAGAACCATATATTGCTGAAGTGTGATTAATGAAAAGACGTACATGACATCATCTTTTTCCATGTAAGCCCTGCCTACTTTAAGCCATTAAGAGGAGCTCATACAAAACATGAATACTGACATCTCTCTTTCAGAATTACTAGAACTCTTCATTTATAAACCCATCGCTCACAGTATGAAAATGAGAAATTTGGTTTTCTGAACCTTTAACAGAATTATGATAAGTTATTACATTTACCTTTATCAAGGCAAATTCAGGTCTCTTGAATAACAACTGGAGGGCTATAGGTTTCAGGTTACAAAAAACACTTATGTCCCAGAATGAAAATTTGCATAGGAAAAGGCTTTCACAGTATTCCTATGCTAGTTTCGGTGACAAGTCTGAGTAACACTGTTGAATTACATTGAAGTAGTTATAGGATTGATGCTGTGTTCATGCTTTGAGCGTCAAAGGGACAGGCTTTTTTAATAGACACTTGTGACATCAAGCTATAAACTGACACCTGGCACTTGTCGCTGTGTGATGAGCATGGCACGCTACAAATCAAAGTCGTGCTGGCCTTAGCTTGTTTCAGCACTCCAATGGCACAATGAAGTGTCAGCCAATCATATGTTTCGATGTCCAGCTTTGGTATTGTGGTATTTAGTTAAGTCAGCTGATGCTATGCGAGCTTTATGTATATTGCGATGCACTTAGGGATGCAATGGGGCAGCGAAATTTGATTTCACAATGGGGCTCTGACATTGTTAAAAAAAAAAAAAATAAATAAATAAAAATACAAATATTAGAAGCTGTTCTGTTGAGGTGCTTTATTAACGCACTGAGCAATAATGTAGCTGGCCATGCTGTAGCTTTGTTAGAATGCAGGTGTGTGTTAGAGGTGACACTGTGAGTGTGTCTCGAAACCACACAATTTTATACAGTGAACTGCAAACAGACAGTGGAGCATAATCACCAACATTTGAGTGCTATCTCTACCCACACATAAATCAAACTCGTGCCACAACATCAGTGCTGTTAACATATGCTTTTGTAGCTAGGGGCAAGTTAGCTAACTAGCAAATGGTAATGTTAGCTAGCAACCTAATGTTAGCATACACATTATTGTTCACAGTATACCAAACCATTAAGGACCCAACAAACATTACTGATAGCTTCTATTTGACAACAATGTCGGTACTTAGTGCAAAAAAATATGTTCCACTCACTGTATAACATGGCGGTGTTCACTGCAGCCAGCTCAGGTTACTTATTGTCCCCAGTCGCCATGTAAAAAGTTGAGAAGAAGATGGTGACCATTCACTCTACACTCAACTTCTGGACTGTTTTTAGTCAGTGCCAGTAGTACACTACATTTTTCTGTACTATGCAGTGTGAATGCACTTAGCGCACAAGCACTCAAAATACTGTATGAATTTGAGACACACTGTGTGTAACGTTTGAAAGTTCCTCCTGTGATGATGAAAACTAAAAGTTGAATCAGTAAGTCAGACAAACACACTGTTGTGCAGTACACTAAGGGGGTTTCCTGCTACAGTCTTACTTGTTCTGGTGTCAACAGTAGTTATGTTGGCTAATATTTGGCTAATAGTTGGCTAATATTTAGGCATATATTGCTGTATAATGCACATTACTGAGTCTGTTTGCTGACTTTATGACTGTTCCTTACTTGTTAGTATTTTAGCTAAATATCACATTACTGTCGCTTGCAGCATTTTAGTTGAAGTTCCACAGTTGCACTGTAAAAGTTATTTAACACTGGCTGGTTGAAATATTCTGTCTGTGGCACCTCTAACCACACCTAGAAGTGATGTCATGGTGACAAACCCTTTAGTGCATTTCCACATCACTGCAGCAAGGTGAGAAGTTAAAGGCACACTGTGCCAGATTTTCCTTAAAAAAAAAAAAAAAAAGATGCATAGATTCATACAAAAGTAATCCCTCTCAATCATCATTTATGAACCACTAGAATTGTGTGGCGGTGAATAAATCTGCAGAGACCCTGCCCTCTGCCTGTATTTCCTTAATTTCTTTTTCTGTTGCTTTTATTGGGACATTTCTGGACACAGTGTGAGGTTTAGGTGAAATGCATAGCAGACAAAGCTTGTTCCAAAACAAGAGTGAATCTGGGGTTTCCTGTCACTTTCACTTTCACTGGCGAGCACTGAACAAGAGGATGTGGATAAAGAGTGACTCAGATTTAGCCTGTCTTCTGTTAGACAGGTAGGTACCGGCAGTTAGCGTAGATAGCATGCTAAAATATATAGCTTTTTCATTACAACAAATGTAACATCCCTAAAACAGTAGCTTGCATTGTTCTATTAACAAACAGTAACTGAGAATCTGTGCTCAGTATATCTTTGTACCACTGGAGGTCAGCAAAAACAAGATTTTTAGCTACTGTTATATTACACTTTAAACTGGGTTGAAATGTCTTTTAGATCCTATAATTGTGTTAAGATTGAGGTAACTGTAATGAAATTTCAACTGAAACAACGGCAAGGGCTCACTGTGATGGATTACCTCATCTCAGGCTAGTGTCAAGTCCCAGAAAGTTCATTTTCACAGTGTAGGACTTCAAACAGCCATTGGTTTTTAATGATCTCAAACCAATGGTGTGGAAGATAGAACAGTTACTTTAAAAATGGTCAGCACTTAACATTAACAGAAAGGTCGACTTTACGTTTAATTTATTTTTTCGACAGTTATTATTTATTTATTTTTTACCATTTTGCACAGCATATAGGCTGTATCTGCTTGGTGCAATGTTTTTAAAGCAATATCACATAAAGAAAATAAATGTCTAAGATATTTTTTGCATCATTTTGTTCACTCTGATGTTTAGTATCACTTTTAACAAGTGGATATTTTGGGATCTTGATCTTTCTGAACAAAGCACTAATAAGATTTAAACCAGGGGGAGAAAGTAGCCACATATAATCCAGTGGAGAAGGTTAGAGAGTAACTCTGAATGTAAAGTATAGATATAGTCTGGCAGAAATGATTTCTGATGAATTTTAGAAGTTCAACAAATAAAACTATTATTTAAAGTTTTCATTGAGAATTTAAAACATAGTTTGAAGTCCATTTCAGGAGTGGGTTGTTAAACATGCATTTTCGTTGTACCAAATTACTGGAGGGAGGACTCACAAGATATGAATGATACCATATCTTGAAAAAAAAAATAAGCCTTGCAAAAATTGCAGTATTGTAATAACTGTTTTCACTTTCTCCCCATTGTTCCCTTTTGTAGGGCCTTGGAGCCTTGTGAAGCTTAGATTTTCCTGTGTGTAAATCCTCTCTCTACACACTCTCTGGATCTCCTTCCTTCCCACTCTCATTTCACTCTCTGTCTCGACCTCCTCTTCTAAATGAAGCCATTTATGTAACACTAGAATTGTAATGTGACAAGCAGATGCTTAAGCAAATTTACATAACATGATCAAACATGCTCTGTTTTAGTACGTGTGTGTGTAACACTGGCTCACATATCTCGAAAAGAGGAGACAGGTGAGGTCAAAGCTGTCTTCACTTTAAAAAAGCAGGTTTTCAGTCAGCAATGTGAAGACAAACAGAGCAGGTAGCCATCAGGAAAGGAACAAATACAACAGTTTAGACCTTTCATAGGATCACTGTCAGCTGGGTGGGTAGGTGACTGGGTCAGTGATGAGCTTAGGCAGGGAGCTCACTAGTGACAGCTGGTGGGCAGGTGAGGAGTGGCAGGATAAGTTAGTGTGAAACTGTATATGCATGTTAGTGCACGTGTGTGTGCGTGTAAACTTTATGTTTAAAACATATTTTCCCATTGGTATACATCGTCTGTCCTCAGGCACAATTTTTCTGGAACGTACTGACGATACCGGCTGTCTAGGTTTGTGTGTGTGTGTGCATCTGTGCACACTGCTTTGCACATTTATATGCCTGTTAATCGTACTGGCCCGAGTCTGAGGTGCAATTTTATCTCCAGAGTACTAATTGTAGATTAACAGACTTAACTCGGTACAGAAGTACAAACAAAGCCTCAGGCAACAGATTTTTACAACCATCAACATTCAACTGAAACATTAAGTAATGGAGGTAAGAAACACCAAGAGAAAGCTTCTGTGACACAGAAGTAATGGAAAACTAATGGAAAAATACCCAAGACACATAATAAAATAAAATTTTTGTCAGTTTATTCCACATAATTTTTTATTGTAGGCTGCCAGGTAGCTCAGTGGGTAGAGCACCACCCCATGCACAAAGGCAGGCAATGACCTTGCTGCAGCAGCTGCAGGTTTGATTCTGGCCCACCAACCCACGGCACTTTGCTGCATGTCTTCTCCCCTCACACTGTCCTGTCATTAACAATTATGTGAAATACAGACATACAACAATATAGATTTATCATATTAACAATGAAAATAAAAGAGAACATATAAATATTCATACTGTAAACAAAGACAGACTTAATTCACAAATCTAGTATATTCATTTAACGCATCACATACCTGGCAGTGACCATCAGAGACACATAAACAGAAGTTTATACTCACTGGGAAGAATCAGATCAGACTTCTCAAAGCTTGACATAATCCAGTTTGAATCCCATTCATTTTGAATTTGTAATTTAATCTATAACAAAGTTTGTTTTTCAGGAGCAAATCATTTTCAGTCACCAAAACATTGTCCTCTGTATATACAGAAATAAACCAATAATCACGCAAAGTGTGTGGGAGAGAAAGACAGAGTCAGACTAGTTTTGTATGTAAACAGGACAGTGATGATGATAATATACATTCATATGTGATAGTATTATTATATTTATGGTTTGTACCTTAGTATTTGTCTCTTTTCAAAAGAAATTCTACCCTCACAGGCAGAGGATAAATGATGATAAATGATGAATACACAGCGTCCCACAACCAAACCCTTCATCATTAGCTGCACACACACACACACACACACACACACACACACACACACACACACACACACACACACACATACACAAGCAAAGATGGCTGTATGTTCATCAAATATATTGTCATTTTATCCAGCAGTGCATGCATATGCTCCTGAAGCAAATCAAATGACTTCAAATTAAATACATATATCAGAAAACACAAATAGTAATAAACAAAGAGGGCAGAACCTAATTTGGGCTGGTACTTACCAATGTGATGTATGTGTTTGGTAACTGCCCAAACAAGCCATGACCAGAAGCAGATATATATGCTGATTCCCTACACTGTATGAGGTGCATTATGTCTGTCCAGACAGCTGATGGAGTTTTTGCTTTTGCCTCCAAAGTCTTCTGTCTGTACATAATCTGCCGTCACAGTACAGTAGTGATGTGGAGTCAGCAGACAGGGCCATCTAAAGTGAGAGGGTGGGCTTGCCAGCTCAGGCTGTTTTCGTGGTTCTTAAGACTGTATATAGTGCGATCTTGTGGTAGTGCAGGCAGGAATGAATGACATTTTGTAGTCACATGTTCCATATACCCTCTAATCACGTGTATCTACAATCTGTCTCCCACAATCTGTGCTCCATATAAACACTCAGGCGGTCTTTATACAACGTTGAGCTCTGCAGCCTTACAGCTACTATGCCGCCTGCTATCAGAAATGTACCTCTTTCCACCTCCCCTGCCTCATCCTTTTATTAGACTCAGTTGTATTTAAATTTATGTTTCTTTTCATTAGTGTTCATGTCCATCAAATGAATCTCAGGCTCTGCCGGGGGGATCTGTGAGCTCAGGGACAGTCGGTGTCAAGCTTGCTCCGCTTTGGTACAGAGCACCACATGAGCAAAGCCCCACTGCCAAAGTAAAATCTCTGAAAGCCTCTGAACATTTGCTGCCAGGAAGTGAGGTATTAGCCCCTTTTACACTGTCTGTTCAGAGCGGGAATATCCTGCCGTTTTGTCGCCTTGCTGTGCTGTATATAAGGTACGGTCATGGAAAGGGTGAGCAGAGTAGTCTTGCCTACTTGCCTGTAGTAACAGAGCTAAAACGATTCCTCTTCACTGCAGGGGGTCCGCAGGACAGGGTGGCACGGGTGTGACTTTTTGAGAATGTGCAATGTCTGCAAACTGCTGTGGGCGATTTAAAAAGTAGCTGTTAGCATACAGTGGCCAACTCAAGGAAGAAGATAAGCATCCGAAAATTGGGAAAACAACGCGTTCTGGGAGCTCCTTACTCTCCTAGCAGAAGACGAGATCATCTGCCATATAAGAGGGACAGCAAATGACTGCTTTTGCCATGTTATGCCCTTGTCACTGTTTTTAAAGTGCTGCTGATGCACATGTTATGTCACAATAGTTGCACATGTTATGTCACAATAGTGGTTGATACCAGTATTACCTGTCACGCCTGTCATGCCTTTGTCATTGCGGTTGCGTAATGTGGTGTTAACAGCACACTGATATATTATGAAACGATACAACCTAAGGTATCCACTGGTATAGTATAGCTTGTGGGGAAGGGGGAAAGTAACGCTGTAAAGTTAAAATAAATTTTGGTGAGGGAACAACTGGCGTGGCCATTTTCAAAGGGTTCCCTTGAACTCTCACCACAAAATATCTATATGAAAATAAGTTCTATGGGTACCCACAAGTGTCCACTAAACATAAGAGGATGTGTTCCCAGTAGATGTTTGTTCCTTACAATTAATGTACTCCTTCAAATTAAAGCTTTATATTTGTCTATTTAAGGAAACAAACAACCACCCTGTTTGAAGCCTATCTATATACTTCAACAATGTTAGCAAATTCCTGAAATTCAGTGATGACTTTTAGTTTTGGTGTGCCGCCCAAAGATTTTCAGTGGCCCCATCTGGTCACCCCTATGTATCACTAATTTTTCCCTGTCATTTACAAAAATGTGAACACATACATGCAAACCAGACTAACTTTATCAGTGTGCATCGTGGTGCAATGTGGAGAAACTCAATTGGATCAATACGTCAATATAAAAATGATCCACTGTGCAAAAAGGTTTGGAACACCTGCAGTAGTTTGGCATTTCTAAAACATAGTGGGTACTATTACAGTTAAGCAAATAGCCACGAGCATGAGTTTTAAAGCAGCTGAAGGGTGTTTAAACACCCTGTTAAAACAAACAAAAAAACAATAATTTATTGTTAACAATAATTCTTTCACCTACCTAGTTCTTCACCGACATTTAACAGAATCGTTGCCAGGCAAAACACAGATGCAATGGAAAGCATGCAATCGGGCTTGTCAAGCAATTTCGTCAACTAAAACTAGACTCAAACTATGAACGATAAAAATGACCTAAATGTTACTAAAACTATCGAGTATTTTCGTCTCAAGACTGAGACTAAATCTGAAATAGCTGTCAAAAATAACACTGCATTAATGACCCATCACTGATCTGATTTCTCTTGCCTCTGCCAGCATCAGATAGCTTTTTCACAGTAGTGCTTCACCGTCTCAACAGTGGCAACATGGAGCCAAAGAAGTTCACCACCATGGGCTCTAGTGTACCTAATGCTAGAAGAAAATAAAAAAGTTCTCATCATGTTGCAGTGACATTATAATCACATACGTATCTACCATTGGCAACTCTCTTGCTCACTTTACCCGAGCTGTTGTCACTTGCGAGTGACATCATTTTTGTGACAGTGTAGCCCAGTTAGCTGTCAATTTACAACATAGCTAGAGAAAAGTAAAGATAATAAGCTTTGAATGAAAACTTGCAAGCTAGCCTAAGTTACATTGTTAAGTTACCATGGATCATAGGTGTAGTTTGTCCACTTTAGATGGAGATAAAAGCTTGGTGGATTGGGCAGCAGTGATAACAGTATTTCTCAAGCAATGCGACGGGACACTGTGGGTTCCCTGGCTGCTCAAACATAAATCTCCATAGGCTCTCTCTGTTTCTTTTGTTGAATCATTCTGGGGTTTTTTTGTGCAATCATCAAATGACAGCACTGCATATTTCTCACCCTTCTTGTCCTGGTGGATGATAAATGATTCAGGCTTCAGTTAGCAGTTGCCCTCTTTAGCTCTGAGACCCATACGCAACTGCACATTGAACTAGACTTTGTTGACCCTCAGGTGTGTTTGGATTTGGTGCCTTGGTGGTGGGATGTTTTGTTGTGCCATACTCTGCAATGTTTATTCACTACTCCAACGTAAAGGTGCTGGTGAAGCTCTGGAATTTTCAATAGACACCCGGATAGGCTGATAGGTGAATTATTAATGTACTGGCTAAGTTCCACAAGTAGGCCAACACAACTGCTGAAACCAAAGAATTCACCTCTCCCATTTTTCACAGTGGCATAAAACTAATGGAGAGTCTGGTTTAGCTTCATTTTGGTGATTGTTTTTTTTTAAATCAATAGCCAGATTGTTCTTGGCACACCACGTCTGAAAACAGCAAACGGCCCACATAGTCTGTTTAATGGCCCTGGCTTTGTTTCTTTTATGACTTCTCCCAACTCTTTAGTTTTTCTCTTGTAAATTTCAGCACATCTTCTTCTTTTTTTCTATCTTCCTCCTTTATCCTGTCCATTTCTTTCAACCACTTATCTATGCTTTGCCCACCCAGTATATCAAAATTCACAACAAAATCTGACATCTTGAATCAATGTTTAAGTGGCACAGGAAGAGTGCTATAGAAATGAGTTAGCATTTGTGCAATTTTGGCTCCCTCGTCTCAATGAGGTTTTTCAAATGGGTTTTTGGTTGGATGACTGAAAAAAGTGGTTAACGCAAGCTTAAAAGACTTCAACATTTTGTTCTACCACATAACATACGTCAGTAAAAACCCTCCTTGTAAATTCTGAAGTTTGTAGGTGTCATAAAAAAGGTAGTAGCTAACAAGTGTCTAAATGAGACTACAGAATGTCATCATGCTGGACATGGCTTTACAGCCTCATTGTCGTCAAGATGTTGAAGTCATGCGACTATGGTGTAGTTTGTTCATAGCCTAATGTTAGCTTTTCATGTACTGCATTTACACTAAAATCATACAAGCTGTGTTCATTTCAGAAGATTATCTTTATAAACTTGTATAAACTTTTCTTTGCCATGAACTTATTTTCTTCAGTAATCTAAAAGGGTTCTGATGGAAAACCAGGATGACGCTAACTAACATGTTGGCCTACAAATAACCATCATCCCTGCAGCACTGTGTACTGAAATTGCAATGCAGTGTGCTCAGAGTATTTTACAGTGGCTTCCTACACAGCTCGGTCAATCGTAATCAAGAACCAGATATATAAACTTTATGACTGCAATGCTAGCATTACCAATTATCCAACGAGGTTGGACTGAATCCATTCCAGTCCAGGCCAATCAGTGCTGATGGTTAAGAGGTAAAGTCTTACAGTGTAAAATACTTCCTGATCCAGTTGCTGCCAGTTGTTCCCATTTTGAGTTTAATGGTGGAATCAGGACAGTTGAGATTAAAGGTCACAGGAGAATTAATATTTAAAAAGACCTGAATGCAAAGAGGGAAAAATAGTGCGGTTTGTATGAAACCTGGATGACCATGATTAAAAAATAATACTCTGTCAGTGTAAAACCACAGCTCAGCTGGAGTTCACTTGAAGTTTATGCACCTCCAAATCTGTCTTCAGTCCTGGTTGCCCACGTCCCTCCACCCACCAACTCACCCAAATTTGGCTTTTTCATATTTTCCTTCACATTTTACATGCAAATTGAAGCATAATTGAGAAAGGTGATTCGATTTTTTTTTTGATGAATGTTTCTGTTCTTGTACAGTCACATGTCAGATATGATGATGATAATGAGCTTTTTCTTACAATCCAAGTACTGATATGTGAGATTAAGTACATGCATGTGGGTGTGAGAAATAGACACAAGGTCTGTGTGAGAGAGCGAGGGACCTGCGGTAACTGAGTGAAAATGTGTGTGGACCTGTGGTCTTTTGAAAAAGGATTTTAAAATCAAAGTTCTCCTCTTCCTACTTTCTGTACCCACCTACTGGGTGATAAAAAGCAGTGATTGATATATTAGACTAGTCTTCTCCTTCCACCTCTCTCTCTTTCCTTCTCTATCTCTTGCTTTATTCCTTCCTTAATTTCCCTCAGTCCATCTCTCTCCTACCCGCCTCCGCCCTCTCCTCCTCTCTGTCTACCCCCTCCATCACCCTCTTTCCTGAGTCCCTCTGCGCCTTCCCTCTCTCCCCAAATCTCCCTCCATCCACCCATCCATCCCTCCCTCTCATCTCTCTCTTTATCCCTCTCAAAGGGAAATATCATAGAGAATTTGGCAGGTACTCCAAAGATAGAGAGTGGGCCGAGAGAGAGAGAGACAGAGCAGAAGAGAGGGTGAGCATTAGAGGGAAAAAGAGAGGTAAAGAGGAGAGGCGAGCCAGGAACAAAAATGCTCTCACATCTAATTTTCGGATGGTGGTTTTTGTTTGCTGTGAATAATTTATAGTCTCCTCTCGTGTGCTTGTTCTGCATCTGATAGACATGTTTATTTAATACTGATGTCCATCAAATATGTAAAAAAAAAACAACAACAACAAAAACCATGCTGGTTGTTCCAAAATGGCCATGACAAGATGCAAATGATCACTGTTGAGAATACATAACCTCTCTTGTTACATTTGTCTGCTGTCAGAAAACACCACAATAACAGTGTCACACTTCACTGATGCCTGCAGGAGGCCTCTGCAGGGGCCCTCCACAGGGGCCAAGCACAGGGAGGCCAGAGGTCAGGGTCAGCCGCACAGCAGCAGCACTAGAGCCCGTAAGGGGTGGTTTGACTTGCTAAATGAAACAGCAGCAGGGGGACTCTTGCCAATATGGTTGACTAATCTCAACTCCTTTGATTAGGAGCCAGAGTCTTTAAGCAGCAGTCGGGGGTTGGACCTGATGGTATCAAAGAGGCAGGAGCATCAATTTAACTGTGGCTTTGAGCCAGATTTAAACCAGTTACCAGTTGAAGATTGTTTTATCGATTTCTAAAATATCAAAGACCCACCCACAATCAAACACAGTTCATGTGGGTTTTTTTAAATTTAGTTGATAGTTTAGAGTAAAACAGAAGGCCTTAAACTGGCTGACATGAAATTTATTCATTTGAATATAAAGCCAAATCAAGAACTTGACTTAGGGCCTTTGCAAACCAATTCCATATTTTTCATATGCATTTTTTAAAACCCGCCACCTGATAAACTTACATATATTTTTTTAAATATTTAAAATAATAATTTCTTGCTATGATCATCTGGGGACAGCCCAATTCCGAAGCCCTGTTATTCCACAAAATGTCCCATTGGACCAAAAGTCCATTTCTCCAACAGCTCGTTATCCCAAAAACATACGCCCATTGCTCTGACGACCCATTTCTCCAAAAATACACACCCTCTGCAGTCAGACAACCCAACTGACAGAAAACAAATGTTTGCACTGTACGTTTCTGTAAAACACAGATACATTACATTTTTCAACAATGCTTTTTATATTTATGGTTAGGTTATGGTGAGGAAAAGGTCATGTTTTGGCTTAAAACACCCATTTTTGGTGGCACAAAGTTCCTGGAAAAGCAGGGGCAGGTTGGTGAAAAACACCAAACTTTGGTGGCTCAAACAACGCTGCGCAATGCTGAGAAGGGCTGAAAAGAGTACCCAAAATCAGGGGCTCAAACGCTGGCAGGAAACTGAGACTAACTGTAGGGGTGGGGGTGGGGGTGGGGGGGGGGGGGATTCTTTCTATATCTGTGTTCAGAGGCCCATTGTCTCATAATCTGCGAGCAGGAACTGTGTATTTTTCAGAAAATGGATGTCAGTTTTTGGTATGACAGGCTGCTGCAGAAATAGGCTTTTGGTCCAGTAGGACATTGGTTATACTAATGGGGCTTCAGAATTTTGGGTCATCAGAACAATGGCATGGCACAAATAATTGACCTGAATGTTACTATCTGACCTTTTGAAGGTAGGCTAAGTTAAAAAAGGATGCCATGCACCTGTTTCTCTCTCTTGTTGTGGATGCAGCTATGTGTCTCAGAGGTTGTTCCACATTTTCTTTACCGCGTCTTGGTCAAACAGTTCACTGAAGAGTTTCTGACGAATGCAAAAAACACAGAAACCAAACCTGCTCCAAAAGCTTTAATGATGGATGATAGTTTCTGAGTCAGTGTGTAAATGGGATTGACACCACAAGGTTGTATTTATTTTTAAACATGCAACAATTTTAGATGAACTTGGTGTGAAAAGGCTTTTACAGATGAAAAGAGTCAGTATTTTGAGATAAACTGATCATAAGGGAAACTGTGTGTGTCAGTTATTTTATAGCAGGTTCCAGTATTGAACAGTTTTACACTCTTCTCACCTCATTCTTTCCTTCACTCTGAAAATACAAAAAGCCTCAGTTTAAGAAAAGCTGACATTGCATGAAGCAGCACTTTACTTGCATTGTGTTTATTAAATCAATTGAGGATTGACAATTTATGTCATGGGAAAATATATGAGCTACAGAGTATGATACTGTGGGCATCCCCTCAGAGAAAAACAAAGCCCCACAGCAATACTATACCCTTACCATCTACAAGATATCTTTAGCTTCCCACATCAACATCAATGTGAAATATTTTTCAATAGTATGGGTCCTTCCTGCCTTTGCAAAGCATGGTACAACTCATTATGACTCCTCTGCTGCATTCAGGTTCACCTTGCTAAACTTCTCCACCTCTCTCCTCTCTCCTTGAAACGTCTCGTTAGCTAACACATTTTTGCAAATCACGCACTAAGGCTGTTGACCATGAGTGCCTCGAGCCAGTCCAAATAACTCCTGCAGTTTTAGGCAGTGATGCTCATGGTATCAAAAATCTGCTTCATGTTTCTATTCCAAGTACCTTAATCAACTTCATGAGCCGTATTTACAGCCACTGCTGCTGCTGTTGGTGAGTCAACAGGCCAAACTTCAATAACTACTGTAACTTAGCCTTCTCCTCCTTCTCTGTAACTCTGTAACCTCTCTGTACTTCATCCCACAGAATCTTTGCCTCACATCTCTCCACCGTGCCCCTACCTTCAGCTCTCACAGTTTGAAAACCTCTGCTGTAGCTTGAACTGTCAAGCTTCATTAAAGATCCAGTGTGTAGGATTTAGGGGGATATATTGGCAGAAATGGAACATAAGAAATATTTTTTCTTTCGTGTAAAATCACCTGAAAATAAGTATTGCGTATTGTCATTACCTCAGGAATTTTGTGAACATTGTCTATGGAGATTGCCAAGTTGCACCAGTGTGTTTCTAGCCCAGAACGGAGAAACCAAACACTGGCTCTTGAGAGGGTCATTTGCATTTTCATGTTTTCATATCGGCCACCATAGTTAGCAGCCCCTCCATGATGAGAGTGTTGGAATAACACAGATTTTTTAATTTTTTTATTTTATTTTATTTTTTAATGTTATGCTTTATTCAGTGTTTTTCCAGTTTAAATCACCAGGTCCGTTTGTTTTGGAGAGGAAGAGACGTACAGTCTATGGTTTCGTAAATTCAGTTTTATAGATTTGGGATTTTATTTGTTCATTTTAAGATATATTTTCAACATCCATGAATATAACCATAATTAGAACCATATAACATCTAACATGAGTTTAATGCTACAATTTACCGCAAAACACAAATTTCAATGGAGACCCATTCAGTTTCCCTGAGACCCACTCGCATGCCCACCTGTGCACCACAGGGACTCACTACATTGAAAACCTATCAGCATCACTGCAACACTGCTGGAAAAATAACCTCATAACCAATTATTTACTTTGTGGTCTTTTATATGACAGATTACTATTTGAATCAACACATCTCAGATATTGTCATAGTGTGCCCTCAAAAGGTCTTATTCATTCATCTCCTCCATAGAAGTGGTTTCAGTCAGTGTTAACAACCTGCCTGTTAGCTTCAGCACAGAGGATTTGATTTGTTTTAACTGCTGTGTAGCACGAGTGGGTGGTTGGATGATGGTGGCTCCATGTTAACAGGGCACAATGGTGCTGACACGAGGACATAATGTTCCAGCGGAGATCAAAATGAGTTTCCTGGAATTTGCAAAACATACTTCTACGTGTAGGGTTGTGTTAATACAATTTAAGAATTGGAGAAGTGAGTTAATGTCGGTTACGTGTGTGTAACCTCCATTACAGCCCTGCTTACGACCAGAATTCCAGATCACATGATGACAATTTAGCCAGCTCCATTCACTAAAGAATACGATAAGGTTGAAAACCTCCAAAAAGCCAGTAAGCTGTACTTTCGATGGTTTTGTTGATGAAATTGTGCTTCTCTTGCATGTATGAACTCAACTTTAACAATAAATATTAACGTCTCAGCTGGAAGTTTTACCATAACTTCAACATCCTCTCTTCCTATTACGAAAGCCACATACATCACTGCTTCTGCTTTGAGAATGACTGGAATGACATTCATCTCAAAGTTAATGCAATCATATTATGAAAACTTTTTGAATTACTGGCATCTGCTTTTATATGTAAATTAAAGTATAATTTTGCTCTGGTATGAGATTGAAATAGTTCTTTCAGATTGATTTTCTATAAACAAAATTGACAGCCATAACTTTTCCATTTGCTTTGAAACTGTGAAAGGTGTCATAGTAAAATGCAGCAATATATTAAGCTAAGACAGTTTAAAATCTTCCACATCTACATGTCAAACTCAATCTTTAAAGCTGAACTTAACATGAACAATTTGTGCATAAAGAAGCATTTTTCACCCTTTATATCCTATTGCAATTGAAAATACAGATTTTTCTCCGAAGTAAGCAAACTGTGCGCAGCCTGGAAATACATTGGAATTCACATTAAGTCATCACATGCTGTGCTCGCATCAACACATCAGGATATTTGAAAGTGGATAAATGTCTCTGACAGTATAAACTCAGCAGTTAACTTTGCCGCTGTGTTTCCTGCAAAGTGGCTGTACTGCAGTAACATAATGGCATTGTAATATTTTACTCACTGAGTCAAATTACATCTAAAGAAGTAGCAGGATAAAGCCAGAAAATAAAACACTGGCTAAGGTTGTATTCAGAATACTGAATATCATTTCAAATGAACTGATTTAAGATACATCTGTGGTCACCAACCTGGGGGTCAGGACCCCTACAAAGAGGTCACAAGATGGATTCAAATGGGAAACAAGACAGCTTGATTACTGCTTTTTTGTTTTTCTTGTGAAATGGTCTTTGACCTCTTAAGTCAACTAAAGCCTGACAAAAGAAATCACTCTTCCATTGAAGCTATTCCCTAAAGCACCTCCTAGAGAAAGTGCAAAAAGAAAATTACCACAACTGTTCCCAGAGATATCGTCTTTTATATTCCACGCATTCCTCTTCTTTGTCAAAACTTGTAACCATTACTAACAGTGCAACACTGCCAACAGTTTGGTTGTAGATTGGGTTAGATATAGTAGCTCCTAATGTAGCCTTGGTACCATCAAGCACAGATGAGGCTACAGAGGTCTGGTAAGCTCACTTCTTTCAAACTTCACTTTTCATCCCTTCTGTCTTAATCAGCTGACTCAAGAGACATCACTTAGGACAATAAATCAGATTCTTTGCAGCTCCTCTTAGAGGCTGTATCCAACTTTTTTTCACATATACAGTCGTACTCCCCAAGACCTGTAAACAGACTTTGGTGTAAAGTTCCCCTTTAGCTATCACTGAAGTGTCATGAGAAGACATTGTTGCATGTTAAAGATGTCCTGTAATGCTCATTGCCAGGTTCATACTTGTTCTAGTATAAACCCAAAATACATGTTTTAATGTCAAAAAGCACTTCACTTTACCACCTGTTTCTTTAACCCCCCCCCCCCCACATCATTTCCAGGTCTTCCACACCTCAGTGTCTTTGCACCTTTATTGTATTGCAGCTGGGGAATGACTGTAACTGTAACTTTCTCCAATTAAAAATCACCAATAAATCATTCTAAACACAACCAGACATGTTCCAGCGGGAATATGGGTCGACATCAAGGAGAAATAAACAACACTGGTGACCAAGATTATATGTTTCCTTGGTATTAGCATGTAGCTACATGTAGCAGTGTGGGCTACGCAATGTAAATGCTTGCAGTGGCGTGCCTGGGGCAGATGACCATAGAAACTGATCTTGATCTGATGTCAGCTTGGGGTCAAAGTAGAAAAAAAACTTTGCAAACAGAGTATTCAGAACATATGACACATCACCTCTACATGCATTCATGTCATTATTTTAAACTTTGGCTGCATTTAATATGAACATCTGACATTGTAACATTATATATAACAGTACGTAATAAAAAGCATAATAAGTCCCCTTTAAAGAGCCAGAAGAAAATAAGACTGGTAACCAAAGTTTCACACCATGGAGAAGTTTCTCATCTTCATCTTCAAGCAAGCAACAAACTGCAGGTGTGTTTTTGAACTTTTCAATGATTAAGGTGCTCAAGGATTCCCATGATGTAGGATTGCATTTAACCAAAAATTGGGGTACTTGTGAGGGAAAGAGATTAAAAAAGAAAGGTCAAAAGAAGAGCAGCCGAGGCCAACATGTCTTTTAATCCCGAGTATGGATCAAGCACCAAAACCACTGGATCTCACACATTTTGATAATGTAACTAGCTGTCATCTGTTACACCATTCCTGCTTGCTAAACATACATGTCTTTAAAACTTCATATCCCCAGTTTCAAAATGTGGCTTTCAGTTAAAACCTCCACAGTCATAAATACAGTCTGGAGTAGGGCTTATTTAGTATGATATACAGTTAAATCTTTCAGCAATAACAAAACATACATTATTTGAACAAAACCTTACAATTTCACGTGAAACCCATTTTAAGATCTCAGTATCGCTGCAGCTACTCTTGCTTATTTTGTAACCTAAATGAATGCACAAGAGAAAACAACCATGACTGTGCCCCTGTCCATTCGGTTCAGTGTCACATAAGCTGATATTGACTTTTCGAAGGGTTCTATATGCAACAGTTAGAGTATTAATATAGCTGCAAACTAATATTTGCTTTGTAAGGATATAGTGGAGTAATGGCATCCAAAGCAAAATTTGAAGTCACACAACCTCTGCATTTGTTGCAATCCTTGGATGTTTGTAGTAAACCGGTCTGGCAAAATGTTCATGTTAGTGCATATGTGTATCCCACTGGCCAGCTCATCTCTGCTGTTTGCACTGCACTTATACAGCAAGTACAGCAAATACTGAGAGGACAGCCTCCACTTCCCACCGGTTATCACTGTCAGTGCTTTTGCTGTTGTCTAGCACTGTCAATGGAGTTAGCACTGTTAGCTGCTAGCTGCAAGCTCAGCTACCTCAATGCTGGGATGATTGAAAAATTACTTGATCTAGACAAACATATGCAAGAGAATATGATGCATTTGAAATTATAGAAAAAATAGTGTTTACAGTTTCTTCATTATATGTCATCATTGTAAACTGTATGATAAAAATGGATGACATGACAGCGCTTAAGAGTGAGTCAGAACAGCTTGATTGTCCCCTGGTGACTGGCTGCAGTATAGGTTATCAACCCTGCCCCCTCTGTGTTAGCAGACAGGACATGGGTCAAATTAAAATCTCAAAGTACACATCATTTATATTTTTCCCAAAGCTGGTTTGTATCATGTTAGGTATTTCATATCATGCTGATGTTTAAGTGCTTGTTTTTCTTACAAGTTTGGATATAACTAGTTATTTGATGTTATAAAAGGGGGTTTGACATCATGACTGACAGCTGTGTGTGCCAATTGCAATGGCAGTGCTTTTAATTGGTCAGACTCTGGCTCAAAATGATGTAACCACTGTGAGAT
Source organism: Epinephelus fuscoguttatus (assembly GCF_011397635.1). Lineage (NCBI taxonomy): Eukaryota > Metazoa > Chordata > Actinopteri > Perciformes > Serranidae > Epinephelus > Epinephelus fuscoguttatus. Next base: position 36,864,855 of record NC_064760.1, on the reverse strand, counting down.
GACAGCAGCTGTATCTGGGTATTATGGCTTAATTTTTGTGAAGTGGGAGGAAGTGGAGACACGTACATCTTTATATACAGTGACTGGTCATCACTGAGAAAATAGGCGCTCTGTAAACACGCAGCTACTGACTGGATGTGGAGCTCAGTGTTGTGTGTTTTGATCATTGAAGCCATCATCAGTCTTGTTTCCTCTAATGATGATTCTGCTGTTTTGTTATTGTCATCGCTCTTGCTGTTGATAATGTTATTGGGGCTGCCTTTTAGTTGTTCTTTTTATTTGTTGTCCTTGTTGTTTGTGTATATGGCTGTTTGATCCACTGTACCAAAGGAGCAGCTCACAGACAAAATGAAACACATCCATCACACACACACACACACACACACACACACACACACACACACACGCATGCATGCACACGCACACGCACACGCACACGCACACACACACGTACATACACCAAGCACTACTGCAGAGTATTAGCGCGTGTGTGCACGCGCGCGTGTGAGAAAGGAAGCATGTGCCTGTGTGCTTGGCATAAAGCACTGAGTGCTGCAAACGCCTCTGTGCATGCATGTGTGCGTGCACGTGATGACGTGTGTTTGTGCACGCCTACGTATTTGGCATGGTGTGTCAAACACTGTAAACCCATTTCCCAGAGCAGGATTTGATATACAAAGCACCATCCAAACACTTCCTGGAGCCTATCCAATGAAATGGACCGGGAGCAAAGCGCAGTCCCCCATTGGCTATAAAGCAGGAAGAGCTGGTTTATCGGGTGAGATTGACTCCTGACAGCTTTATTGTCCAGAGCCTCCCTCGATGGCTGGATTATAGCAGGCAGGAGAGAGAGGAGAATGAGACAAACAGAAAAGAAAGACGGAGAGAATAGAAGAGATCAACAGACAGGAAGGTTGAAGTTAGTCATGAACAAGTCTAAAACCTGAGCTTGAAAATATCAGATTTAGTTACTAGTTTTTCATGCTCATGCGAGTCAAGTCTCTCCTCAAGCTGAACAATTTACAAGTCACGCCATGAAGGGAATTTAATGATTCAGTCCCCAATTTCCACATCTGTTTAATCCAGTCCTTAACAGACCCCTCACTAAGCCCCGGCCTTTTTACTTACTGTAGCTACATGTCAAGCTTTCTAATCTGGCAAGACACATATTCTTCATGTGGCTAAATTCCTTGTGTTATTTTTGTCATTTGTATCATCTATACTGTCATTTTTTTATATTGGTATTTCTGGAAAGGAGGTCAAAAGACAGAGGGTGTACGTTGTACAAATTGTAAAGCTCCTTGAGGCTACTTGGAAAAGTAATTTTTGAAACAATAAGTCTTTGATTTCAGACAAAGGTGGACAAAAGAAGGTCTCTTATTTCGAAGCAACTACTCCATTGAATTTGGTGGCTACAATGACAAGTGTTGCTGACTGACTCCATCAGCTGTAGTTAGCTAGCTAATTCAAGAAGTTTTAGAAGGCACCATGGAGGTCTATGAGGATGAGAAAGGTCAATCTGACCAAGACAGTGACCAACAAAGAATACCCTACATCACAGAAGAGGCAGACACCTTAGTCATGTTAGCATCAGGTGAGACAGACCACTGTCCACCCTGCGGCGTCACCATTAGGTGAGGGAGAGTCTGGGATCTGGATCCCAGACAGCTTCAGTGTCAGGTGAGAGATAGCCTGGTGCGCATTCGACAGCTTGACAGCAGTTGTGACACTTTATTGTTCGTAATGTTAAAAAGCTCCAGCGGTTACTCAACATGGCAATCTATCTCCAGTGTTCTTAAAAGGTCTGTTAAATTATGTGTTGCATGATAAATGATGAGTTTCCTCTCGCTGCAGGAAGGGGACCCACTCTGTGTTCGCAAATGGGGGCTTTATGTTTTCATTTCACAGTGGATGATCCATGAAAAACACATGGAAACAAAAATAAACTGTTGAAGTGTAGTTTGATCTATTTTCAAACAATAGGCTATGTTTCACTTTTAATCTTACAAGAGTTTTTCAGAATGAGGACTGACCAATGTATTTAGCAAATATACCTGGGTAGTATCTTGGGTAACATGGGCACGGGTTGCTGCCATGTAAGGTTTTCCAACGCAATACAGAGCAGGACAGAGCTACTCAGAGAGCTGAACATTAGCCAAACTCTCCTAACATCCAGGGCTGGCTTCCCCACTGTGCTACTCATGCATGGGGCTTTTGTTTTTTTAACACAAGCCGTAGGCTTCCCTAAACTAATGTAACTAATTAACTAACTATATGCTCTTTTGTCTTGGAAGTAACACTTTGATACACCTGCAGCTAGTTAGCTGGTAATGCTAACCCCTGCAGCATTATGTTTTAGCACAGGGGACTTAAACATTTTTTAGGCTAAGAACTCCTTGGCCCAAAGACAGACAGCAGGGACATCTAGTACGAATATTTTTTAAAAAAGAGTCGCACTTGAGATAGTTCTGAATATTTTTCGGGTCTTCTCTTGTCTGCCTAGCTGCAACAGTTGTAGCATTGCCAGGTGCGTTAGCCTCACCCTCTGCACTTTGAGTGGTGGTTTCTACAGTGGACGGTGTGTCAGAGTTAAAAAGTTATGAAACAATCCATTGTGGCACAATGGATGTACTGTACACTTGACATAGTAATACGGCTAACTGGCTAATATGCAAAAACAATTACAGGTGACGCACAGTGATGTAGCGTTAGCTAGCTCACATGATAGCTCACATAACGATTTTCTGTGTAACAGTCAGCCTATCAAAAATGTTGTGTACTGTAACTAATAGGTTTTATGAATAGGCTGATTTACCTTGGCTAATAAAATGTTAGATTCGCATTAATGTGTGTTTTTTATTAAAAACAACAAAAAAGAATTTAACAGAATTGAGTTTGTAATGACTGTTTTATAAGTCTTGCTGTAGATGTACCTGCAGAGACTTCAGTTTACTGCCTTTGTATTGGAGGTCAGGAATAGACATGTTTAGTTATATGTTGTTTGAAGTGACTACATTATTTTTGACCACTTTAGAAATATAAAAACATAACCAATAACGCAATCACTTAAACTATTTTAGCTGGCTAATGTAATTAAGTTTTCCTGTCACCAAACAATCTTAGGCTGTGCCTGATTATTGTGTCCTGCTGCAGATTAATTGCAGTTTACTCAACAGCAAAACTTTAGAGCAATATTTGGGATTTGCTGACATACACTGCCATGATTTATTCACCAGTATTAATATTGATGCATGTATTAGCTGCAGCTTCGAGTCCTGTGTTCACATATTTCCCTGCCAAACAGTAACTGGTCAGACCAAATAAGATGCATCATCATGGGGAAAATAAAACAAATCTAGCCACAACATGACATGTAATAAGATGTGGACAAGAATGTATTATTCAGTCCTGTGCCTCATTCATTTCAGCAGTCTGAAGGGGACAGCACATCAGCATCTGTCTCACAACAGAAAAAGAAAAGTTCTTATGCAAGACCTGCATATGTGCACACATTAGATCTTAAAAAGTTGTTACACAGAAGTTCAGCACATATTTCAGTTGGTAGTCAGTGTTGTGGGTAACACGTTACAAAATTAATGCATTACAATAATATATTTAGCTGTAGCAAACCAATATAAGCAACTACATACAGGATTTCGCGTAATATCACATTTCCAATGTCACATAGCACATTACCAGCCGAAATAAACTGTTCATTGTTTCATTTTTCTTTTATCCACACTGATCCACACCGCTTCAATTCTACCAGAGTGACAGCAGAAAAAAAACATCCCCCGAAGGTTGTTGTGTTGTCATGTTGTTATAGGCTACAAGAAGGGTGCTGCCGGTAATCAGCACATGTGGGTCATGCTGTCGTCTTTTGTGTTTTATTATGTTCAGTGTGTTTTCATTAATACACCAGCAATGTCTTCAGTGTGTCCTGTTCTGCTTCTGCGGTGTATCAATTTACACTCGTCTTAGCAACTCAGTCCCATGGCATTCTGTTTGTTGTGCTAACCTCAATATTTGTTTGTGTTTCGTTTCATATCATAGGCCCGGCGGCACGGTGGTGTGGTGGTTAGCACTCTCGCCTCACAGCAAGAGGGTTGCCGGTTTGATCCCGGGCGTGGGAGCCCTTCTGTGCGGAGTTTGCATGTTCTCCCTGTGTCAGCGTGGGTTCTCTCCGGGCACTCCGGCTTCCTCCCACAGTCCAAAGACATGCAGATCGGGGACTAGGTTAATTGGTAACTCTAAATTGTTCGTAGGTGTGAATGTGAGCGTGAATGGTTGTTTGTCTCTCTGTGTCAGCCCTGTGATAGTCTGGTGTACCCCGCCTCTCGCCCGATGTAGCTGGGATAGGCTCCAGCACCCCCGCGACCCTCAAGAGGATGAAGCGGTTAGAAGATGAATGAATGAATGAATGAATCATAGGCCCACAAATATTGATCCATATGTCATAATTATCCGAGTTTGTCCAAGGCTGTTCATTTATGTAAAATGGTCTAATCTATTTAATTGTTCCATATCATCACGCTATTATTGATATAAGCAGGGGATTTTAACACAAAGTGGTAACCACTGTATGCGAATGCATGACTGGGTCAGACCTGAGCAGCACTGGGTTTGAAATGAACTGTAATAAAGTGGAGCTTCTGTGCTTTGATTACCTGCTGGGAAACAACATGACCATCATCCATTTACAATCGACATTAGTTCTTCCGAGGTCATTTTGGTGAAAGTAATGCAAAAGTAATGTAATAAGTAAGTTAGTCTACACAGAAAGTTGTGTTGTAGTAAAGTGTAATATATTACATTTTGAGAGTAACTTGCCCAGCACTGTTGGTGATGCATTAGCTGGGCCATTATTACTGGCTGATTTTAGCTGATTACAGATGTACTGTATTGTATTAATACATACTGTATGTCAGTGGAAAAACGAGCAATAGACATGTTTTAGAAACAGCGTCTCCATAGTTTGTCCATCAGAGAGCACTGCCAAAAAGTTTTTAGCTGCAGAATTTCTCGGAAGTATTAAATCATATCCTCACAATATTGTAGAGATTAAATAAGATAATTTAGGGCAGTGGTTCCCAACCTTTTTCCCCAGGGGATGCCTTTTGAGTCAACTGACAACTCAATGACATATTTTATGAATATGTTTAATGCATAATAATAACTGTATGTAACAAATGATAAACTACATCAACCCAAATAGTTAACAAGACAACAGAAAGTTTATGTAAAACAACGGTTGGATGAATTTTGAGCAGATTATTTCCTATTAATATTGTATCAGAAATTAGTTTTCCTTGTAGGAACTTTTTATATAATTCTCTGGATTGTGCATTTTTAAAATGTTTGACAGTCATACATCCTTAATAGACAAACTCAGTGTTTTCTTCTGCCTGATGCTCGGCTGTGTTCTATCAGCTCTTTTGTTGTTTTAACTGTGCACCTCTCTTATGTAGGACGAGGCTGTTTAGCAGAGAGTGAATACAGCCTGTGTCCATGTCTTCATCATGCCTTATCCTGTGAGAAGTTTATATCAAGAATTACAATCAAAACTTTAGAAATAACAATTTCATTTAGTTTTCTTCAAAGAATGAATAAAAACTGAGATTTGGCCCACTGTTCACATTCTTAAAAAGTTTTCTTAAACCCCTTTTAATTAAGAAGACTGGGTTGCAGGGGAAGCAGCCTAAACACAGTTCTCCAGACATTCCTAACCCCAGCAACATTGGGGAATCTTGAGGCCAGATGAGATAAATAATCTCACCAGCATGTTCTGGATCTACCCTGGGGCCTCCTACCAGTTGCATCTGCCAAGAAAACAGAACCACCCAGAAGGCATCTTGATCAGATGCCCGAACCACCTCAACTGAAACCTTTCAACGCAAAGGAGCAGCAGTTCTACTCCAAGCTCCTTACATGAGCCAAGCCATCTTGCAAAGGGAAACTCATTTTGGCCACTTATGTCCACAGTCTCATTCTTTCTGTCACTACCCAAAGCTCACAAGCACTCATGAGAGTCAGAGCGTAGATGGAACGGTAATTTGAGAGCTTTGCCCTCCAGCTTATTTCCTTCTTCACCATAACAGACCAGCACAATGCCCACATCACTGCTGACGCCATGCACATCTCCCTGTCCACCTCACTCTCCCTTTTACCCTCAATCGAGAACAAGACCCTGAGATATCTGAACTCCTTTTCCTTTACTAGATGCAGTAACTCACTCCAGACCCAGAGGGGGCAATCCACTGTTTTCCAGCAGAGAACCATTGCCTAACGCCAGGGCCACACTGCCCGCGGAAGCGCAGCACACCGAAATTCTCGCGCGCGCTGGAGCACCTCCGTTCACATCAGACGCACATTTCTCCATGCCGTCGACAAGCGATTCTGCTCCCAGCTCGTTTTTCACTGCCTGTCTTGTCAGATTCCCTCGCGGCTTGTGCAGAAAATAGACCAGACGCCGAACTGATCGCTGCAAATCGTGAGCCTGCCGTGGAGCTTCCTGGCGCGGCAGTGTGGACGACACAGTTGGTTAACATGGGCGCCGAAAGGAAACTGCCTTCTCTTCTCGGCGCTTCGAGGCTATTCGCGGCGCTTCCGCGGGCGGTGTGGCCCTAGCGTAAGACAATAAGGGCATGAAAAGACAAAAAAAAACAAATCTCAGAAATGTTCACCCAACTGGAGAGATGAAAATTGAAGAGACATAAGCTGAGAATGCTGTGACATTCTGGGTTCTACAGTTGGTTAAAGAAACAATACTGTACATCTGCCTACAGACTGTGTTAAAGCAATGCAACCTACATACAATTCAAATTCAAGTTAAGATTTTAATAAAAAGGTAAAAACTACAGAAACAGGTAAAGTTAGATGTAATTCTTATGATTTAACCAAACTATTTGTCTAACCCTAAAGCTCTTTTAATTGCTTTATTAGTTATATGTGAGCTACCATTTTACCTCAGACAGGCGGAAATAACATCATTCCATGTCCAGCTCTGGGTGGAGAACAAAAGAAGAAAAAAAAATACAGTTTTAACCAGCAGCATGCAGTCAGGTTTTGTGTATTTCACAATCTTCTATGAAATCTCCCTGCTTGCTGCGACAAGCATGAGGAATGTGTGAGATTGATTTGAAAAGGGCATGCAGGCAGCAAAATAAGTAGGCGAGCTTTACTCAGCTGTAAGGATCCATAATTTGGATGGTGTCTAACATTTCCCTGAGCTCTTCATACAGTAATTGATCCAGCAACGTGTTTGTCTGCTGATGCTTGTTTGTCTGGCGCTCAGTCCGAGGGACAGCTGGGAGTTCACATCTGTCAATGAAACCACTCCAATTATGGCTGCTGTGCACTCATCTGTTTCTTATGCTTGTTTCCTTTCCATGTCATTTTAATCCAAAACCACACCAGCTTTTTTAGTTTGTTTATTTGTTTCACATTAAATTTTAAATTACGGAATGGGATTTTAGCATTTCTAAACATACAGCTGGAGGGTGATGAAGGAGTACTGTTACATACTAAAGTCCTTTACCACTGCTGTGAATTCTGAACATTTCTGTCAGACAAACATAACAAGGAGGTTTTTGGTGAGGTCCTCCTGCAGAATGCACATCATGATAATTGCAAATTTCTGTGGCCAATCTTTCAGTGTAAGATGAAATCTGATTCTTCAGTATATTTTAGTGAGCAATAACAGAATGTCTGCCCTTACTTTCTAAATATGACTTTGTGTAAATCAATCAATGTACAATGACAAACATAAAGTACACAATCCATTACTGTGGAATATATAGCAATTAGATAAAGCTGTATTGTAGCCATCCAGAAGCAAATTATTATTGTCCAAGTCATAATTCTGTAAACATCACTGCCCGAATACTTCCATGTGTTCTTTATATTGGCATAGATACAGCTAATAGATGACACTAGAGGGCAGAGTTTCAAGTTTCAGACAACAAACAAGGCGACAGTGGAGGAGGTCTTAATATTGTACCTTTAAACGGCAGCATTGTAGACACGGCTGGTCTTTGTGGCCATTAACATTATATACATCCCAATGTGAATGGAGAGTTCTTTTCGTTATTTTACCAATTCATTCTTTTCTGCCATTATTTAAATTTCTTTGTCATCTCCTATGGTCATATCTTGCTTGAACTATGCAACACCACCTCCATAGTTTTGCCAGTAGTTCTGCTCCGTTTCATCCATACCTGAAAGCTTTCAGGAGACATGTACAATACGGATGAAATAAATGCAGAGTAATGATGGAGGGCTCTGTTCATCTCCATCTCCATATCTAACGTTGAACATAAATGAGCCCCTAGTTTAGTGCATGGGTCTGCAACCCTTTTGATATGAAATGCCATTTTAAAATTCACTTGTTAATCATTTTGCCATGTCAATATAATGTCAATCCTTCGCTGCTCAAAATGCTCTAGAAAAACTCGTTATGTCCTCACGTTTTATTATTTGAGGCATTGCTTTTAAGTAGCAGAGCTCCTCCCTTACAGTCAAATCACATAATCTTACTATTATCACCAAACAAGGTGTCACTCACATCCACACTTTCATCAACTGTAATGCTCAAGTTGAAAACTTTAAGTTTGTATGTGTCCATCCCCTTGTATCACCGTGTCCCCTGTCTGAATTCTGAGGTTTTTGTGGGTCCATTAACGCAGCGCGAAACTCTTCATTGAGTTCTTTGTTTTTCATCCTCAGCAGCAGTTTGTGGAGTTTGAGTCACGGGGCAGATAACTGATTAGTCGATCCGATCAGAGCTGATCAGATAATGGATGAGAGGAGCAGCAATACACAATAAACGGCGAAGTTTAACTTTCACTGCAACTGGTGTTCTGCTGCTCTGTCTTTGCCCAAGTACATGTACAATGAATAACCAGATGGTAGGCTTTATATTCCAGCAGCGATCCTCATGAATGGTCCAGCTCCAAAAATAGAAAATCAAAACATGGTGGCAGATGCTGTTAGCATGAGAGGCCACCACAAATAAATAAGTGTTGGAAACCCTGCACTTAAACATTTAAAGAAAAAAAAAACTCTTGCATAGCAAATGCTAGTGTACCATTAGATAAGCTACAGCCTGCCAATAGTGGCATGCATGTTCAATGGGGCTGGGACGATATGCTTTTGTCCCGATTCGATTTATATTGCGATTCTGAATAATTGCGATTTTACAAGTTTTGCGATTCGATTTTTAAAGTATTGCGGTTCAATATAACTGTCTCTGACAAAGTTCAAACACAGCTTTGGTCATGTCCAGCTCTGGGTTTTACACACTTCCATGAAAGGCAAAGTGTGTCCACACGGCATTAATGGGCCGCCTCTCTTGATGCAGCCGCTCCACCACACCACTAGGTGGCGCACGAGTTGAGTTTAAGTTGGTAAACCGTTTCAGTGTTGAGTAGTGTTAGAAGAAGAAAATGCAGATTTGCAGTAGTGCACAACAAGGTTAAAGTTTAATACAGCACAGGAAACATATGTCTGTAAGTACAAATGTATTGCTCTGAGTTTATTTGTATATGTTATGTAGAGTTGCTCACTTGCACTTTATTATTGTCATTGTAATGCCGTTGCGGCGCAGATGCTAATTTCTGTTAGCGCGTCTATGAAGATTTCCATTATATGTTAGCATTATGCTAGCGGACCATGCGCTTTTTCTACATTTGTGGCACTCATGCCAGCTATACTTTGAGTTAACTTCTGTCTTCTTTTTATTGAGTAAAGGAGCTCCAGGTCATGTTCATTTGATGACGATTAGCCTAAATCTTCTCTTTTTGCTGTGGCTCACAGAGCAGTCTGCTTCTCCTCCAAGTCTGTGGCGCTGCATGTAGAAGCTTCAGTGTTGATTGGTTATCACTTGTGCCTGTAACCAATCAGTGTAACCAATCAGTGTAACCAATCAGTGGGGGCTGTAGGCGGGACATTGTTACACAGCCAAGAGTGGGGACTTCAGGCATAGAGACGGTTGCATCAAAGCCAAAGGGGCATGTTTTAAAATAAACGTATTTGATCGGTTAACGGTGAAAAAAACGGCCTAAAATAAATAGAAAAATATCGATTCTGGGGAGAGAATCGATTTTTAGAATCATCCGAGAAAAAAAAAAAAAAAAATCGCAATTAATATAAAAATCGATTTATCCTCTGGGGAACTTACATTTCTGGGGCAGATTTTATGGCAATCCATCCAACTGTCCAACAGCAAAAAATTTAGGTAGAGCCTCATGATGTCAGCGGAGACTACGTGCTTCTGTCAAGCTTCAAGATTGAAAATAAAACTCACCTGCGGTACACCAGGCAGGCAGGTTTGAAATAACAAAAGAGCAGGCTATAATGGCATCAAGCTGATTCACACAAAAAGACTAAAACAAGCAGGCAACAAAACCGAGGGAGCAGGCTGAAGTCTAACAACGTACCAACAAAACAAACAAAACAACAACAATTAGGAACAAACCGGGAATTGAGGAAAACAGCAGAAATCTAACTAGGAGCACAAAAAAACAATGCAGAGAGCAACACAGATGGACTGACAAATAAAGGGAAACACAGGTATGTATATGCAGAGAACTAATCAGAAGAACAAGACACACCTGGAGTAGGTGGGCACTGGCTTGAGGAGGGAATACCAAGTATAGGCTAATAATGAAGACAAGGAGGGGGTGGCAGGTAATACTAGGGCAGAGCAAATGAAACTAACACAAGACAGGTGTGCAGGGGAAATCTCTTGAACAAGGAAGGATTAATGAGACTAATACAAAGCAGGCGTGTAAGGAAACAGACAGGATACATGCTAAATGCTGGGTAACCCAGGTAATGGTTGCATCATTTTGTTTTGAATGGGGCTGGAACGAACGTTGCCTGGAGCATCATGTGTTATTATAATACTGGTTGAGTTGTGGCTGTGGTGAGCAATATGATATGACAGAGATTGTTGAGGTTCAAAACTAAAGTTTAAAAATATCCAACCCAAGTCTCAGACAACAATAATTTTCCTCTGAGGAAACCTCTCCCCATGATTTTATGACTGTAGTGTGTCACGACACCAGTACGTGAATGTCAATCCATTGAAGCAAACACATGATGTTGCAAGACATTGATACAAAAACCCTCTAAATCCAATACTGCTACAAGAAATCCATCACACTGATAGGCAACATTTCAATTTACTGGTCCATCTACGTCCCAACCCTGACCTATGGTCATGAACTCTGGGTAGTGACCGAAAGAATGAGATGGCGGATACAAGCAGTGGAAATGAATTTCCTCTGTGGGGTGACTGGGCTCAGCCTTAGAGATAGGGTGAGGAGCTCAGACATCCGGAGGGTGCTCGGAGTAGAGCCGCTGCTCCTTCACGTCGAAAGGGGTCAGTTGAGGTGGTTCAGGCATCTGACTGGGATGCCTCCTGGGCGCCTCCCGCTGGAGGTGTCCCGGGCACGTCCCACTGGTCGGGGAAGACCCAGAACACGCTGGAGGGATTACATATCTCGTCTGGCCTGGGAACGTCTTGGGGTCCCCTAAGAGGAGCTGGAAAGCGTTGCCGGGAGAGGAATGTCTGGGGTGCTTTGCTCGGCCTGCTGCCCCCGCGACCTGGCTCAAGATAAGCGGGGAAAATGGATGGATTGATGGATGATAGGCAACATTGCCCACTATAGCACAATAAAACTAAAGATAGCTGCCTCGGTATCTGACAGTTTTCTGTTGACTTACAGCAGAGTTTTTCAAACTATTGAGTCGTACCTCCCGAGTGGAACAAGGGAGAGTTGAAAAAAGGTTGCAGAGGGAGACAGGCAAACGTTAAGTTGAGTTGGGCATCTTGCCCTCATGCAGTGTCGTGGAGGCTTAAAATATTGTACATACTCTTAACTAAGGTACATAATATCTTCAGATTCTATTCAACTATATGCAGATATACAGGGTATACCCACCCATCAGCCAAAAAGCCATTGTAATAAGAGAGTACACCCACTTTCTCCTTGGTAATTTATGCATTTACCTAGTAGTACACCCACCCCATCACCTACCACTGGACAGTAGATTGTGCAAAGTGCAACTGAGGGAGCTATGAGAGGGCTGGGGATTCTCTGAAAGCTGCACAGCATGTAACAGTGACCACATAATGTGCCACTGACACCTACTATCACAATGCATTACAAAAACCCTGCATTTGCAGACAGGGGAGTTCAATGAGGAGCACACAGGAACAAAAACACTCAGATAATGGTGCAAGGTGCACATCTGAGGCAGAAAATAGAGAAGAAACAAGTCACCATGGTGACAGATAATACAAAGAAAATGTTGGCGGAGAGGGCCAGGGCCCATTTGGCCCTGGATGTTACATTGCTCACACCTTAGATCTGGCTTCAAAGAATGCCCTCCAGGTGGAAACTGAAAAGCTTTGACAAGAGAAAGAGAGAGCAGTGAGGCCTGGCTTACATTTTCATTGAATGATATATTGAAGGCAACTTTTTGATAGGACTGTAGTTTTTCAATCTGGATCAGTTGATTGACACATGATTTTATGAGGTTCCCAACCAGACTCAATGTGGATATCGAGTCTGTTCAGTCAAATAAGATCTCACTGGATAAAAGCAAACCTCTTTGAATTGCTGACCACCATTGAATAACTACATATCAAGAGAGATATGCAAGGTAATATTCCCATCTCTTATTTAAACTGTCAGTTTATTCTGTTTATCCTTTATTTATCCAAGCACAGCTGACCAGGGTTTCTACTTGTAGCCACTGAACAGCTCAATTGAAGCATTTGGCAGTGAAATGTGTGGCTCAAGGGCCATTTAGCAGTCCAGGTTATGAGAAGAAACTCCATTACAATTCCCTCTCCCCTCCCACATTTTTCTATCAGGTCCAGCGTTTCAAACTTTCTGGTGACGTGCACACTTTACTCATGTGAAGGCCCCTGCTGTCTCAATCTGCTGTTCATACATTTAAAAGCAGCTGTGAGAAGATTTATTTTATTCTCAGATATCTGTGATGTGCAAATGCAGCATCCAGCTTCTGAGGTAATCAATGGTTTCTGCTCAGGATCACACCCACACAAACTGTTGCATCATGTGCTATTATTATTCTTTTGAGGAGTTTTGCATCTCATATATAAAACGGAGACAGCAACCAGCAGGGGCAAACCAGCTAATATCTCATATATAAGACTGTGCACGTCCAAAGGTTAAATGGCTGCATCTCTTTATTGGCTTCAGAGCAATATGCTATCAGCCACTGTTGTGCAACAAGAGAAAAATGAAAAACATTAATAGTCACATCCTGCTGTGAACTCAGCGATATTAGCCACAGGCTGTTCTGTGTGTGTGTGTGTGTGTGTGTGTGTGTGTGTGTGTTGACCCTTGCCAGAGATAGACAGTGTGTGTACACTAATCCTATTTCCGTACAGTGGGAATGAGAGGTCTTGCTGGAGACATGGTTATTGTTGGGACAAGATAAGGATGTAATTCACATGCACACACACACATGCGCATACACTGCAGTACAAAACAATACTCACACTGCATACAGTTAAAACACACACACACACACACACACACACACACACACACACACACACACAGATCCATCATGGATGTGATTTTTTGGTCTTTCCCAAACCTTAGCTTGTGGGTATTAATTTGAAGTGAAGATTTAGGTTGCTCTTTCCTTTTTTTGTCAGCACATAGAGTGATGTAATTATTACATTTCCTAATGGAACAATTGCTTTTAAATTGGAACAATGGAATTTGACCGTTTGCTCAACCCTGCGACTACTGGCTGTCCAATCACAGCTTAGCAACCATAACTAGGCACAAGAGGCCTGTCATAATTTGGATATATTAACATGTTAATGAAGTGCATAGGGCTGCCGCATGAGCAACATTCCTAAAGAGTATAGAGTTTATTATTCACTCATTTATTCTTGACTAATTGAGTAGGAGATTATAACTTTGTTGTTTGGCAGTTTCAATAAGAGCAGCAGATGCATTCATGTTCAGTCAAGTTTCATCTAAAAACAGGTAGTCAATCTGATAAAACTCAGATTGGTAATTTTTTTGACTAGGGGTCTGATACTCAAAGTGATATTCACAGATTGGCCATCTTGCTTTGATTTGTAAGTGGTTGGAAACTGGATGACACTGGATGGAAGCATGCATACAAGATTGTTAAACTTTACTCTGCTGTGAGTTTAGTTCTTTTACCTTCACATACTGGAATGGCAGTCCTTTAGATGTTACTGAATCACTAGAATCAGTTCATTAAAAAGATTCTTTCACCAAATCGCTCAGTGCTTGGCAGGAGGAGCCTTGACTGTGTACTGCGAAGTCCGACTTACTGAACTGATACACGGCTGAGCTGCTGCTGGGTCTGCCCTGCACTGGTGAGTCTCATTACTGGCCAGCCTAACATTTTAAGTTTGTTTATTTGGAAACTAAGTCTGTTAAAACAATAGGGAGGTGTGTGATTGTGTTCATGTGGCTTGACTCCTGGCTACATTAGCTGTTAGCATGGAAAAACAGTCCCTATGAAAGTGTATCGCTGAGAAGAAATGATTTGAATCACTCAGGGATCAGGGTTACATCATTCACCGAATGATTCGTTCACCGAGTGATTTGTCACGTGGTAGACAGTCCCTCCCTGCATCCTAGCTGCCTCACGACTCGCGAGTGATTCATCGTTCATACGGACCGAATCGGCAGTTCCACTCCTGGCCTGCACACTCCCTGCTGAGCTCAACTGAACTGAGAAATGGACAAATCAGTTCTGGAAGTGATTCAGTTCAGTACGTTCACTCAACAGAGTTGTTCTTTTGAACGATTCGCTCACGAACAACACAACACTAAGCTCAGTAGCTGGTGCACTATCATGGAATCAGAAACCTTTGTACCTGGAGGACAGTTGGGTCACAGCTGTTTTTAAGATAATATTCCTGATGATGGAGTCACTAATGATGAGTAGTGAGAGAGGAGGAAGAGGGGAAAGTGCTCTCCGGTCTGGGGAAAGATCAACACCCCTTGGAGGAGCCTTGATGTTGTCCTACCAGACAAAGATGGTGCACAGCTTCCTACAGCAATCAGCAGGAAAAGTCAGATGGCATTTCATCTGCTGAGAGCCAGGAAAAGTCTGCTAAAACATTTGGTCTGCTGAGAGCCAGAGCCAGTCAAAGGCAGGAGACAATGGAAAGTGGAAGCATCCCTCAAGTGGAGGAAACCCTGCATGTCCAGGATGTCAACCCCATCAGCCAGCGGGAAGTCCTAAGCTGGGGGAGTATGACCACTCAGGTGAGTTAGACGGGCAGTTTGCGCCATGTATACCCTCGCCAGCTTCAGTCCAGTTCCTCGTTTGACATGGAGTCAAACTCACCTGAGTGGTCATACTACCCCAGCTGATGAGCGACCGTGCCTCTGCTGGCACATGACAGGGAATAGAGTTGGCTTTGGCCTTTGCCCCAGGGAGAAACTAAGAATCTTCAGGCTGAGAGAGCCTAAGGTTCTGGAACTCCTCTAATGATGGAGCCAGTCCAGAGTAGAGTGGGATCATTGTCCGTTATTGGAATGGAGCAGTCAGTGGACATAGATGGACTCGTTCCAGTAGCCACAGCCAGAGGAGCTCAGGACGGCGAGGTGTTTTGCCTGGGCCATAGTGACACTGGAAAACTCAAAGATGAGCCTGTCTTTCTCTCTGAGCTGAGCTTCCAGACTGAAAATGCTTTTCTTCAGTTTTGAAATAAGGTGGCATGATCAACACTCAGATCCTCAGCCATCACATTTGCAGTCCATAAAAAGTCTAATAAAGTGCTAAAAGCTTAAGATCAACAATAAAATCCATAAAAGCCATAAAAGGGGATGCCCCCGTCCCAATATATATTATAGTTACTGCCTTGAACTAATTCATCTGGAAAAAAAAAAAAAATCAACTTAAATGGAAAAATCTGGTTAAAACTGCATCATAAGACTTTCCAACCCCATACCTTTATTTTATATAATTAGTTGTCCTCCTCCCCACTTACATAAGAGGCCATTCACAAGCCGACATTCTCACCTAAACTACAAGAACACTCAATTTCAGTGCATTTTGGTAAATACATGCTGTTCCTTTGAATATAAAAAGCAAGTTTTAAAACTGCTGCAAGGACACACAATAAAATGAGAGTGCAAGTACAGGAGGAAGAGGAGACGATTGTATCTTTCAGAGTGAGAAATTGGGCTGTTTCAGAGCAGTTGGTGACCCTTGACCACAAGTTCAAATAGTTACTGAAAGAAAAAAAGAGGGAGATGAGGCCAGAAACATCCAACCAGGGTTGAAAAATACTGTGATTTCCTGCTCAAATTGGAGTGCTGTTATTTTGCTTGCTGACATTTGACTTTAATAAGCAATTACAACCAGCCACTGCCTTGTTTATCTGTATGCACAGTCATATATAACTCAACCTACACGAAAAAATGCAGGAAAACATGGGATTAACACTCTCATCCATTTCACCTTTACTTTATGATATTACTCTTTTGCTTTTGTACTATCTACAGTCCAGTCCAATCTACAGACAAGCTGCTTTTGAAATGTTTATTTCAACAGCAGAGCATAGTTAGTGTTTGGCATCTTGACTCCAGCCTCATCACTCCCTGCAGATATGTTTACATGAGATATTGGGGAGTGATGATTAAATATCTTCCCCCCCAGCCGGAGGGTGCAGGTG
The DNA here is from genome assembly GCF_011397635.1 of Epinephelus fuscoguttatus. Lineage (NCBI taxonomy): Eukaryota > Metazoa > Chordata > Actinopteri > Perciformes > Serranidae > Epinephelus > Epinephelus fuscoguttatus. Next base: position 36,848,138 of record NC_064760.1, on the reverse strand, counting down.
GATGCTGGGGTGGAGGTGGGCCTGAAAGAGCAGGCAGTAATACTGATGCAGAGCAGCAGCAGCATTGACAGGCAGTGGGAGAGCTGGGAAATTTTTGTAGCTTAGATAGACTGCCAAACTGGGAGTGTGTCTTTTGTAGACAACATATATAGAGTGAGGTATGACTTGCATGTATGAATCAGTGCTCACTCGCTCACAGGCTTCACTCCATTAGTGGCACAAGCCAGCAAACAGCCCAATAGGCTCATACTAGTTCAGGGCCAAAAGCCTGTCAGCCTGGTCAGTCTAGACTTAAAAGTTGATCGTGAAGCATTTTACACATAATTTGTTCATTTTCAGCTGTTTGAATTGAGTGCTTTCCATAATAATATGGTCCATGATAATATGGTCAGCACTCAGCCATATTGGATTCTATTAAGTTATCAAATATCTTTAGTGATCACTTCCCGCTGCTCTTGTTTGATTTGTCTTTTATCTTTTTGAATTTGTCTCATGGGATAATACAAACTACTGATGCTAAGTGTAAGCTCAATCACAAAGACAGACTGCTTATTCGATTTCTTACTCTTTCTCTGTTTGCCTCAAGCAGCTGACGAGGGTGCTCACTCTTTCAGCTAAACTGAGATGCTATGACCTCTGTGAGCCAATCATCTCACTACTGTCAAAGTTTAAAACTGTTCCTTTCTCTCCTGCTGTCAGCAATCATTTCAGTGTCAGATCGATGCGACCCTCATCCAAGCCCTTCACTTCCGGTCTCCATCCCATCCAGTCCTCCCAAAAGGTCCTTCAGTTGAGCTCATCCGAAGTCCAACTCCACATCTCATCCATCCAGGGGCCACAAGAATTATGTATACACAGAAAAACCACACATTAAGTAATATTTATAAAGGCAGGACGAGCGTTAACAATGAGAGAGTTGTAACCTTTAATAAAATATTGTTTTCAGGTTGTTTACCAATTTCATTGATCATGTTATTATTTTTGTGAGCTGCACAACATTCTGTAAAATGTCACATTTATAAAACTCATTTAAATCACAATTTATCATTCTTTTGGTTACATTTGAGCCATAATCTCCCTATTGATTATTGTTTCATTTTATCCTGAATTGTGAAGCCTGTTTCAACATGAGCACTATGGATAAATTATTGATCACCATTCTGACATTCAGCTTTCCTATTGTGCATTAAGCCAGTATAGTCTTGTAATTCCTTGTGCATCTCCTTAATAAAGTCTCTCCTATTAATCTATGGTTTGCTTTAACATGGTGAGCACAACAAGATTTGAACATTTTCAGTGGATACGCTTTAAAGGAAGGAATTGTACTAAAAGAAAGCCACAGTGAAAACCAGTGCTTTATCCTCATACAAATGGTGGTTCATATGATATCCTTTGAATTAGCGCCCATGAATGACGTGATGTCCCTAACCTAAAGTTACGTAAAGTTGCAGAGGTTAGGTTTAGGCAAGAGAAGTTCCTGTCGTTAGGTTTAGAAAAAGAAGCATGACGAGGACTTACCTAGAAATGACTCAGAGTTCACTCATAGTTCACATGGTTCAGAGCAGCAGTCTCCTGGGGAAAGTCCTGTGATTTGTGATCCATTCACCACCAACCTGCCCCCTAAGAAGACCACTCAGGGACCACTTCCTTTACTTTTGTCAGCACATTGGTCATGTGAACAGAGCCTTCCAAAATATGTGGGTTATGCATGACTGGCTCATTATTATGAGGGATATGTAAGAATTTTTGTGCATTACTTTTCGTAGGAAAATGTATGAACAGTGCATGAGACAGCCTGACTTCAGTTTGTGTGAAACAGCTCAACTCCAACACATTAATTATATATTCTTTAATTGGTTGTATAAATTACTTAGTTGACCTTTTATCATTTGATTGAATGCAAAATCATATGTAGAAATCTCTAGGATCAAACTGAAATTCAAAGTGTCAGTTATAGACAAAGTATATAAGGAGACTATCAGGAGTCAGATCAGAGAACTCTTACATTGTATGTGTCATTTTGGGAGGCAAAAAAACCCCAGAACTATGTCTTGTGTTGCATGAAATAGATGAGGCTCTGCATGACCATCTATCATGAATTCCAGTATCTACAGCCTGAATTCATTTCACTACGACTTTGAATTTGCTGCATCTGGTTTTGCTTACGCCGCCTGCACAAACTGGTCACCTTCCAGTCACAGGACACTGGATTACCAGCAAGATGCCGTACTGCAGGAGAGGACTTCAGCTACAGGAAGCAAATGTACAACATTTAGTTCCTACTGTGTGTGTGTGAACTCATGCGTAGGTGTTGCTCTAATGTGTGTGTATGTGCGCTCCTGCGTATGTGAAGCCTTTCCTGGTGTGAAAATGTGTGTGTGATGCTGTATAAGTGGTCACCATTTCTCTAATGGCCACTGAAATAACAGGACTGGAACCCACAGCATGGGGCTGTGAATGCACACACACACACACACACACACACACACAGAAAACACACCCAAAGTGAGATCTCCATTGAGGCCTATAAAGTTTTATAACTAAACTTTGTTACAAGTTGAAGTATGAACTTTGTTTTTTTTTAAAGTAAACAAAAGTGAATCTGCAGGGAACTGTTCTCTACACGCTTGACACAAGTGCTGCATTACATCTGATTGGCTGACTCCAGGCTGGTGTTGTATTATTTCAGCTCAGGTGATTACAGGGTGTTAACTTGCATAAGCTTAATGTCACCTATGTGGCAATAACAAGCCAGCTAACCATTTGTAATGGCTGCTGGAATGTGAAGTAGTAAACAGATATGTCTGTAGGGAAAATTAAACAATCTCCTCTCTTATGTGTACAAGTGAAGAAGTGTGGGCATAAATGTATTTACTTCTCTCCTGCAAGTTATGTGTGTAGAATTTAAAGCTGTGACAGATTTGTTGTTGGGTAGCTGATACTGTAGCAGTGCTTAATCAACTTTAAATAAGCTTAAGCTTCGGATTTCCTTGTCCTTGTCCTTGTCCTTGTCCTTTTATTCACCACAACCCTAAACCTTTAACTGAAACCATGATTCGTGGAAGCAGCCTAGGAGTAAGGGCATCAGTTTACTTAAGGGCTGGCTGGATTGTCTAATAGCATCTGAAACCTCATCCCCAACACATTTCCACCATTGGAATTAGCAATTACATCTGACAACTTTCCAAATCTGACAATGCAACTATCATGCCAGTGTTACACACAGTACCAGATGAGTAAAGGTAAGAAAGTAATCAGGGTTTGAACTTCCGCCTCATACTCTCTTCATCTTACTATTCTTGTCACTTTTCGTGTGTAAAAGCGAACGCACAACCATGAATGCCTTTGTGTGGGGACAGTCATCGTGCCTTTATCTCTCCTGTGTTTGTCCGATTGACTGCATCAGGACTGCAAAGACAAAAACAATACAATTCTTCAGAGAGAAATTGTGCAGGCAGAGGGATGCAGCAAGATGGAAGCTGTGACGACAGGCTTTTCACCCCACTTCTGAATGTAGCCATGTGGAACAGATATAAACACTTGCCTTTACTAACTGGATATCTTATTTCCAGTATGCTGAGTTGAGCCTTTCAGTATGTCACTGAGAGAAAGAAAGAGGTCCTCTCCGTTCCAAGTCAGTAAGAGTACCAAGTTTTATTCCTGTGGCTTTCAGGTCTACAGTGCCTATAAAAAAAGTATTCATCCCTCCTTGGATGTTTCACCCTTTTGTTGCTTTTATACATGAAATCATGATCAATATTATTTGGCTTTTTTGGCAAGAATTTGAAAAAAAACCCCTTTAATATTAAAGTGAAAACAGATTTTTACAAAATAATGTCAATTAATTAAAAATATATAAGGTAAAGTAAATGATTGCATAAATATTCACCCCCTTCAGGTCAGTATTTAGTAGATGCACCTTTTGGCTGCAATCACAGCACTGAGTCTGTGTGGATATGTCTCAATGAGGCTGGCACATCTGGACACTGCAATTTTTCTCCATTTTTCCTTGCAAAACAGCTCAAGCTCTGTCAGGTTGCTCGGGGATCGGGCATGAACAGCTCTTTTCAAGTCCAGTCACAAATTCTCGATTGTATTGAGATCTGGGCTTTGACTTGGCCACTCCAGAACATTCAGCTTTTTGTCTTTGAACCATTTCTGTGTAGCTGGGGTCGTTGTCTTGCTGGAAAATAAATCTTCTCCCAAGTCATAGTTCTCTTGCAGCCTGAGTCAGATGATCATCCAGGATTTGGTAATATTTTTCTGCATTCATGTTGCCCTCTACCTTTACAAGCCTTCCAGGGCCTGCTGCTGAGAAGCATCCTCAGAACATGATGCTGCCACCACCACCATGCTTCACTGTGGAGATGGTGTGTTTCAGGGTGATGTGCAGTGTTTGGTGTTTGCCAAACACAGCGTGCAGTCTGATTTTTGTCTCATCAGACCAAAGAACCTTCTTCCAATTGACCTTGGAGTCCCCCTTATGCCTTTGGGTGAATTCCAGGTGAGATTTCATATTAGCTTTTTTTCAACACTCTCCCATACAGCTTCGACTGGTGAAGAGTTGTTGTATGTACAGTCTCTCCCATCTGAGCCACTGAAGCTTTTAACTCCTTCAGAGTGGTCATAAGTGTCTTGGTGGCCTCCCTCACCAGTCTTCTTCATGCCCGGTTTGTGAGGACAGCTAGCTCTAGGCAGATTTAAACAAGTGCCATACTCCTTCCATTTCTTAATGATGGGTTTAACTGAACTCCGTGGGTTGTCCAGTGAGTTGGAAATCTGTTCTGCAGCCATCTCCTAACTTATACTTTTCAATGATCTTTTCTCTGAGTTGCTTGGGGTGTTTATTTGTCTTCATGTTGCAATTGTAGCAGGAATACAGATGAACCAGAGACTGGACCTCCCACACACAGGTGTTTTTATACTACAATCACTTGACACACATCAACTGCACTCTGGCGATCTCCATTTCACTAATTGTGACATTGCTGACATCAAGTGGACCTCTGTTGAATTAGGTCAGTCACTTTAAAGGGGGTGAATATTTATGCGAACACTTATTTTACACTATATATGTTTAATCAACTGACATTAGTTTGTAAAAATCTGAAATCTGTTTTCACTTTGACATGATAGAAGCTGTTTGTGCAAATTCTTGTCAAAAAAGCCAAATTATATTGACCATGATTTCATGTATAAAAGCAACAAAAGAGCAAAACATCCAAGGGGGGTGAATACATTTTATAGGCATTGTATGTATCAGTATGTCTCCAACCAGTATGACCACATAGGTTGCATGTTCATACCCTCTAAATACAACGCACAGGAGCATTTCCTAAATTAACGTTACCATTCAACAACTGAATAGCTCGTGTATGACCATTAACAGTCGCACTTTTAAACAAGTGGTTAATATTGTGAAATGATTGCAATTGCATCAAAACCACTTGTTAGTTAGTTTGTTACTAAGGTAATATTACTTAACTCATTCTATGAAATGCTTTGTAATGTTGTAAAATGAATTCAACCTTGACTTTTGGTTTCACATGGGACACAAGCACTGGTCTGGATCAAAGTCCTGTGTTTGTTTGACCTGTCCACCTTCCCTTAAGGGACTTTGTCACGCTATTCTATGTCCCTCATTTCCTCCTTTGCTCCCATAATAATTACTATGACTGCTAGAGGTCACCGCCAAACAAAAAATGTGAGTATGGGTAAAAATTTCTGCTTGAAAAATCAACCTTAATGTTGTATTTTGGAGAATGACAGTCTTCTTATAGCAAAGAGGCACACTCTGATTATGTGGTGCATCATTATTATCATTGGAGAAAAATATGTTTTCATAAACAAGGCAGGACAAATTTGTGCCAGAGAAATTACATGTCGTGCCATTCTTTTTGTAGCGCATCCTGTCTCTGTTGGTGTTGGTGTTGTCTCTCTGTTTAGATCTGTCCAGATCAACCACATTGCGGATCATGTCTAAACCTTGCGTCTGTTTAACTCTGCTTCTGACCCCTCCTTTGGGCTCTTTCAGATCGGGTCTTCTGTTTTTAGTTTATATACATAAGGTTTGGATAGTTTCTGAAAAGGTCTGTTTGCACATGTAAAGATCCTTGCTCTCACAGACAGTAGCCTTTAGATATAAACACAGTATAATGTGTATGTTCTGTTCACTCAACCCTCCAGTGGTTGCAGTGTTAAAGGTGTAGTTTAGATTTTTGTAATGGGGTTGCATGAAGTACTTATCCATAGTGTAAGCAGTGCTAACATGAAAGCAAATCAATGTACTGCTGTAGACGGGAGCAGCAGCAAACGTATTTTAGCCATCTAAACAAAAACAGTATCAGTTTAAGTGTACCTTTCCGTCAGACTGCAGCTTCAGTTCCACGTCTCTCTCTGAAGCCACCACAGTCCATTGACAAAAACAGTACTTTTGGCTCACTGAATATGGAACCACTGCCTCAATTAGTTACGTAGTTTGTGTTATTGTGTCACCCTAGTAAATCCAGACTAACCCTTTTAAACACCAAAGGAACACAGCAACAATATTCTAAATATAGCATATATTTAAACTGATATGGTTTTTTAGAGTGGCTAAAATTTGTTTTGTTGCTGCCGTGGTCCACAGCAGTACACTGCTTAGCTTCTGTGCCAAACTCAAGCCTTCTCCTCCACCAATTGGGAGTGTGCCTAACTACAGGTAATACACTGACTTTGGATAGGTACCTCATACAACCCCACTTCAAATAATCCGGGCTATCCCTTTAAATGTGATTAGCTAGGGAGCTGTCAGCATTACTGAAATGATAAAACATTTATAGTTTGATTAACAAGATGTACATGAAATATAATAATGCAGCCATGCTTTGTTCCTTTTCTTCCAAGGTAGCCCCACTCTGACATCATCTGTTTACCTCAGTTTCATGGTAATGCAAATATGTCTTGGGAATGTGGACTTTGAAAATAATATTTCAGTTGAAAATTGTTATATGCGACAGTATAAGTCAGTGATAGCGTTATCTTGATATACCTATCCATATCCACTAACCTATAGTTTTTCTGTCACATTCGTTGGCAAGTTATATAAAGCTTATACTTACACAATATCCTCAGAAGAACATTATCTTTCTTCTCTATGCAGCTCCCTTGATACACCTGCCAAACTGCTCTGTTGCTCAGTTCCTGTTTAGAGGAGTGTTAAACTGCCTGAATATCAAAGCAGACATTAAAGGGGGACAGCACTTACTGAGGACAGAGTATAACAAATGTCTTAATAATGGAAAAAGACATTTGGTTTACTCATCTTGAAAACTGAAAGGCCCTGAAGTCAAAAACTATTCTCTTGGAACCCCAGTTTTATGTTTCCTTGTTGGTATTACAAACAGATATTTTCCACAAAGCGATGGTTACAAATCCCTTAATAAAATGAGGAGGATGAACCCAGCAGTGATGAGTGCCTCCAGCTCCCAAATGACAAACAAGGGAAATTTTATTATGTCAGTAACTCAATATACAGATGCACACAAACTACCACAACACACACACACACAGCCTCAGACACTTAAACAGGGACCACTGGGGAACACTGGTGAGAAACTGGACTCACCTTGAGACAAAGCTCTTATATAGCAGCTTTTATTACTATGCTTTAGTGGTTTGTGTGTGCGCTTGTATGTCTGCAGCATGTATGTGTGTAAGTGAATGTGTGTGTGTGTGCGTGTGTTTTAGTCAATGGGGGCATGTGTGTGTGTGATGCTGAAGCTTTGTTTAATGTCACTTTCTGTGCTGTAAATTGATGAACTCCCAGAGACGCCCCCTTCCTCTTCAGGCTTTCCCAACTAATTAAAAATACTCTGCATTGGAGAATGGATTACTGCAAAGGGCACACATACTTACACACACACACACACACACACACACACACACACACACGCACGCACACGCGCGCACACACACACACACAATTAGGCATTTTATTCTCTTGTGGCGTGCACTTACACTAGCACTGAGGCTCGTACATGTGGCAAGGAAAATGTTAGTGTTGACATTAAGGTAAATTGCTGCTGGCGTTTGAACGTAGATACGAATGTTAGCACACGCACCTTTCACTTCATGAAATACAGAATCAGTTTGTTTGTGTGTGGGTGTGTGTGTTACAGTGTGGGTGCACATGCTAGTGATAAGCATAGAGTGGGAGAGTATGATTGTGTTTGTGAGAGAAACAAGGAGAGGAAGATAGCGTGCGTGTTTGAGAGAGATAGATGGCAGGACTATTTGTGTGTGCGCGTGTGTATGTCTTCCTCGTCAATTGACATTCAGAGGTCTCCCTATCTCCAGCTCCCTCCATCAGTCGGCCATGTGGACCAATAAATCTCTACGTATCCTCAGAGTGGGATGTTTTATTGAATGCCTGCTGCACCGCTGAAGGAAAACATCAGAGGCAGATGAGGGAGACCCAAAAATGATTTTCAGAAAGCTAACTGGAGGAGGGTGTAATGCAGACGTGCTTTTCTTGAAATGCTGGTCAATATCTGGAATGGTGTTCAGGGTTATTTGATGGTGAGGCTCAACATGACAAGAAGAGTGCTGCTATGATTTAATGAGTCAGGGTGAGAGGCTCCAGCTAGTCATTGGCCTTTCGGTTCAGATATTGTGGTCCTGTCAAGCCTCTGCCAAGACACAATTGGCTGTAAATGGACTTAAAAGGCTCAATGAGCAGCATTTTAGCACCAGTAAGTTACATTCATTTTGGGATGTTAGAATAATTACTGTAAACAAACAGTACCAATTACTGGCAGCTTTGACCAGCCTGCAGACTGCAGTGAGTCACTGGGCCGTCAGATTTGTAGAGAATTTGAGAATGGTAAATATTTGTTGACACACAGCAATGCTATCAGTAAAAGCTGGCAGTATCGGACTAATGAGCTACATACGTTCATGTCCCAGCCTTTATGTTTTTATTAAAGAGGTGACAGTAGATAAAGAAAGTCCTGGCTTTCAGAATATGAAACTTGTGCTGCCATATTCAGAACATAAACACAGTTTTTAAGCTTTAAAAGGCAACTGCTCTCTCTCTCTCTCTCTCTCTCTCTCTCTCTCTCTTCCTCTATGTCTCCCTGAAATATTGAATGAATGCTTACAGTAGCAAGGCAGGGTCGGAAACAGTGGGTTTCTGTCTGATTCAAATGAAGAGAATCTTGACTTTTAGAATATTAAATCCTTGTAAAACCCATGGTGTCGCTACTGACCTGCTTGAGCTAACCAATTTCTAAGTGGCTGGTAGCGTGGTACATCAAAATATAACGTTTAATGATACAATTTTGTTAATATGGGCATACGACACACTGTTAGCTCAGTTAGTTACATCACAATTCAGCTAACTACTAAGCTCATTTTACAGATGTATATATTTGTATTGCATCACGCCTGTCAGCAGCAACAAGTGGCAGGCGTCAGTTTGTAGCTTCATGTCACCGCTTTCCATTAAAAATGACTTGGAGCCTGTTGCAGTCTCGCTTGTAGTGTGGACACAGCATAAGTCATTCAGATTTACCGGCATGATAAACAAAAGAGACAAAAACAAAACGGTGCCTCCCTACCTTTGAAGCGGTCATAAAGTCTGCATGTGTGATCATACTTTGATTGTTTATATTCCTTTATTCCAAAAAAAATCTAAACGATTAGCTAAACATTAATCCAAGTTGTAAATAATGTCCCATGAAGGCCATTGTGTACTAACTTTGTTCACCAAACTAAGACCGCAGCTCTACCATTACAAACGGTTTCTCTTTTCCTGCACTGTGTTGTTGGGTATGCTCATTTTTTGTTTCCTTTCAGGCTACAAAATAAAACTGAGAAAAAAGGAGCTTCCGTGTTAGGAGGTCAGTGGGCTGTGCCATGTATCTCTACAGCCACAGTATTAAAAATTTCTAGGGCTGTTTACTCAAAATCATGGCTTGACGACATACTGTCACATCTAGGGGTGTCCCTACTAAGCATTTTCATAGTCGAATCTGATTTGACAGATTTTTCCTTCAGCCGACTAATCGTCGAATCATGTTGTTTTCCTCCTCATTGATTAATGAGCTCATTTGCATCAGTTTCCGCTCCAGAGAAAAGAGCTAAAACACCCAAATAAACAAATTTAATTCTTCAGTTGGCATAATAAGATAATAATAAAAGTAAAAGGGTTATCATTTTATCTTTATCTTTATTCCTTTCACTTCATCAAGGTATGATGCTCTAGGTGAGCGCAGATGCGCTGCAGCCTCATCCATGTCTTTAACAGGAGTCGTTTCTGACTCGTCAGAACTTGCCATTTCATTCACAAATGAACATCCAAAAACAACAGCAATCAGCAGTGAAATTCGTTTCAAGGCTACGACGGAGTATTAGGGCCACATTGAAGAAAAAAGAGAAAAAACTCAAAAAAAATATTTCGAGAATAAAGTCATAACTGAGAAAAAGTCATAATATTACGAGAATAAAGTCAAAATATTATGAGATTAAAGTCGTAATTTAACGAGATTAAAGTCATAATATTTCGAGAATAAAGTCGAAATAGTATGAGATTAAAGTCGTAATTTAACGAGATTAAAGTCATAATATTACGAGAATAAAGTCGTAGTTTTTAAGGAAATAACCAACAACAAACAGAATATCAGATTGTCTTTCATGCTGTCTTTCATTGCAAGTAGCCTACTTAATTAGGTGCGGGAACCGGCATCATGCTGGTTCTGTGTCAGTCGAAACTCCGGGCCCAACTCTGCCACTGAGTGGCCAGTCTGACATCCTTCATAATACATATAGAACGTTAGTGAAACACATAGGCCTCACAGGAACATGCGTTGGTTTGGGGACAAGTTCGTCGTCACTTTACTCGTTCCACAGGCAAAGGACCCCGGACACATAGCCTACAGAAAATACACCGGTTGTAGCCTAAGTAACTTTTAACATACGTGAGTCTTTGTGACTCTTGACTCTTGTCCCATAACTAGGGGACCCCCTAACCCCTAATACTTGTCTCTGTTTCACTAACAATATTTTCACCCCATTAAGTCACATCCCGTTATTTCCTCTGTAAACCTAATGTTACAGCAGCCTACAAGCATAATGTGTCAATAAATCAGTTCAGACACTGTTAGAAAAGTAGTATTTAGCCTAATAACATCATGCTACAGCAGTAATAACGTCAGCTTTAGTCAAATGGCTCTAGCTCTCCCGGTAAATGTCATAAACTCTGGACACATTTTCCCTGTATGTTGACATGATAATGGCCGCGATTCCGAGATCGCTCTGAGCTTAAGAAGATCTTTCACTAAGAAGGAGTTGTAAGATCAAGCTGACCCACTCTTAACACTCTTCTTAGCCACCAAAGGCTCACAGATCCAGCCGCGGCAGGAGCTCTGATGGTCCTGCAGCGCACTCACTCACCTCAGCTTATTTGGATTGAGCAACTGGGTGATTTATTCAGTAGTAATGATTGTGCCAACTGATTAAATGCATGTGTCATTTTCAGTTTTTTATTAACAGAAATTAGGCAGATGTTTGTATCAAAGTGGGCTATATATCATGAATTACTAGAGAACAAATACATTCTATGTCAAATCAAGATGTTTAGCAGCAGTGAGCACCCCCATATAGTCAGAATGGTACGGTCTTGTTTCATAACCACAATTTGTGACGATTCAGCAGCGAGACTGGCAGTCGAATCAGACTTCTCCGAATCGAATCACCGAATCATCGACTATTCAGGGTCACCCCTAGTCACGTCATGATGTTTTGGCTAATATCTGGAGTACAAAAACACTGTTGATATCATTAGACAACTGAGAATCTCCTCTGTCCAACAGTATATGAAACTGAAAATGTGTTCAGGGTTAATGTGACTGAAAATGATAGAGCAAGTCACAAATAATTAGGCAGAAAATTTGCTGTGAGGTACGATTTTTCTGTGTCATGCATTAGTCAGAGTTGAGCAATGTCAGCTGAGCAGTCAGAGCACATCCAAATCAAAGTGTCACACCCATTGTTGTGTTGAAATATGAGACATTTCGAGTGAGTGCTTTACTGTGGGGTATTATGGGCTATTTACATCAGTGTGCTGCGATTACATTTAAGGCTTTGGTTCCTTGTTTTTTGTAACGCTTTACAGCACTAACACTGATTGATTAACACCACATAAACTACATTTTTATAAACTGCAACATTTTCAACTATTGAAAGAATTTGCCATGACATTTTAAATAGACATTCATGGTCTCCAATGAATAACCCCCACCAGCTTTGGTTATCCTTTTATTTTATTTGTAGCACTAACAGAGGGGCACATTTTAAAGTTTTCTATAGACAAAATTTTTGACAAATCTTTGCACAATAAGACACTAAACTACAATGATTAATATGAAAAACACAAGCAGCAACCTCTGAGGCTGAAAAACGACGCCAACATGGAATTTGCATAAACTGCAGTTCCTGGAACGGCCACTTGAGGCTGGTTCCAGAAGCCAGTCAATCCCCATAGACCCCAGTGTTAAAATGCCCAACTTTACAGCAGAAATAAAAATGTTTACAGCCTGGAACAACAAAAGATTTTGGTCTCTGTTGCTAATTTCCCCAATCTTGACTGCTGTACGGGGGTTAATTTATTCATAACTTTAAGGCTTAAAGTTAATAATAATTAAAGCTATAGTGCGTAACTTCTACACGTCCGTAAATGTCCGTTTCACTCAAGCCACTACTAGAGGAGATGACACAATGCTGATTAAGCCGATTGGCTCCTCTAACATCTCACGGTATTTTTCAATATATATATCATTTTTAGTTTGCGTGTCGACCGGCGACATTCCCGCACTGGTGCACAGGAAATGTCGCGTTTTACCTCACAACAAGAAGGGAGGGGGAGCAAGAGCAGAGAGTCTCATAGCAAGAGGTAGAGTGAGCAACATGGCGGAGAACCCAAAGAAGCGGCCGAGACACGGTTCAGAAGTGGATCCTACCACAAAGAAAAAGCCTGGACGTTCGGCTGAAGGTCTATTAGCAAAGAAAGTGACAGACGGAGAAGGCAAACAAGGATTTGTATTGGCGTTGCTTTTCTTCGGTGGAGAGCCCTGAAGGAAGAAATTGGGCTGAGGGCAGACACGGATGTTGCCTTGCTGCTGTTGGATAAGTAAGTGACTTGGTTTATGATTATATTATGAGTAGTATGTGTTACTGTTACATGTACTGGACCTAGTACTTTATTATTTTCTTGGAAATGGTGCTTTGAACGTAATGTAATGTTAGCAGCCTGGTGTTCGCCACGTTGTGTAGCGTTGTGTAGCATTGTGTACATGGTGTGAGGCGAGTGTTACTCTGTGTACATGGAAGTGCCAGCTTATTTGTTGTAATAACCATTTTCCGCTGGGGGCGATAGAAGTTATGCAATATAGCTTTAAGCCTCTTTGAGTAATAGGCTGTCTGTTGAAAGTGGCGTCTCAGTCAGATCCATCCCCAAATATGGTCACATCTGGCTAAAAAAAAGATAAAAAAAAGATGCCGACCGTCAAAATGCCGAACTTGAGGCTTCAAAACAAGAGTCCATAAACCAGTGGGTGGTGTCACGGTAGCTACATTCATTATTTAATCTGTCAGTGGGAAAACATCATACCTGCAAATTAGCATCGTCATTGCAAGCATGTTAGCATGCTAATTTGTGCCACATTCACACCAATCCAGTGTTTTGCTGATTGGCCACAGGGTTGAGCAGCAGTGTGAGAGTGTTACTTGTATGACCCATTTGTAGGGGGAGTGGAGTGTGGAGAGAAAGCCAATCTCCCCATCTCCATCACCTGAGTTTTTGTCTTAAAATGTGTTGATGGTGGCTTTAAAGATCTGTAAAATTAATTATGATTATTGTTACTTAAGTATCTTTACTGCCATGAAAGACACACATGCGTGCATTCACAAAATGAGAGCTCTCCTTTGTAGGATAGTACACAGGAACTGTTAATACATACTTTATTTCTTTGACTTACTATATCCTTTAAAGATAAAAAGAGACTTGTTCCTGGACTGCAGGCGTCTTCCTGTGTGATGGCCACTTACGTGACTAGCCACCGCAGTGTGACATCAGGTTCTGTTTCTCCAAAAGTTAAATCTGTTTCAATTTTGGCCACAGGCTTCTGCATTCTTTTTCCAGCACCACCACCGCAGCCTAGACACATTACCCACATTCAAATGAATGCTGCATTGCCAGTTTGGGTGTGAATGCAGCCTTAGCTCAAAGCACCACTGTGTCTAAATTCAGCCTCACACAGCGTGGCTGTATACTTCATTAAGTCTCTAAGGTAATACGCTAATAATTCCTCTCATAATGTTCTAATGACATTACTACAACTTCATTTAGTCACACTTGGGGTCTCATTCAGTAAGTTCACAAAGAAAGTGTGGTAGTAGTCAAATTTTGAAAGTGTGTAGGACCTCCTGCTCTGGTCTTTTGTAAAAGATGGATTTTGATTTTTGGAAGTAAAAGTAAACCATGTTTCATTATTTGTGTGATTAAGGAGTGTTCTTTTTTTCTTAACAGAAATCATATCTACAAGTTTGCCTCCATATTGATATTTTTTTTGTACCTTATTCAATGTATTGCTTTTATACCCTAAACATATTAAGGTGTTCCTCTTGCCATCAGCACAAGTTTCTCAACACAGCCCTTGTTGTGAATGCAAAGACTAAAGTATGACCTGTTATCATTACCCTACTTTTTGAACAAATGGTGTGAAGCCACAGCAGGTGGGGAGGAGACATCCTTTGGATCAAGATGAATGCTGTAAGAGTCAATTTCCTGCTGTTTAAAAGAACTCATATAAAAATATTAAGTGTACCCGAGCTTGGCTGATCTTATTAAAGTAGTCACTGAATAGAAAAGGTGGCCTCCAATTCCTACCCATCTACTGGCAGCCAGTGCTTTTCTGGTATGCATGTGGTGCGCTCTTGCCTGAAGGAACAATAGGTCCTGTGCTTCTTTTATCTCAGTAAAAAAGAGAAATAGCAAAACATTCAACATTTAGAAAAACATAGAGCAAATAAGGTGATGCAACATTTACAGTATTATCGCAAGCGCACATTCAGGTCAAAGCCTGAAACTCTTGCAATATCTTCCAGACTCCGCAGCTAATATGGAAACACTATGACAGAAATACAGAATCTTGGCAACAAAAACCTAAACTGGAAAACAATATGGACTGAACAATGATTTGTCAGTGCTGTATGTGACTTTGTATAGATGTCTCCTGTTCAGGAAAGCCACAAAACTGGTGCAATTAATGCCAAAATATTAACTTCCTCTTTCAGACTTGTACTATTAATAAGAATCCCACTGAGTAGGTCTAGGGAATGTAAATGGTATGTGTTGCCCTGCACAGTTGAAGCCTGTTCCTATTTCACCTTTTTCACATTACAGGGAGTTTCTTCATTTTAGCTCACAGATGGACTTGAGGTTGACGGGCACTGCTGGGCTCTTACAGCCCATCTTGGGGCTTTTCTGCTGCTGTTGGATCCCCTGCAGTTTAGCCTGGAACTGTAAAGAGGCCAGCTGTCGTCTGGGACTGCAGGGAAGCACTGCACAAGCTTTGGTGCTGAAGAGGTTTGGACAAGCTAAAAGGAGCCTCAACAGTTCCCCTTATCTCCTGCAGGGGACGGGCCAGCGGCAGCAGTGCAGAGCACAGAGTGGCAAGACAGCAGAGAGAAAGAAAGTGAGTGCAAAGCTGCGTGCAGACTAACTGCTACCCCTGTATACTACTGTGAAGCTCAGACCCCACTGTGTGAGTGTGCTTTTCTGTGCACCTGCCTTAGGGGGAGGCAAGGGGCGACCAATCGTTTGACACGTTCAACGTGTGTACTCAGTAAAATGAGGTCAACCCACTAACCTGAACACAAACCGCATTGATGCACACAGTGCTACAGGCTAATAGATCAAACTGAACTGCTTGTTTCCCTTTTTTTTCCCTTTGTCTTTCTCTCTATCACAGAAATCTTTACCTCAGCTGTATTTCAGAATACATTCTCAAGCTGACATCCACAACAGTCACATCAATAAACTATGGAGACTCCTGAGGGTCATATGGTTGAGAAAAAATAATGAATAAATGCACAGATGATGGACAGACATAAAATATTTGGAGGAGCACTCAGTCAAGTTGCATTAAAAGTAATGATAAGACTTTCAGTATCGACATCTGACCTTCAGATTAAAAGGGGTGTTTAGATAGATGGTGTTAGATTAAAATAATTTGTTATTTATATCCATTGATTAAGAGCACTGATTAATAAAAGATGTTTGAGTCAATCAAATCTGATCAAGTCATACACACTCGGTCCTGATGGAGGGTTTGATGGTCAAACTCCTGATAAATGCTGCCTGAGGGTGTTGGTATTTTCTTTTACTTGGGTTTTTTGCTTATTTAATCATGAATATAAAATGTTATAGAGAAATACTTAAGATTCAAAGGCATGTTTTCGGGGGGTTAATTTAGAATTATGATATGGCCATTCAGCTGCAGCTTGGGTCATGAGGATTATCTATCCTTTCATTGGACATACCAGCAAAATTCAGGTGAAAGCTATAATCCTCTATCAACTTAATTTGGAAAGTCTACCTTATTTATGAAAGACATGAGCTTCTGAAGAAATTAGGGCGTGTCCAAACAGCGTATTTCTTTGGGAGAAAAGCGTTGCCAGGACGCTGGGGAGTGCTTCATCCCAGTGCTTTATTACAAAGCACTTTTTTTAATGACTGTGACAACAATATCTTTATTAATTAAAAAAAAGACAGGGGCAACTAGAAAAAACTGATATGTGGACACAAGCCTTAGCTCAGTGTTGAGTTTACAAAATTTGCCTCATTTGCCCTGAGACTTCCACTTTTAAACTGTTGTCTCGTGAAACATCCACGCAAGACTCTAATGTTATCCCTCTTTGATGTTCATACTGTAGCATTTTTTCATGTCACCGAATTTCATCATTTTGCATAACCAACAGAACAATATCTGTTTCTGCACACTGGCTTCTTTTAAACATACCTTACATCATAAGCAAATTATTTCTGTATGTGTATGTTCATTGGGCTTCATGCAGGGCGTGTTATACGAACAAATTTTCTCATTTGTTCATACCTGTTTTCTCATTTGTTCATACCTGTGATTTGTTCTTATGTAGTTGGTACCCATTGATTTTTGGGATTCACCAGTGTTTTCTTATTTTCTAGAGAAATTTTTATGTGTGGTCGATGGCACTTGTGAGAAAAAAAAACATCAAGGGGTTTTGTTTAGGGGACGTGGTCTATGCTAGTAGGTTACATCTGATTGAGTGGGATTCAACACACCTGAACATGTTTGGTGCATCTGGAGACATTCTCGGAACCCATCGGCTGTATTCGGCGTCTGACTTCCGGCAGACAGCGATACAGCCTCTGGAGGCAGACCCCTGATTTTTTGGCATTCCGGTTTGATTTGGGCGGAGGAAGCAAATTTCCATTTCCGTTTATATATAAGAAAAATGCTGAACCATTGCAATGGATTCAGAGTTTGCAGCGACGCCAATTATGTTCTGCCTCGTTAGTTCACCGCACGGACCGTTTAACCTGGCAACAACTGCAGCCGGCTCAAACGTGATTGGTCAATATTACGCAGACTACAAACAGCCTACAACCAGAAACCAGGGCTCTTCCGCTCTTCTTCCGGAGGCAAGATCTCCGGGGTTTGCCTACAGACTCTACTTTCACTGAATGTAGAGTCTGTATATAGAGACTAATCTGGAGATGACTTTTCTTATTTTTTCTCTTAACAGAAAATAAAAAGTAAATCTAAGAGAAATGTAGGAGAATGTCATTGCATAAGGCCCATTGATTTAACAGCTTCCCTCCATAAGTTCCTTTGTTCAAAGGCAATTGAGTTGCATATTGGCCATTCCTTCATCCCAGCAAAAAGTTTTTTGACTTTGTTCATTTATTTGATTAACTGCAAAAATCTACTGACAGTGTAATCTGTCTTTTCTGGATGTTAGAAGAACAAAAGGAAAATCAGAAGCAACATAGTTGGCCAAGTGTTTGTGCTGCAATGCAGCAATTTGCACCTGGTGTTCAATAAACCAATCAACATTAATGGCTGAGTCATGAGGCAAAATTAATCTACAGCGCAGTAGTAGAGCACCAAATTATTTTTTGTCTTTGTGCTGCTGAAACATGATTAATTTCTTTTTTATTTTTCCTTTAACTGACAGCTCTTTGTCTTGTGTTTGAATTGGAAAGTGAAAAGGAACATATGATGGCAATTATCTAGCAGTGATTACCATGTGACTGCTAAATGAAGGTACAAAATATTTCACCCAGAACAGCTATGATAAATGCCAACAACACATTTGTGTTAAGGTTCACATCTTCTTCCTTCTCAGACTTTTGCAGGCACTACACTGAGCCTTCAGCTTCTTTTTACCCCCAACTGGTTCAAACTAAAGGTAGCTTGAGCCGTCACTAGCAAAGTTATGCATTACTCAGAGTGTGTAGTGCTATTTTCCTTTCCTTGCTTTTTTTTTTTTTCTTTCAGTCTGGAAAGTGCCATTGTTCCATGGTAGCTGTTTGTTGCATCAGATGAGATGTCTCATGATTGTAAGCTGACAGTGACTACAAACTGAGAATTGTGCTTATATGCACCCCTGAGACAAAGAAAAGCCGCTGACATACAGCAGGCTTTAAGTCAACTAACAGTTATTGACAGCTGAGATGGAACAGTCATTGGCTGTTATCCAAGGCGACCTTGTGACTTCATGAATATCCAAAGCAATTGATATAGTGACTTGAGGTGGTATTTTGACATGGACACGGAAACTGTAGAATGCCAAAACTTTTCTGTCAAAGGAATGCCCTGTTTTCTTAACCCTCAGATGTATAGAGTGCCCCAGGAATGAGTCCTAAAATGTAGAAATGAGTTAGCATTTTTTCACTCCTATACCCTTTTTCCATTGTCACTTTTGGCCGTGCAGAGTAAGGTCATGTCATGAGAGACATACCTTCTCTGGAGTAGGTCCAAAAGTCGGGCTGCCTGCCCTCAAGCGGGTAGTGGTGATGTCTTGCTGACCGCAGTCAACCCCCGACGCCCCCCTCTCCTTCCCAAAAAGCACGTGTGTTGCGAGACTTCACTCACCTGGGCCTGCAGTTGAGCAGAGAGAAAGGCGGTTTTAAAAGTCTCTGTGTGTTCATCTCTCAGTACTTTTGTAGCTTCTCACTGAATGTATGTGGTTGGAAATGTAGTTTCTCTCTTGTGTTCTATTTTTACTTAAATCTGCTTTATTTTACTGTTTCATGTTCACTATCCGCCACATTACAAGTTGTGTGAAGTTGCTGCTCGAAAACTCAACATTTCTTTATTTTGCTGCTTCACAATAAAAACTTAAACATGACAAATTAAAGGGGAAGTGTTATTGTGAATAATATATAGGAAATGATGTGTTATTACTGAATTTGCGGAACTTTGTTAGCAGCTTTTATTTAATAAAGTTTAATAATGTTGCAGGCCACAGTGAGATGTTAGATGAAGAGCTGCAGACAACAGGCTCTTACTGCACCTTTGCAAACAGCTCACCTCCAACAGGTAAACTTCACTACCCTTATGTGGAAAAACACATGCAATAAAAATAACAGCAATAACAACAACACACATCCTTGTGTATGATAGCAATTGAAGTTTCCTATGACGGTGAATGAATCCCTATCAGCATGCCCCTTTGGTCTGAAACCTCCGATGATTTATGATCCTGTTAACAATTTAAATTGTGAGAAAAATAATTTAAATCATGTAGAATTGAAGCTGTGTGGTGACCTGTTGGTTTCTATTCACTTTATATATGCTTCCCTTAGGTAACATCATCAGAAATCACTCTGTAAACTTGCATTGTTACGCAGATGATACACAATTATACCTATCGAGAAAGCCAGAAGAAACGGAACAATTAACTAAACTTCAAACCTGCCTTAAAGACATAAAAATCTGAAAGATCTCCAATTTCCTGATGTTAAATTCAAATAAAACTGAAGTTTTTGTTCTGGGCCCAAAACACCTCAGAAACCCTTTATCTGATGATAGAGTTTTTCTGGATGGCATTGCTCTGGCCTCTGGCACTACTGTATGAAACCTCAGAGTAATATTTGATCAAGATTTGTCATTTAAATCCCATTTAAAACAAACTTCACGGACTGCGTTTTATCATCTTCATCATCTCTTTTCATCATCTATTGCAAAAAGTAGGCCTATCCTGTTCCAAAAACGAAAAATTGGTCCACACTTTTGTTACCTTTAGGCTGGATTTCTGTAACTCCCTATTATCAGGTAGCTCTAATAAGTCTTTGAAAACTCTCCAGCTGATCCAGAATGTGAGTACTGACAAGAACTAAGGAACGAGATCATATTTTTCCTGTTTTAGCTTCTCTGCACAGGCTCCCTGTAAAATCCAGAACTGAATTTAAAATCCTTCTCCTAACTTGCAAAGCTCGAAATGGTCAGGCTCCGTCATATCTTAGAGAGCTCATAGTGCCATATTATCCCACCAGAACACTGCGCTCTGAGAATGCAGGGTTACTCGTGGTCCCTAAAGTCTCCAAAAGTAGATCAGGAGCCAGAGCCTTTAGCTATCAGGTTCCCTTTCTGTGGAATCATCTTCCTGTTACGGTCCGGGAGGCAGACACCATCTCCACATTTAAGACTTTCCTTTTTGATAAAGCTTATAGTTAGGGCTGGCTAAGGCTTGCCTTGTACCAGCCCCTAGTTAGGCTGACTTAGGCCTAGTCTGCCGGGGGGACCTCCTATAATACTCCTCCTCCACACCGACTCAAGATTCAAAAGAAAGCTGAGCCAGTGTTCTAACACCTGGAAGCGAGGTTAAATTTAACACTTTTCAAGACTTTTTAATGACTCTTGGGATTACATTCAAGATTTTACAAAAACAAAACCTAACACAAAGCAGCATGAAGTACTTAGTGTTAGTGACAATTTTACCAAAATGTTTATTGAAACATCAAACATGACTTGGTGATTTTGTTTCTCACTCTGCATGTAGGATTCCACTACCTTGATTTCCATCATGCCCAGTGTGAGAAACTTCTGCATAAAATACACCGAGCCATGTATGCATTGTCTTGTCCTTGTTTCACCCATGCTGCAAAATCCTGGTTAAATAAGTGATTTTCGTTAAATTTGCAATTCCCCATGTCGTCCAGGTTTCAGTAACATAGTTCGTTACAAGTAGACAGTGGTTCCTCGGCTCTGAGCATCCTGGCCGGGAACAAAATATAAGTGTTGTTTGTTCCACTATCCTGGTCTGTGTGACGTTAATGTGAGAGGTATTTGATAAATTACTTAAGAAAATTAGATGTTATCAGTTATTTTGAGATTTTACAATACAACATCAAAAAAAGAAACAATTCATCTTACTTCCCATACTTTCACATTATTAAGACTTCTGAAAGACTGTTTTAAGACACATTAATGCCAGTTAAAGCCTTATTTTAAGATTCATTAATTCAATGCCTTTTAAGATCCACAGGAACCTGGTAAGCTGTTTGGCTGTTATCATGTTATTTTTTATTATCATTAGGGTAATATTTTTTCATTAAAGCAGGGAACTGTGTTTATTGATGAACTGTTGACCTTGCAATTTACTTTCCCTCTCTTTTTAACAATGCGATTTCTTACAGGCAAAGCCATCATTCTTTCTGGCTGTTAGACAATATTTTTGTCTTTATGAAAAAAGTTTGGTTTCCTTGTCGTACTTTAAATACCTTTAAGAAAAAGAAATCATGACACTGATATTAACTGTAAGATAATGTGTGTATGTACACCTGAAACCCAAATACATTGGTACACTGATGAGTAAATCTCATGAACACTTATTCTGAGATAATTTTGCACTTTTTTTATTGTAATCTGATCTTTGCTGGTGTTATGAGCAGTAAAGGTCCTCAAGTGTGACCGGGCTGTAGTAGCACTGGGTGGGAGGATGCGGTTACGAGTTCACCAATGTTGGCGGTGCTTGCTTATCCTCCTCTTCTAATTGATGTCAGGTTCTGCAAGTCAAAAGTCAGATTTTAGATTCACTCATGTCTCGGGAAGTCTGGGAGAAATATTATGTATATGTTAATTTCCTACAGGACATTTCCACTCACCTCTCCTCCTCCTGTCCTAACCTAAATACACCACATACCTCTGTCTGTCCCGATCTAACCTGACATCCGAGGTTCTTTTTCTATGCAGCACATCCTCATCGTCAGCTGCCTTCCTCTTCAGTCCTGCCAGAGCCTGGCTCTCAGTTTGGGCATTGTTTGAAGATGTGCGCTGGGGCAGTTGTGGTGTACAGACCAGCCACTCCTCCCATCAGATCGATCATGGAGAGTGTGGGTAGAATGGTGGCTGTTTCTGCAGGTGGATGGACCTGCATGACTTTGTTTGACCCACTTGCTCTCGGGAGCTGACCTCTTGTACTCTTCTCCATGAGCCATCTACCTCTACCTCTTATGCTGTGATGAGACAAAACGTTTGTTCCGGCTGCTACTTGAGGTGGATGGATCTGCTTGGCTTTTATGGGACCTCTCTCTGTTACCATCAGACCTTTTATAGTGGTCAGAGTCCAATGATCAATGCCTCACATCTTCACTATCAGCCTTTCTCTTCCCTGGCCTGATGAAACTTTGGGTGTGGCTGCTTGGAGTGTTGCACGTTGCAGTTAACTGATTGAAAAGACTTGTATCACAAACAGACGTCAAATATGTTTTAAATTCCTAAAATCTACCTTGTAAACTGATTGATAATAATGTGAGTTTACTTGTGCCATCCAGACTTGACCCTCTTGGACTGATATAATCTTCCTTATCAACCTTTCGTTTCATCCTGGCCTTGACTAAACCTGTTGTCTGGGATGAGAGCTGTGCAGTGGGGCTGGCTCAGGCTGCTCCTCACAGCTTTCCCGCTGTCAGAGGTCCAAGTGTGGCTCTGACAGATGTCCATGATCTCAAAACAGGACCTTACACTGTAAGACAGTGTATCCAAGAGCACAGATCTGTAACATTAGTTGTTCCAAACTCCTTCAAAAGAAGTTCCACTGGCACTCTTTTAATCAGGTCATCTCATTGAACCCTCTTCTGTAGTGGTACCTGACTGGGCCATTTCATCAGGAGAGATAGAAGAATGAAATACAGAAAAAGTTTAACATGAAATATGAGTGTACAGATTAACAGACGATTTGTGCTGATAAGATTTAACAGAAGTCTTTGGCGCCAGCACATCAGAGGATGATTTTTGTTTATTTTCAAGGGACATCTAAAAAATAAATCCCCCCCATGGAGTCCAGACACTGGTGGAGGTAGTGGTGGCTGATGGCTTTGTGGTTGATGGCTGATGAGCCAAATGAGAATAAATCTGAAGATTAGGCAGTGATGGGGAGGTGGAGGGTATATGCAGCAGCATGAAAGGACTGCAGGCGGAGAAAAACCATATTTAAAATGAAGAGCAATAAGATGATAGGCTGATGGAGAAGGTGTGTAGCTGTGCAATCTGTTGGTTGTGAATCAGCTGTAGAACAGCTGATGACTTGATTGACAGCCCCAAACACTGACAGCTAGAGACATAGAGTGAGCATGTGTGCAACGGGTAAATAGCAGAGTGAGGAAGAAAGTTACAACCCAAAGCCTGATTTATGGTCCTGCGTTGACTCAATGACGTCGCTACGTTGTTGCCGTGACACCATTGTGAACCCTTCGAACTTCTCTGTCACTCCGTTTCATCGCGGTGCAATTCACCGCCAGAGTGGTAGGAGGCTGCGTTCCTTTCCTGAGTGGTTGTTGTCGTCTCTAGTTGTTTCTTTGTTTAGCTTCCGGCTTTTCCGGTCACAGAGAAACGAACGCGGAGCATGGACAGGCAGCTCCGGCCGTATCCATATTGAATGTTGAGCATAATGGCATATATATAATGAGCCTTAATATTGCAACATCTACATCGCAACAGAAGATGTTTAAAGATGGCGGGGATGGCGCAATCTGGAAATACGGAACCGGAAATGCGTTGCTACCAAGCAAACCAATCACAGCCCTGCCGGTCTGCGCTGGGTCTGCATCGCCTCGACGTGTAGTTACATTTTTGGGGAGGTGCAAGTCAGGCTACGCCGGGGGCTACAGTGAGCCTTCTGCGTAGCCCTGTACCCTACGACGTAGCGACGTCGTTGATTCTATGCAGGACCATAAATCAGGCTTAAGCATGAAGAAATATTGTGTTCCTGACTGAACCTTCGATAGAGCTTCATTACTGCCACCTACTGCCTATCCTAATGAACCAACTCCCAATATTTGTATGACAGTAATGGATGGAAAAGCACATAAATTTGCATTTTTACCTTGAAGTATGTTGTGCTAGTGGGAATAAAGGACAAATGTACCATGGACTCCCTAAGAAGCAGTATTGGTTAAGTGTATTATCCTGGTGAAATAAAATAATGTGTGTAAAACTGTTGGAGCACCCCTTTAACTTTATCCCTAAAATGACTTTTCTCCTACTAATTTGTAGATATATCCAAGTGGAGTACTGTCCTGGGTTTACTCCTCTATAGTGAACATTTAAACCTAGCTGTCTCTTTCTTTGTCATGCACACATACTGAAAACAAACACATGAAGAAATCTCTCTTAGGTCGTTACCTGGGTCAATATGGGACATTAGGACATCTATTAAGTTCAACCATACCAGAAACAGAGAACACATGTAGACAGTTGAGGAGGGATAGTAATGATGCCAAACAGAAGAGAATAGGATTTCCTTATGTATCTCTTTTGGGATGACATAGAATCCCTCTGCCTGCTCTTTGATTTTAATATGTTATGTTATGTTATGTCATGTGTCATAGTCAGTGTGTTAGCTAGGTAGCTACATTTCGTCAGCAGTCCCTGGCTTTTTCTAGTCTTCACAATATGCTACTGGCTTTTGTAAATCTCTGTAATGAATATTTTTATTCGAAGAAAAGCATATTGGTGATGTGACAGTCAGCCCCATCGTGATGCTGTAAGAGTAGACCTAGTGGGGCTGAGTGTGAGTCATACCATAGGCCCTTTGGTGCAGCTCCATCTCCAGGCCGATTGAGCTTTGGGGTGAGTCACTGAGTGAATCATTGGAAATAGAAAGGCTTAGCAGAACAGTGTTATTCTGGAGGAAGCTCTAATCTCTAGTTTTATTATTTAATTGCAAATGAGAGTCGAAAATGTTTCCCCGAATGTTTCATGACCCCCTGCACAAAGACGAAGCATGGTAGTGAAAGGCCGAGGATTTATGGTCGTCAATGGTAAAACTCATTTATTGATTATTGAATTTTTCAAACCATTTCGCAGAACAGTGACAATGACTTTAAGCACATGGTTATTGTTCAAAGTCTGGAGCTTTTGTGCTGTGTAGCAGACTGTTGTCTGGCCCGTCTGCTCGCCTACGCTAGAACACTGACGTTGCTGCTTTATGCAAGATTTATTCCTGTATTTAAATAAGTTCTCGGCTATATGTGTCAAATTTCCAGCCAGCTCCTAGTCATTTATTCTCTTGTTGGCTCTGTTTCTCCTGCCACATACTAACTCCTGACTCATTTCACATCCAGCCACTCCCTCCTGCACTATAGTAACCCCTGTCCTGCCATTTCCATAACCTGACCTTCCTTGCTCACCTGTTCCTACTTTCTCTCATCAGCCCTGCACTGCATAAAACATCCCATTTCCACTCATTCTCTACAAACAGCAACCTCCAGGGTTGAAAAATGAGACATCACGGATATGCTCAAAATTGCAGTTCCTTGAATGGCCACTTGAGGCTGGCTCCAGAAAGCATTCAGTCCCCATAGACCCTCAAAATTAAATGCCTGACTTTACAGCAGAAATAAACATGCTAGTACAAAAAATCGTTTTGGTCTCTATAGCTAATTTCTCCCTTCACAGCAACTGTACATGAGAAGAATTTTTATATGACACACCCATTTACATTTTATAAAGGTTAAAAGTTATGCATAATTAAGGGTGGGCAACTTTGAGTGACAGGCTGTCTGCTGATAGTGTCCTCAGTCTCAGTCAGATCCATCCCTTGATCTCCAAGGCGCCAGCCTCTTGTCCAAATGTAGTGTCCTCTGGCTCCAAAAAAGCAAAATGGCGAGGGCTGAAGTACCAAACTCTGGGCTTCAAAACGGTCTGCAAAGGAAAGGGTGACGTCACTGTCTGCATCCCTTATTCTTAGTTTTCAAGCCTTTTGTTCTGCCTGTCTGATGTGACAAACAGGAATGTGTCACATTATTTAAGTAAGTTGGTTATCTATGGTTTTCATGTATATATTCTTTGGAAAAGAGTCTGCTTCACCCAATTAAATGCACTTATATGTTGGGAGCTGTAGTTTCCCATTAAGGGGCATTGCCTCCTCAGTGAGACAGGGTTGGTTTGGCTTGTATCTGGCTCTCATCTTCAGTGTGTCAGAGGCGAGAGATGGAAACACATTACCTGTGGTCTGCTTCATTATTTCTCTGTCCTTTGCAAAAAACACACATATGACCACTTAAACATTTTATTATCATGTGAATGCATGCGCCATTGTTTATTCTTTTTGTTATGACCGTTACCTTTTTTGAGTGTCGTAAAAGAACACTGTCAGAATGCAGCCACTACGTAAGTGTAAGCTAGCTTAACTTGCTATGCATGCCGTGTTTATTGAGTAAGATGTTAGCGTGTCTGATTTAAAGGCTCGTAGCTGTATTAAGTTAGGCTCCCTGTAAATATAAAAAGCTGTTTTATATATTCTAAGGGATCATTTAATGTGTTTGTTTTATGTTTTGTAAATTTGGTGGCTTGATAAATCCTCTTGCCAACTGTTACCTCCTTCTGGGATTTCCCACTATATTTTGTTAGCATTATGCTAAACGTGAAACAGTGATCTACTAGTCAGTCCGACTGGAAACATCTCTGCATATACAAGTGCAGTAATTAAACTAATTAAAGCTGTAGGCCAAGGAGACATTGTATTTACTTTCACGTGTATGTGAAGAATAACAGAATCAGGGACTGTGGAAAGTTTTTTTATTACAGAAATAGAGTTTTAATGTGTTGGGTTATGGTAATTGTGACCTGGTAATAGGTTTATGGAGAATGTGGTTAAAGCACAGATATATGTAGAAATCCAGAGTGTGACAGAGGCGAGAGAACCAAACACATCAGCTGTTGCCTGCTTTATTATTTCTCTGTCCTTTACAGGACAAAGTTATTATCCATCTACTGAACTCGGATGTCTGTTACACTGAGGTAGCCTGCATGATCCCCTGCCTGACTCTCTGCCTGACCCCTTTTTGGATAAGTTGCCTGATTTGACCTGCCTGTCTCATCTTGACTTTAGCCTGTTTTTGAAGTAAACTTTTACCTAAGCTGTTTGTATCAGAGTTGTGTATCTACTGGTTGTGGACACTTGATCTACAGAGCAGACACGTATACTGTGATAGACAAAAAAATACAATTTTATCTCAGTCGGACTTTATTCCAGGTTTAAGTAAACATTTATAATACAGCAAATTTGAATAGCATCAACATTTAACTTATCAGTACTATCTTACTCCCATCGTTAGTCTATTAGGCACTGGTTTTGCTTTTGCTCCCTGAAGACACTTCTTATCTTGTATATTTGGATATTTTGCCAAATATGTAATACTCCATTGTTTTAAAACTGGGCCCAGTGTGTGTGACCCTGACCTGGGGAACCCACTGGTTGTTCTGGCTGTTACTGGCTGTGAACGTTAAATTGTGGTTACTAGGGCTGTAGTCAACCAAAGAAAATCTTGGTCGACTAAAGTCATACATAATCTTCAACTAATCGATTAGTCGTGGGGAAAAAAAAATCTGTGCATTATTTTTACTTCTGTGGTGGTGTGTCTGTGTCACTCTGCAGTTACACCTCCAAAACACTAGTCAGCGGTGGAGGACTGTGTTAAGTGCTGTGACGTTTAGTTCAAATCAGACTTTATTTATATAGTTGATTCAAAACACACATTAAATATGGCTTAATAGAGACAGTTTCAAACACAAGTACACAAACTGGCTTCACTATAAATCACAGAACTGACAGACGAACACTGTCTTTATCTGGACACATTTCCCCACCAATACAACATGCTAATGTTACTAGCACAAGTCTATGGTATTTGACATTGTATAAATTAGCCTAGCGTCTAGCGATCTTTTCCTTTTCTCATATAAAACCAGGGACAACAGCAACATGTAACAAAGGCAACAGTACATAGTTTGGCCCCATTACAACTCACAACATTCACCGACAAAACATCTGTCTTATACTAAACACATTTTCCAAACAAATATTTTTACATTGTATAAATTAGCCTAGCGACGAGCGGAGATTTCCTCTGCCAGTATAGAGACAACGGACAGGAGATCTGCGTCACCACAACACTGAGCGTGAGGCTGGGCGAGTTCAACTTTCTGTCAATAACGGGGGTGTTTTCACAGGAAATAACTGATTAATCCTGGAAAGCTGTTGATGTAGCACTTTTCTCCTGATGAAAGTAACACGGCTTTTATTCGACCAATGAGAATTTGGTCAGACGAGAGCATAGCGACCAAATAATCGACTAGTCGACCAGGAGACTACAGCCCTAGTGGTTACTGTAATTTGAAGCATTCTCCGGCACAAGAATTTCCTTTGGGATAGATAATATGGGGTGCCGTTTGTAAAGTATCTCACGCTGAAAATAACATCAACATTTTGCCACATTTAGCTTCAAACAATGTTTAAAAAAGTATTGTGATTTTTTTAACGTCACCTTTTACCACATTTACAGCAATATTTGTTAACTTAGAAATACATTAAATAGTTAAATCTAAATATTAAATGTGGCACCTAAATGTTAAATGTTAAATCTAAATATTAAATCTAAATCTAAATCTAAATCTAAATATTAAATCTAAATCTAAATATTAAATCTAAATCTAAATCTAAATGTTAAATCTAAATGTTTTGGGTGAAACTAAATATTTAGCTAATATGCAAATTCACACTGCCGGTCACCGGAAGTACCAAAATAAAAGCTCGAGATGGTCAGACTGTTTATAGAATCAAATAACGAATTAAAACCAATTTATCGGGGGAAATGGACACTTGAACATACATTAGCGTGATAATAACTACCTAAAATAACAAGAAACGTGTTTGGAGAAATTTTATTTGACGTGTACTTTGAGTTGTTAGTGTCCCTTCGGAGGGATTAACAACCTAAGCTAAGCTAACAACCGTCAGTTCTTAGCCCCGTTTGCAGTGTCTGTAATGACTCATTAACTCTTAAACGATCCATGAAAAAAATATTTTTTTCCAGCGGATGTCTTAGTTACAACATGATTGAGCTAGCAAAGCAGTTTTGTGTTGCTATGTGTGGTATTTATTCAGTTTTGGGAAATCACGATGTCTAGAAAGCACCAGTGGCCGCAGCAGCAGCAAAGCTGTCAGGACGTCATCTGTTAAATGTCTCCCATTGTCAGATACGACATTAAACTGCTCCAGTTAGCTCAATCATGTTGTAACTAAGACATCCGCTGGAAAAAATATTTTCTTCACGGACCGTTTAGAGTTAGTGAGTCATTACAGACACCACTAACGGGGCTAACAGCTAACAGTTAGCCCCGCTAATCTACGATAACCATGTTATTAATTTCAGACCGTGATAGTAATGTTTGTTCAGTCATAGTGTTTATAGGCTTTACAAACACCAGATTAGTCTAAACGGTGATACAGTGACGTGAAAAATGTGAGATGTGCATATATATATGTTGCTAAACTCCGCTGGTTTTCTACCCGGAAGTATTTGTAAACAACAAGGTGATTCCCTCAGAAGGGACACTAACAGCTCAAAGTACACATCAAATAAAATTTCTCCAAACACGTTTCTTGTTATTTTAGGTAGTTATTATCACGCTAATGTATGTTCAAGTGTCCATTTCCCCCGATAAGTTGGTTTTAATTCGTTATTTGATTCTATAAACAGTCTGACCATCTCGAGCTTTTATTTTGGCACTTCCGGTGACCGGCAGTGTGAATTTGCATATTAGCTAAATATTTAGTTTCACCCAAAACATTTAGATTTAACATTTAGATTTAGATTTAGATTTAATATTTAGATTTAACATTTATATTTATATTTATATTTATATTTAGCATTTAGATTTAACATTTAGATTTAGGTTTAGATTTAATATTTAGATTTAGATTTAGCATTTAGATTTAGATTTAATATTTAGATTTAACATTTAGATTTAGATTTAGATTTAGCATTTAGATTTAGATTTAATATTTAGATTTAACATTTAACATTTAGGTGCCACATTTAATATTTAGATTTAACTATTTAATATATTTCTAAGTTAACAAATATTGCTGTAAATGTGGTAAAAGGTGACGTTAAAAAAATCACAATACTTTTTTAAACATTGTTTGAAGCTAAATGTGGCAAAATGTTGATGTTATTTTCAGCGTGAGACACTTCACAAACGGCACCCCATAAGATAAAGTTCTGTTGAATTCAATTGAATTTATTAACTAAAAGTAAAAATCAATTCATATCAATCATGCTTTTGCTTAGTAGCAAATTTTGTCAGATTGGTAAAACATGAAATGAGTCCCACATGTCATCTGCCATAAAGGACGAAAGTAAAAGGTTTGGTGTGTGGGTTCAGAGGAGTAATGTTACATAACCTGCTTAACACATCTTTTGACTCCAGCTGCTGTGTCTGTTTAGATGGATTATGTAACAATGCTGCTATTGCCATTCATTATGCTACTGTTGTAAAATAATTGTATTTTTTAAGCTGCCATAACAGGATATAACATTGTAGCTCCTGATGTACCTTTTCAAGAGTCACATGCTCACTTCATTCTGAATTGCACATCCAGAAACAGTCTCTTTGTGTGGGGTTTAAGGGGCGTTAATCTTGAGGAACACATAATACCTTTCAAATGGCTCTTTTTCTGTATTGCCTCGTAAACAGTCTATTCAACCTGTTCAGTTAATGCAGTTTAGTACAGCTTCTGCTAAACCTCTGCATATGTATTCTATTTTTACATTTCAGCAGCTGACTTGTAATTTGCAGCCACTGGCAATCAGCTCTGTTTTGGCACGCTATGTTAACAGTGAAGTAATTAATGCAAACATTATTACACATCACGGAAATGCATATACTGTGGTAATCACATTAGTGGTGATTATAATGTACCATATCCGATATGTAAAATAAATTTCTGTATTGGTACAGATGGAGGCTTTGTTAAACTTCCTGTTAATGTTGTACTTAAATCTTGTGTATATTTTACATCACAAACTTTGTTGTGGCATCAGGTGTGTAATGAGAAAATTCAGTCTAGCAGAGGGATTGAGCACTAGACCGAGACTAAAGGTGTGTTCAGACAGAGCGCAAAGTCAATTTTAGACACAGCAGACAATACTCTTAACACAATAAATGAATACTACTATATTGTTGTATTGTTGTTCGCTAGTTATACTGTGTACCGGGGCTGTATGTTAACTTTTTTAGCCCATAGCACTGGCGCTACAGAGGGTGATAATATTGTAGCACAGGCCAGAAAGTTTGTAGCAAATATAAAATGTCCATTACCACTTCTACAAATCACAAGTAATGCGGTTCATCATTTAAACACACTGGCAAAGGATATCAATGCATACAATGCACACAATAAATATAACATTTATAAATAAGAAATTGAAATGTTTTCAGAAAAGCATCTTTATTTTTATAAAAAATGTTTTCAGTTCGGGCAAGTATCTTATTTTCATAAACACAGTGATATCAAAGGCCTAAACTTAGAAAAGGGGAGCTCTT
The DNA here is from genome assembly GCF_011397635.1 of Epinephelus fuscoguttatus. NCBI lineage: Eukaryota > Metazoa > Chordata > Actinopteri > Perciformes > Serranidae > Epinephelus > Epinephelus fuscoguttatus. The sequence continues at coordinate 36,816,219 of NC_064760.1, read as the reverse complement.
CCTTCGTGATACAATATGCCACGTTAACCTTCATTTTTACCTCACGAAGAGCCGACTCATCTGCACTCGCTACACCGATCCTCATGGAGTGCAAGACACTGCCAGCCCGCTCTGGTTGCTGCTTTGCGACAAACGCATCTCTTGCTAGAAGGTGGCAGTGAGAAGTGTGGTGTTTCTTCACGTTGTCTTTTTTAAAGATCTTGTTTCCCACAACGTACGGATTATCTGGCCAGATCTTCTTTGGAGCTGACTGTAATTGTAATTTCATTATTCTTTGTGTATTCTTTGTGTTTTCAAATACAAAGAATATCTAGACCTCTTAACCTCACACCTAGATACAAAATCCTGCAGGATACGTCAGGTGTGAAACACACCCTAGGGGGTCGGAGCCAATACTTGCAGCAGACGAAAGAGTGTGAAAACAATGGGTAGGGGCGCTGCTCCCTGCCGTAGACAGAAGGGTGTGAAACACACCATAAGAGGCGTTCCTCAGGTATAAAGTTTCCCCATGCTCGGGGTCTTTCTTCATTCTGACCGCTTGTGTGATGATTGACCTTTTCTTTGCAAAGAAAATAAAAACCTTGTCGGCCGGCAGAAGTCTATTTCATTATTCATCAGCAACAGAGAATTTCCACAACAATTTGGTGTCAGAAGTGGGATCCCTCGAGCGATCATCTGGGACGGAGCGTGGACAGTGACAGGCCATCCTGGAAGGAAAAAGATTTCCAGCCTCCAACCTCAAATCCTCTTCTGAGCAGGGAGGACTGATCGCAGACGTCCCAGATCGTTGCCGCTGGGATTCCATGAACGCAATTAAGCGAAATTCATCTGGTGAGCACTGAAGTATTGACATTTAAATTCTTTTTTTTTTTTTTAAATTTGGGTTTTTAATGTGGCATAACATTTCCATTTCTCATATTATCCACAGTTGATCGGCTTTTTATCGCTTGTAGCCTAAACGAAGTGATCCTTACAGAGACGTCTGTATTGTAATAGTTGTGCACGACCTCCACATTTGGAATGGGGAGTAAGATTTCCGTCGAGGTTGGACCTCCAGAGGGGCCTATTGTGGATGTTATGAGAAGGAAATATGGGGATAAAAGTCTAAAATATTTAAATGTCTGGACAGCTGAGTTTGGATTCCCAATAGGGGGATCCCTCAGTTTAAAAAACATATCAATATTAGAAGAAAAACTGAAGGGAAAAGAACAAGAAATGAGAAGTCTCTATTTCATTGTTCACCAGCAGCAGAGAATTTCCACAATACTGACCTACAGTAACTACAAAATAGCAACTGCTTGTCATCGTCGTAGACTAGCCAAGGGAACTCCTTTTTCTACTCCGCGTTGAATTTGTATGTTTTCTCTTTCGTTTTTGTCAGTTTATCTTTATTTTGCAGAATTGGCGCATCTTCTGCCTCTTCAACTGTGTCTTTTTCTCTTTCATTCTTTTTTTGTTTGGGTTTTTTGTCTAGTGGCTGAAAATACCTCTTTTTTTTCACTGCCGCCTTGCTGAAGTGAAGTGATGATGGGAGAGGCTATCAGTAACCACACAGGAATTGTGGGAATTGTAGTTGGATATACAGGATACTACAAATGGTCGTTATCACAGTAGACTACAACTACCATGTAGACTAGCGATTTTTTGTTTTGTTTTGCTTTGTTTTGGAAGATAACAATGAACTATTGCTCATGTCATGTGTCCAATTTTACGAGAAAAAAAACACACTACACACACACACAAGCGGCTCGCAAGCAGTCTGTCGCACGCATGCTACTAGGCAAATAAATTCATCGCACAAACATTTTTTTCCATCGCACGTGCGACACACAGTATATGTACAGCTGTGTACTATGTTGTATTGCTGTACTGGACCTACAGCAGTGGTGTAGTGGTAGTTGATGAGGTGGGTGTACTGCTAGGTACATAGGTAGGTTACCGATGAGGAAGTGGGCATACTCTCCCAATATATTACCGTAGCCATGTTTCCACCAGCCTGTTTAGATGCACATCTAGAAGTATCGCATTGGAAAATTATGATGGAAACGGCAAAATTCGAATTAAAATCCCCTGATTCGCACAAACTAAAATACGCTCGCTTTAGCCGGGTTTTGGTTATTTGAAGAAATGTTGATTCATAAAATGGGGGATGGAAACAGTTATGTTTGAATTAAGTCTGATGTAGCGCACCTCTCTCCATGGTGATATCCACACTCCGGGTCGGGAAGGCGGTAATGCATTTACAAGCTGGTTGCCAACTGCCACAAAACTTGCGCGAGTTCGTAGTTTTCACCAAAGTCCGTACATTTAATGGAAACACACAGGATTTGTATTTCTTTTAATGTGCATTTCCCAATTATTCAAATCACTTTTGGATGGAAACATAGCTAATGGCTGTTTTCCTGATAGGTGAGTATACTGTAACTGGATAGAAAAAGAAGTGGGTATACCCCGTTTACCTGAGTATACCCTCTACTACACCACTTAGTTACAGTATATGCTATGTTTTATTGTTGTACTATTCTGTATGTCATACCATTGCTACACCTCACCTTATACTATGTCTCATATCCTATTATAACATACTATATAATGTAATATTTTACATTGACTTTTGCACTATTTGCAATTCTATTAACACAGACAAATACCAGGTACATAACTTTATCATATTAGTCTAATATCTGACGACCCTGCTGCCATTAATTACATCACTGTCCCTTTACTGTCATTTTGTTGCCAAATGCTCTCATATAGTTTGTTTTGATTTTATTCTTATTATAGTCAGTGAACCCATTATTATTTATTTCTGTTTCTTCCTATGGTTATCTGTATTTATTTATGTCCTTTGCCTGCTGCAACAACAAATTTCCCTGCTGGCGATTAGTAATGGTGTATTTTATCTTATCTTAATAGGAAGAAGCAAGTGAATGTGAAAAGATGCAAATCAGCGCTGGATGACTCAAACCTGGAAAAATGAGTATTTACATGAGTTTTAATTAGTGATGGGGGACCACTTCTTTTCACAGTATCTGTTTCTTCGAGTAAATACATCAATCATATCTTTCAAGTTTTGATATTTTTTGCAATATATGGTGTCACTTGCTCTGTGACTCTGTTTCAATGCATTGCCAGTGATCATTTACAAGTTTACATTAATAAAGATAAAACATTCACTCTAATTCATTGATTACGCATTTCACTTCTTGTAAGCTCAATCTGCACAATATGCTGTTACAGAAATGTTAATGACCCGATCTATTGTTCTTTGAGGCAAGAAGCAGACAGCCTAGTTACCTCTGCATTTATGTGGCATCAGAATAATCTGAAAAATTAGTTTGCAGTCATATTTCTTGGCTAACATGATTTGTTTCCTTTGCTCTTTGTTATCAATGTGTTGTTTTAACACTTTGAGCAACAAAATACAACAATTCCTCTCTGTAGCATCCATGTTGTTTCAAAATTACAACTTAAAGCTCATGAACAGGAGCACATAATTGCACCACTGGTCTAAGCTGGCAATGGTCCTGACTCGGACCAATTCAATCGCTTTTGATTCACTCTCCATAGCAGACAATTACCACGAGTGGGAAAAGTCAGAAATTCATGAGCACTCTCACATATGACAGGCAGGCTGGTACTCACCAGACACTAAAGAGTCTTTATATTATGAGATTTGTTTGTTATGAATAGGAAAAATAGACTGCGACAAACTTTGCTTTGCTTTCTGCCTAAACACATCCTAAAAGTCTGTTGCCATTTAAACAGTCCTATATGCTCAGTAGATATGTCAAACACAATTGACGGATGAAGGTAAAGACACCTTTGCTAACTATATACCCACTAGGGGTGTAAATCACCAGTTTCATTGCAGTACCATATTATATCAATTCTTTGGACAACAATACAATATTTGCCGATATTATAAAGTCTGCTATGATATGATTTTAATTTGATAATCTGGGGGCCTGCGACTGATATGAGATGACAATATTTGCCCATTTGAAGCAACACAAAGAGAACATTTTATAAAACACTGCCTAAAACAGGCCGTTGAAAATAAAAATATAAAAGTACAATCATTAATACTTTCAACATTGAGGTACATTATATATTGTGAAACACATTCTGAAAATGTGATTTAAAACACCAGTAATCACATCCACAAAAAAATGTCCACTTTTTACAGTCTATGCTAGAAAGGAGTACTTGTGTAACTGTTTTGTGTTATTTTTCTTTCTTTATTATTTTAAATAAATGCAATCCAGTCTTTCATGAATGCACACTGGAATCAATGTGGGGCAGCATGCTATATAGGTTAAGTAGCCTGGCAAATACCTACAGATTGGCAGTGAGTCCAAAATAGTCATTTTTTTTCTTTTATTATTGTTTTTGTTTTTTTTAATTAAAACCTACCTCAGTTTATATGTTACAGTTGCACATTTTTGTGGATGTGATTACTGATGTTTTAAATCACATTTTCAGAATGTGTTTTACAATATATAATGTACCTCAATGTTGAAAGTATTAATGATTGTACTTTTAAATTTTTATTTTCAGCAGCCTGTTTTGGCAATGTTTTATAAAATGTTCTCTTTGTGGCTGCCATTCATGCATAAATGATGACAACTAAAAAAAAACAAATTTTCAGAAGAGCTGTGTTAAAGTGTGTTTTTGTGTTTCACCACTGAAACGTTATATTGTTATGCAATTGTTTCTTCACATTTTATCAACCTTGACCACATGTAGTGCTCATTCCAGAATGGGGAGCTGCAAAAAGCATAGTTAACTGTTAATAAGTGCATAATAAAGGATTTATTAAGCTTAATAAGGCACTGTTCTCGCTTTAGATCCGGTAGCTGCAAAAAAGCATTGTTAACTGTTAATAAATGCATAATAAAGTATGCTTTAATCTTAATAAAGCAACAAAAAAATCTTAGTAAAGGTTTAACAATGACATAATATGTAAGTTAGTTAAACTCAATAAATGTGTTTGTAATGCTATTATAAAAATTGTAAGAAACTCATAAGGCTTTTAAAAACGTTCTTAAGCAGTCTATAAACTGTTAACAAGTTTCTTACAAGTGCTTATAAGTGTCTTATAATCTAACAATTAACATGTTTATAAGGCTATTATTAACACTTATATTGTATTATTAAACATTTAATAATGTTAATAAGCATCTTATAAGGAGTTATAAGTGCCTTATTACATATTAACTAACGCTTATTACAATAACCTTAAAATAAAACACTTCCAACACTATCTGTTACAGAAGATGCTGCCACCCCTTTCTTTTTGGCTTTTGGCCAAAAAAAACCAAAACAACTGATAAATACTAAGTACAGTAAAGTTTGCTGTAAACGGACTCCACTAATACACATACAACAGCACACCCTCAGAGGTTTCTGTCAGAGAGCCCTTCCTGGAAGAAATATTTTCATTTTAACCAAATCCATTATCTTTTTTATAAAATTTAAGGACTATCTGGCTTAAAACCCCAAAGGTAAACTTCTCCAAACAGCCATCAAACCGATTAACCAGATCATTTATTAAAAGTATCATTAACAAAACAACTGTTTTTTACTAGTCACACAATATTAGCTTAAGCATGTTTTCATTGCTTGAAGAAGCTTAGCGGCTAGCGACTGTTTTTCCTCTACCCATAACTTAACAATTAGTTAGTTTTCTTACTCGGTTTGTTGAAGTTGCTGCCAGACAGAGCAGCTTGGCTAAATTTCTGCCTGCAGCCACATTTTTTCAGCAGACCATTACTGAAACAATGCTAATGCTAATATTGCTGTGGGTGGAAGTGTGTCCAGGTAGGTAACATTACTTTGTGTTTTATCTTGTAACTGCATTGTTTACGTACAGCATGTGCTCCGTCTGTTGACCCGAATGATGGAAAATATTTCCACATTGCTGATTTTATTTTCGAGTAAATAACATTATCCTCATTGTCGTGCCATTATCTGCCTGCTGTTGTTGAAAGTGTCACAGCTTTTCAAAATAAAGGCATATCCTGAAGATGATGATATGGATCAGTGTTTTTAACTTTGCATTGATGATATTGGACTGTTGATCATTAAATCGATATATCGATCTAGATCGATGGATCATCACACCCCTAATATCCAGTAGAGTACACAGGGGGAGAGTGTCTGCTCCTGCCATAACACAATACATCTCTGTCCTAATGAAACATCAGAGTGTCTTCCTGGTTAAGTGCTGTGACCTAATGAACTCTGCCCCTGTATGCTGGAAGTAAGTGTTGTAACAAAAGACCCACTCAAACAACAATGCCACGGCTTTAAAGGTTCTTATTTTACACTGATTATTGTTATATGTATTAAAAATAAGAAAAAGCAGAAACATTAGGTACCTGTTTTTTTTTTAAAGTTTTCAGTAAGCATCCACAGTTAAAGCTTCACCGTATCTAAATTATTCATTAGGAATATGATAACAGTGTCAGTGACTCTAAACTACTACGGTCACTCTAAGCTATTAGACACAGAGTAATCGTTTGGTACTATCCTTACAGCCACAGCCATTACACAGAATGGATTTCCTTATCCTCACGGAGTGGATAAGGAGAGAAAATCATTTATTCATTTGATTCGCTGTTACCCATTAATACCACTAGGAGCGTGTGCACCTCTGAGTGTGTGTGTGTGTGTGTGTGTGTGTGTGTGTGTGTGTGTAGCCCACAGCAGTGTGTGCAGCATCTGGAACTCTCCCCTCCTCTCTCCTCCACTTCTGCTGTGTGTATGCATGTGTGAGCCTGCACACCATACAATATTAGTAATGGATTTCAGGTCCATGAGTGTTTTAGACCACATTAATACTGAATCACAAAGCAGATGCAAACACACTGAACTTAGCACACTGGGGCCTGTTACTGGCCCGTGTAAAAGCCAATTTAAAACTTTAAAAGGATGAGTTACCTTCAAAGTACACCAGTGTTTGTTTCTGCAGTTGTTGTACAAAGGGTATGAATTTAAAATTACACATCATGATTAAATATGCAACAAGCACAGTGGAAAACTAGGATTTTATTTATCAAGAGGATAAAATCAGAAGCCATCTGAACAAGAGATCAGATGCTACATGTAGAATATTTTCACCCCTTCACCTTGCTGACCTTTCAGCAATGCAATGCTGAGGGTCTGGGATGCTCAGGGGGTCCTGTCTGTTTCTCTAAACAGGAAACATGCTGACTGCCATCTACTGTACGTAATACACTGACTATAGATAAATATCTCACACAGCCCCCAAAAAAACCCAAACTATCCCTTTAACCTGTGATGAACTTGTGTGTCTAAGATACTGATATTCAAGAAACACATGAAAGTGCATCATAAGAGGAAAACCCTATCTCACTCCTAATGTCTTTAGGCCTTAGCCTCTCAGTCAGCCCCACACTCTTACACAAATATGGTCACTTCTGGCTCCAAGCAACCGATAGCCAAATGCTGACCTCGAGGCTTCAAAACGGGACTCCACAAACCACTGGGTGACATCATGGTAGCTACGTCCATTATTTTACAGTCTATGGGTGTAACGTTGCCCTTTTGAGGACATTGTAATTTTTCTTTAATGGTTTAAAACCTTTTTATGCATATATTATGACTACATCAGTGAAGATTTTTTTTCTTAAGTGTTTTTAATTTCTCTTCAGGCATTCACATATCCACTCAGCTAGACAGCATGCATTTATGTTTTCAACTGAAAAAGCATAAGATCCTCAAATGTGTCACTCTTTGCCATTTACAAAGGTGGCAGAGCCTTTGGAATCAGAGCTCCTAGACTTTGGAATGACCTGCGTGAGATCGGGGCTGCAAACTCTCTCGTCTTTTAAAGGGATAGTGCACCCAAAAATGAAAATTCAGCCATTATCTACTCACCTATATGCCAAGGGAGGCCCTGGTGAAGTTTTAGAGTCCTCACATCCCTTGTGGAGATCAGTGGGTGGAGCGGCTAGCACACCTAATGGCTGACCGACATAAAAAAGTTGTTTCTAAAAACGTCATATGAACTCTGTTTTTAGCCTCACTGTAGCCTGTAGCTCTGACTGCTTCTCTGTGCTCCACATTCACATGTGCGCGCCTGCGCGAGACCAGCGAAAGCATGAGCTTTGCTCACCCGTGTTTACATCACGTGATACGTGCACTGCAGGGAGAGACAACAGTAACCACAGAGCTAAAAGATAATTTGCACCACGGTCTTTTAGCAAAGGACAGCCCAACATGTCTGAAGACTTTGAAATTGAGGAGGAACAGCATTTCTTTGTTGAGCCGTATTTCTTTGAGCCCGAGTATACGGACGGAACTCAGGCTACTGGACGAAGCAGCCACCGCAGCTCATGAGCCTAACCCTCAGCCAGCCGCAGAATACCAGAGTCGAGCACTGGAAACCTGGTGGTGTAGTTGTTTCAAAGGCAAAGCAATGCCAACGGATGAGGAAACTCTGCTCAGACTGGGAATTGGCGATGCCTGCACTTGAGAATCTGGACATCAGTACTGACGAGACTGCTGCTCTTCAGAGAACGTGCTCTTGCATCACCGATCACCCTGAGCTCGCACACGTAAACGCGGACCACAGAGAAGCAGTCAGAGCTACAGGCTACAGTGAGGCTAAAAACAGAGTTCATATGATGTTTTTCCAAACAACTTTTTATGTCGGGGCTAGAGCACACTTGGATCACTACGGATGAGCAGTATGGAGATACTTTGTGGATTCAATTTTGTGTTCTTGGACGTTAGTCTGGGGCGCCGTCTGCCATTAGGTGAGCTGGCCACTCCCCCTGCCGATCTCCGCAAGGGATGTGAGCACTCTAAAACTTCACCAGGGCCTCCATCAGCATATGGGTGAGTAGATAATGGCTGAATTTTCATTTTTGGGTGTACTATCCCTTTAAGTGAGAAGCAAGAATAACAAACAATAGCAAAAATAGTATTTAACTGAAATATAGCCAGAGATGCACGATGGCAAATTTGGTGGACAGGTGACTTATTTGTAATTTCCTCCCAACATGATGTCAGTACTGGAAAATTTTAACAAACCTTAATACCCCTTGTCTCTTATTATAGAGGGACTGGCAGGCTATTGCTAAGCTGCACAACATTTCTTACATTCCATCAGCCTGCTTGATTTTGGGAGATTTGTGTTGCACTTTTAATGACCAGCCTGTGGGTGGCAGTGTATGGCATGATGCAAGTAAATGACTTTTAACTAGCTGTCCAATGTATTGAACGCTATGCATGAAAGGGTTAATTATATATTTAGACTTGTTTTTATTGTCTTTATTAATAAATGGCACTGGTACATCAACCTTTATTTTCACTCAAAGCTTTAACCAGTACCAAACTTTCCCTGATGAGCATATTCACAAACAGTAGCAGACAATCCTGCATAGTATACCTTTACTGTGTAACACATGAAGTAGAATAAAAATGCATTAGTGTTTTAAATGATTTACCTTGTTTACCACTGATCTTATTCTTATGTATCAGGTGAGGGATGGGTTTGATTTTAATGTAGCTGGACTATCATACATGGAGTGCTCACATTATGTTTATTAGCAAACTGATTTCTTGTAACCAATATCTGTGCCAAAGATGATCCTTGCTCAGATGTATTCAGGATGGTCTCATGTCAGTGAGACAACAACACTCTGACAACAACATGTACAAATGCCTGTCAGCAATGTCTTGTCCAAAAGTGTTGCACATCACTGCTTTCAAAAAGAGAAGCAACACTGTGCCTGTAGCACAAGCTGGCCCAAAGCTTTGCACCAACGGGTCATGTTAGTTTAAGGGACGGGTGTTTGTGTTTGTGTGTGTGTGTGTCCTGTCTTTCTGTCAGAAGGGCTGCAGGTCATGTGACGGTTTGAGACGGAGCACACATCTTTCTGTTTCTCCTTCATCTGATCTCATCTGGTCTTCCTCTCATTCTGTCTCTTAAAACACACACACACACACACGTCTCAACTCAGGTGTGATTAATCATTCAGCAGTTCTGCGGCAATCGCACCGGTGCGTAGATGAACATCACTGTGTATGTGTGTGTTTGTGCATGTGTGTGTGAGGGAGAGAGAGACAGAGGGTAAGAGGATATGACAGCTCTGTGTCAGGAGCCTTTGCCTCTAAGGCCAGATTTATTTTATTCAGAAGCATGTTAGCTGACTGGTTTGTAGCCTACAGTCTGAATCAATATGAGACAAGATGTGCTCACTCATACTCACACACACACACACACACACACACACACACATACAGATTGGAAAGCCCAGTACATAAAATTGATGACTCTCATTTCCTCACAGTGAATGGATTGTACAATAGTTTACAGCGGGCTCCAGCTTGTAAACTAATCTATTTACATTTATGTACAACATGAGTGTGTGTGCATCTGTGCCCACTTTGTATGCTGTTGTGTGCGTGCGTTTCTGTGTGTATCTTATGTTCTTTTTTGTACAGGACACCTGTGCCAAAGAGTATGTTTTTCTTCCTGTGCACCCTCAGAATATGATGCATTTACATGGATTCAGGCAGTCGGTAGACAGACAACACCTTCTTGACAGCACAAACAAAAAAAAAAAAAAACCCAAACAGACAGAATGCCAGGACAGCAAAAAAGAAATATGCATTGTATACTGTAATGGTGACGTTGCCAACCTTACAAAGAATGGACTACAATATAATAAAGAAGATTATTTCATGTTTATTTAATGTAATTATTCTAATAATGTCCGGTAATTGTCCAGATCGCCTGTGTTTTTACTTGTGAGATGAGCTATGTCATCTGGTTGTAAATCCTGTCATGGAGGTTGACAAAAGTAAATTTTAAAATTTTGACACCAATGCTGGCTGTATGCATGAACTAATTTTACAGTGCTGCTCTCGTCTACTAAAATGATATCCACTTTTCCATCTACCATCTCCTTGATTCCATGTGAACACAGCATAAGTGTGTCATAAGTGGGAAAAAAGAGAAGAAAATAGAAAAAAATGAAAGAATTGCATGAAAAAAGTAGATATTTATGCCCCTGTACTGGAGATAGTTATGGCCAGAGGCATTATGTTTTCAGGTTGTCCTTCTATCCACCTCATCCTTGAGATCAAGATCTCAAGAACACCCAAGGAGATGTCATGAAATATGGCACAAATGTCCACTAAAACTTAACAATGGACTGATGATATTTTGGTTGTCAAAGGTCAAGGTCACTGTGATCTTGCATCCATCTCATTCTTATGGATGCAATATCTCAAAAAGGTTTTGAGGAAGTTTCCTTAAATTTGGCACAAACGTCCACTTGGACTTAAAAATGAACTGATTAGAATTTTGTGATCGAAGGTCAGAGGTTACTGTTACCTCACAAAACATGTTTTCAGCCACAAAACAAGAATTAATTTGCCGATTATGACAAAATCTCACACAAATTTCTAATAAGTTGAAATAATGAAGTGATGAAGTAATGAACATTTTATATTCAAAAGGTCAAAGGTGACTGTGACATCACAATGTTTGGTAAAAGTCTTTTCTGGCTATTACTCAACATCATACCTCAAAACAGAACAGGAGAGACATCTGGTAAGATACTTCATTGGGGATACTAATCTTGGATGTCCACCCTAAAATGTTGTGACAGTTCAACTCAGGATCCAAATACAGACACAACCAGGAAACTGGGAATGGTTACAGGCAGTTTAAAGATGGGAGGCTGAAGGCTTGAGTGAAATGATGGCTGAGGTGGGCCACTTGGAATGGCGATGCAGGGCAGGCAGAGGGGCTGAAAACCGAGCAGTCCAAATCCGGGGACAGAAGATGAAAACTGGGGCTTGCGTAGTGAACCTGAGACACAGAACCGAGTGTGAATTGATGTCCAAAAAGTACAAATAGGCAAAGTGTCAAAAAACTTCGAAGTTAGCCTTGACATCTGTACTGCAGAGGAGACCAAACAATGTGGAGTCTGGAGGTCTGAGAGGGGGTTCATACTACAGTGGCTTGATTGTTGATGAGGCTCAGGTGTGCAGGTTCAGCAGCTGCTGAGGATGGAACCAGGAGGCCACGCCCAGTAAACACACAGGCTGAATCCAAATGTCTGGACTTCACCGCACTTGCAGACTCGTGGACTTTGCAGGTGCATTCTTGGGAAGTCCTGGAGTGCTTAGGGCTGTCCAAATCCACAATTAAAGCAGTCCACAAGGTGCTTCATGCGGACTTCCTGCATACTTCTAGAGAGTCCTCTTGGGGTGACTTAACCCATAATTCATTGCAATATGGACGTGACGTTGTGGGTTTTTGAACTGCGGAAAAAAAACTTATGAATGTGTAAAATAGTTACTGATAGTTAGGTCTATTAAAATGCTACTTGAATTGTGCAGGCCAGAAATAATATTCAGCCACATCATGACACAGAGATATGTTTAAGTATAGGCTGTAGAGGGACTGAAAATGCATTTTATTTTTGCAGCCAATCAGACTGCGTAGTGTAATAGGCTAAAGATGGCTTTCCACTGCAACGAGTAAAACAGTCTCGAGGGCTCTCTATCAGCAGCTTGCCACCTCTGCCCTCACAGTCTTTACATGATGACGGTAAATACGTCACGCTACGTAAAACTGAAGTCCGCGAGGGCTCAGTCCGCAAGTCCAGAGCGTGGACATTTGGATTCAGCCACAGAGACAGATGAGGAAGGGGAAACAGGAAACACACAGGAGAGACAAAGTCAAAACCTGAACATGAAACTATGATGATTGTATAGATCTTCTGTGCTGCTGGGGAGATGTGTGTGAAGCATCCATGTTTCACTGACATAGATATAAACTGTAAGTGCAGCTTGACTGGTTTATTATGTTCTTATGTGTTCTATGAGTTCTGTTATTCAACTTGCCATTTTTGATAAAACTTGAATGAACTGTAGTTCCTTGACTCTACCCATTAAAGTTAAAGAATTCTTTTCCACAGCCATATAAGAAACTGTGACTCTTGATAGAGGTTTGCAGAAGTAACACTGCAGATCATTTGATCATTTCCTGCTGGTAAATACCTTTACTTGTCAAGCGGGATGCTGATGTTTGATTCCCTGATGTACAGATTATTGTTTTTTTATACCATTTCCCCGCAGGGATCATTAAAGTTTCATCTCCCCCTAACGTCACATCCCTACAGTAAAATTTCGGATGGTAAAATACATTCAGGACTGCAGCTCTACTGTCACAGTTTCAGGCTCTCCTGTGGGCAGGTCTTGACAGGGGGAGACGTCAAAGGTGTATTTATGGGTTGACAACCAGCTGGTGAGTTTTGAGCTTGTCCTTCCATGTCTTCTCATCCTCTAAGAAAAGTGAAACACATGGAGTAGTTAGAGAACATTCCCCTTAATGTCACAGCTAGGACACTCGGGTCTAATTTTATGCTCGTGTCTCTACCAGCAGAAAGGGTCACACACAGAGGTTACTGCTCATGTACTGCTGACCAGTTAAACTTTATTTTTGCATGGCTGCCACCTACAATAACAAGAGCTGGAGTCTGTGTGAGCCTTTAGTTTCCAAAGTTTCTAAACTGAGCCTTTGGCTAAAACTGCAATCATTCATTGATACTGCAAAGAAAAGGATACAGATATAAATACAGCAAAAATAATTCAAACAGGAGCCAGTGAAGATAACACAACAAAACAAACACATTGAAGATAGAGTGCATGCACATGTAGGATGGATAAAACTTACATTGTGAGGAAAATCCATTTAAGGAGATACATAATACATAAGGGAAATAATCCAACAAATGCAAAACACTTTTCTGAAGTTTAAATAAGCTTTGAGTGAAACACAATAGCATTAAACTAAAGAAAGACATAAGATTAAAGAAGCAACCACAGGAACCACAAAACTGAAAGCTAGTCAATTATACATCTATTAATGAACATATAAACTTAATTTTTAGAAAATGACAATTAAATGTTCTGTTTTTGTTGGTGATAGACTCGTACCATACAAATGTCCCCTATAAGTAATAAGAAAAGCAACATGTTAGGAAAAGATTTTTACCATTAAAGTCTTTAAACTAAAAAGAAGTAACTATTTCCTAATGTTCTTGTGATAAGAGCAGTGAATAAAGACATGGCCTACCTCAGCAGCCAGCTCTGCCTGTGTCATCTTGTTTCTACAGCCAGGCTCACATATGGTCAAGGATGTCTCAGTTTAGAGTCACTTATGATTGAGAACAAACCAGCCATCATTTTTTTTTTCTGTTTAACGCCAATTAAAATTCAATTTTTGTAACTTTTTTCAAATATATATTCTTAACTGGTTGTAGTTTGTTTGTGGCAGAATTGTCTGATGTATTAAGTTAATATTCGGTTTATTAGCACCGTGCATTTTAGAAGATCCCAGCCCACTTCAAGATTTAAAATATAGATAAATGCTTATACCATAGACTGTATATGAAATGAATGACATGGGGTCTGCCCATTGGTCCGACAGCCCATTATTCCGACCATATTAAACCCATTGCTCCGAAGTCCCGTTGTTCCGAAATCATCATGATGCCCTGTGGTTAAGGTCTGGTTAGGTTTAGGCACAAAAACCACTTGGTTAGGGTTAGGAAAAGATCATGGTGTGGGTTAAAATGAAAAAGAAAGTGGCAAACACATAAGCTGTGAGCCTGCTTCACTTCAAGCCTTTCCCAGCTGACCCAGAGCCGGTTGCAGAGAGCTCCCCACACAACCCTGACCCCAGAGTTAATAACAGGAGGTTATGGTGTTTCATTCTCTCCTCTCTATGGCACTTGTATCTCAACCAGTAGCCTACCTGTATTGTGTTTGCTGATCCTCTATGGTACATAAATATAGCGCGGTGCACAAAGAAGCAGTCAGAGCTACAGGCTACAGTGAGGCTAAAAACAGAGTTCATATGACATTTTTCGAAACAACTTTTTATGTTGGGGCTGCAGCACACTTGGATCACTATGGATGAGCAGTATGGAGATACTTTGTGGATTCAATTTTGTGTTCTTGGACGTTAGTCTGGGGCGCCGTCTGCCATTAGGTGTGCTAGCCGCTCCCCCCGCCGATCTCCGCAAGGAATGTGAGCACTCTAAAACTTCACCAGGGCCTCCATCGGCATATGGGTGAGTAGATAATGGCTGAATTTTCATTTTTGGGTGCACTATCCCTTTAAAAGACGAGAGAGAGCTTGCAGCCCCAATCTCCTCACGCAGGTCATTCCAAAGTCTAGGAGCTCTGACTCCAAAGGCTCTGCCACCTTTGTAAATTAATCTGGACCTGGGAATGATGAAGAGTGACACATTTGAGGATCTCCGGGTGCAAGTGAGGGCATAAGGCAAAAATAGATTAGATAGGTAACTTAGAGACAGGCCCTTCAGAGCTTTGTAAGTAATCAATGATATCTTAAAATTTATTTTAAAGCAAGAGGTAGCCAGTTCAAGACAGCAAGGATTGGTGAAATGTGGACATTGTGTTTCCTGGTTTGAGTCAAAATCCTGGCAGCAGAGTTTTGGATGAGCTGAGGGCGGGAGGGGGATTTTTTGCTGATGCCAGAGAGCAATGAGTTATGGTAGTCTAGTCAAGCAGCTACGAAGGCATGGAAGACAGTTTCCAGATTTTTGATGGTGTTCTGATAGTTGTTTGCAGGGTCACAGCTTAGTTAGATCTGTGTATCATCTGCATAAAAATGGAAACTGATAGCAACCAGGAAACTCGCAGACCAATAGCATGCATTAAATTATCTCACATGATGCTATTTAGCCAGCCACACCTGTGCATTGCCACTTGAGTATATGGCATGCACAAGAGGGAGAGATGAGAAGAGAAGAGAGACAACAGTCAGAGGAATAAGTGAGTCAAAGAAAAGCAATTTCACATGACATATTCTAATGAGAGAAAAGTAGACAGCAAAAAAAGCTTTTAATAAAAAATGGACAGACTCATACATGTTAATTCTTCCCACAGACAGTTCAAACCAGCATGTCTCATCATAGACCATGGTGATTATTAAAAACAGCAATGTGAAGAGCCACTTAAAGACAAAGCAGAGTGCATTGTCTGAGTAAACATACCCACTAAACTCCAAATTGAGGACACAGATCCTCCCTGTTAAAAATCAACAAATCGCCTTCTGCTCATACACAATTGTTGTTGGGTTAGAGGGGAGAGTTTTTCACCGATTTGTGTTTTTTTCTTGTCTTTTCTCTTTACTCTGTAACGCTAAGAGGCTGTAATGATGTTGGCCTGAAAACAGGTCACTGGAAGCAGGCTCTTTTTCTGAAATTCTTTGAGCCTGTGTGCATACTTTTGGATCCTGCTGATTTTAGATATATTTTGTTAATCTTCAAGGAGAAAGTAATTTTTTTCACTCTATTGTCATGTACACACAGGCCCGAAACACACACATGCACAAACAGGACCTATACATGCATTAAATGGAGGGATGTCAGAGGGAAGGGGGTTGCCCATGGACAGGTGTGGGGGTTTGGTGCCTTGTTCAAAGGCAACTCGGTGGTGCCCAGGAGGCGAACTGACACCTCTCCAGCTACCAGTCCACATTCCGTGTTTGGTCTGGATGGGGACTTGAGCTGTTCCCAATCTAAGTCCCTATGGACTGAACTACTGCTGCCCCATCATTGGAATTCTTTTGCATTTTGCGTGTTTATCTACATTGGCCTGTACATGTATATATGCACCCCTGCAAACCCTTATTCATGATCTTAAACTGAAACAAAAGGTCATGAAAAAAGGTGTATTCATCTTATGAGCTGAGTGTTGTCCTAAGGCAGTTCTGCAAACTAGTTCCAAATTGGTACATTCAATAATATTTTTACTCTTAGATAGATAGACTGAATTTCCAGCATTTTCTGCAAGTCTGTGCCCCTTTCATTCCCCTTCTCCTGCATTCACCCTGCTCTGTTATACTGTCTGTACAGGTGAGACCAATCAATGGTGGACCAGAGGGCGGGGATCTGACTGAGCACGGCTACAAATCATTGCTTTTTGTCTTATTCTTGATTAACTCAATTGACACAATGAAAACAACATTACCAAGTCAAATAAGAAATAACAGTAACACCCAAAGAGGGAAAAAAACAAATAAAGGTCAATATGCAAATCAATGAGACAATCATAGGCAAAAGGGAAATGTTAATTCTAAGAATCAGGTTTTTGTATTAGCACCTATGATATGACATAGTCCATGTCTGACTGGGGTTTTGTAAGTTTTTCACGCTTTCCTTGTGAAATAGTTAACAGAAGAACCAAATCATCCACTTCAGTCCACAGTCTGAAGCAGACTGCCCTAATTAATGTGTCACCTAATTTATTGTACATGGACATGAATAAGCCTGAGACTGCACCACTGTCTACTGTCTCCACAGAGGAAAGTCAGCTGAAAGTCAACAAAGCCGAGTCACTGGATATTTTTGTTTTGGTTCTATTTAATCCCCTAATTAGCGCATCACTTTTCTTCAGATGACATATAAATAGCTTTAGCAGAGAGATCATAGGCTTCAATGGAGCTGCAGAACTCTCTTAATGATGATTGACAGATAAAAAGAAAAACACTGCAATACAAGGTGCCTCTGTAAGTTCTAAGTGTATAGAGTGGAGGTGAAGGACTGCACAGTTTGAAGAGAGTACTGTTGTTTGTAAGTGTGTTTTGGAAAAGGAGGGCCTTGGTGGCAGATGGTTACAGGTTCAATTTCAGGCCTGGGACCTTTGTTGAATGTCATACTCCTCTCTGTCCTTATTTCCAGTCTACTCTGTCATCTGTCAATAAAGGTGAAAGAGGCTGGAGCAAGTTTCAAGATAGCATCGCCGATGTCACCAATGACATCACTGAATTCACTAAGTCTGTAATGGATGTAATTTGTAAAACAACAAAAGCAACTGTACCCAAAACTACAGCTAAATCATTCCACAAGCAGAAATCAAGGATTTACAAAACCATCTGGAAACATGGACATTTATAAAGCATCAGCCTGCAATGTAAGGAAAAAGGGGTATGATTGTATGACTTCTGGGTGGTCAGTGACGTATTGTGACCACACTGAACACAAGTGTAAATGCAATTGCATTTTTAATCAACATACAACAACTACTTATGCAGAATGTAATGAGTGATCCAAACCAGCAAGCTATCAGCTATTAGCCAGTTAAGATATTAGCAAGAAAGTAACAAGAAAGCTTGTTGACATTCCAGACATGTGGCTGGAGTCAAAACGAGACCAAATGTCCGCTTTCACTTGAGTTCAGTTTAAGTACACAAGCAAAACTAGGCAATTAATATTACAACTGAGCCATTTATGAAGCAATAACTAAGCAAATTATTTTAAGCGATTATTTTATGTGGTAGAACAAAATGTTAAAGTCTCTTAAGTTTGTGTTAATCACAGACCTTATTTCAGGTGTCTAACCAAAAAAAACACTGACTTAAAAAGGCAACAGATAGGATTTGTTTTTGTTTTTTTTTAGCTTGGCGCCACCTAGTGTCACTGGTGTTTCGTCGCACTGTCGCAAAGACCAAATTGACCGTGGGGATCAGAGATAATCAATAAAATGTGGGCTGTAAAGCCACTGGTATACCTCTATGTATATGTAGAAAGAGAGGGTGTGTGGACACTCTACGAAATAAATGAGTAAAGAGACCGAGCAACAATTATCAGATTTATCTGAAGAAAAACAAATAATAATGCAAATAATTATAGCAGAATGCACAGTACCAGTACAAACAACTCACAATACATTACACCAATATGTACAGTATCAGTACAAACAACAGTAGACACAGTGGAATTATACCAATATGCATGTCAACAGTCCCGATTCTAGAATAAACTGTACCGTATGGAAACGATGCGGCCGGTTGGAGCTCAAATTGAATGGGAAACAAAGTTCAGTGTTCATTTAGCTGGGTGTAACTTAGCTGGGCGATGTCCGTCGATAGCTGCCTCCGTGAGAAGAGAACAGAAGGAAGGGAGGGGGGTATCACTGTCAGAGGGCTGCCGTAGAATGGCAACGAGGATGTCAGCCGACCAACACTCGCTACCCGGTCCCTGGTTGCGGCGATTTGCGATGCTGGCCAGCGAGGAATTAACTAGCAGCCAGTACAGTACAGTCCTCTCTGGTCTAGCTAACATTTAGCCGTGTTACTTACTGATCCATTAGAAAGAAAGCTAGCTGGACACTGGTTTTGAAGCCTCTTTGGTCACGGAGCTCCCTTCATCTATTGAACGCCTGACTGAGGTTTACTCTTGTTTTTCCTCTTCTTTTATCGCTCTCCTTTTTGCTCTTTTTTTGCCTCCTCAGACAGAGGAGCTTGTTTTCTTTCGCTAGGCCATTTTTCACTTGTGTCCAGAATTTGTCCGTCTGCCATTGTGCTCGTGACTCAACTGTCTCATGCCCAGCTCCTCATAAGGACCAGCTCCAGTCCCTGATTGGCTGACTGACCAGTTTTGCAATACATGATGCGTTTCCTGCTGTAAAGCAGATTTTTTACGTGAAATTTTGGCACCGGTGGCAGAAGCTTATTGCAAAGATTGCAAAGCCACTAATTAACCTATGTAAATGCTGACAGTCTGATTTTACTGTGGCCACTACCCTGTGCAACCCACATTATTTTCATAATGATATATTTAGGAAAAGATGCTGTCTGTTGCCTCTTTAAAGATGAAGAAACCAAGAGTGGTAAAATGCTAACTCGTTTCTGGGTTTCAGGACTCATTACTGGGGCATTCTATGTGAACACTGTAGACGCATATCAAAAGTGTACATGTGTAAATGTAGGGTAATTTGTGTTCAGTGAAAACTGAACTGAAATTTGGAACAGCTATATTGCCATCACTGCTCGAAAAAATAAAGGGAACATGTCACAGGGGTGAAAGAGTTTGGAGACGCTGTGGTGAACATTATGCTGCCTGAAACATCATCCAACATGACTGGTTTGGCGGTGGGTTAGTGATGGTCTTGGGAGGCATATCCTTGTACACTTTGAATTACTTTGTGTACGAATTGTGCTCTACAAATAAACTTGCCTTGCCTTAAACTTGCCTTGTAGGGTTGTTCAGACCTCTATGTCATAACCAACAGTAGCCTGACTGTTGTTAGGGACCGGAATGAAATCCTCAGAGCGATTGCATTGGTCTCTGGATCCTCCTGGTGCAGGACAATGCCCGGCCTCATGTGATCAGAATGTGTAGGCAGTTCCTGGATGATAAAGACACTGATGCCATTGACTGGCTCTCTTGTTCCCCTGACCTAAATCCAACTGAACACCTATGGGACATTACGTATCAATACAGACCGATGCCACCAAGTACCACCACAGACTGTCCAGGAGCTGACTGATGCCCTGATCCAGGTCTGGGAGGAGATCCCCTTGGACATCATACACCGACTCATCAGGGGCATGCCCAGACATTGTTGGGAGTGCATACAGGCACACGAGGGCCATACACACTACTGAATTACATCATGAGTTGCTGTGATAAAAGTCACACAAGTTAGATCAGCCTGTGATTTCAGTTTTTTTTGTTTGTTTTTTTTTTTAACTTTCCAACCCTATACTATACTTACTATCCAACCCTCAATAGGCTGATGAATTTGGTTTCTATTGACTGTTGTTACATCATTTTATTCTCAACTAATTATACAATGTGCATCAGTAAAGATTTTTTACTTGAATAATTTGTTCATCAAGACCTGATGTGTGATTTAAGTGTTCCCTTCATTTTTTTGAGGAGTATATGCGGAGGCGTGATCAAACATTTGTGTAGTATTGATACCAAACAAGCTTTTAAATAAAACAATACAACAGAATCAAAGCTGTCAGGTTCTATCAAGAGCTACATGGTGCCAAACAAAGACAGACGGTATTGCTCTTTGGACCTTAACCAAAACACAAATAAAACATTTATGAAGACAGGCCAATACACCTGCTCACCCCGAGGCCTTTCAACCACAGTCAAACTTCAAACTACACTATCCTCACATGTTTTGTAGAAACATGAGGAGAAAGTGAATTGATATGTCTTTCTAATGAGGTTAGCTTTATTTTTAAAGAAAACATCACAGAGCTGCTGGCATGGCTGGACACTTCTTTACTAAATTATGCAACCTACTAGAAACTTCTTTATTTTTAAATATATATTTTAAGCCACTTTATGTCAACTAATTTGTCTAAACACACGTCAGTAAAAAAAAAAATGAATAGCCCTGCGTGTGTTGTGATAACATTATGGTGGAAACAGCTTTTACTTACTTTACTTTTGTAGTTCCTCATAGAGTGGTGCAGGAGGCTAAACACAGCTTGTTGTGGCCTCATTTACACCGCAAGCGATGTGTTTGGGTAGCGCCGAAGCAGTCCACAAGTGTAGCGGCAGCACGTGTATTCACACCAAAACCGTACAGACACGCTGCGCAGCGGCCGCTGCTGTCCCATCAAAATGCAAACCACACCCGAACAGTCGGTGGCGGTAGTGCACCATGTTTGCAACGCTACAATAAACCCCAAAGAAGCTTGGAGAATTAATGTTTAGCACTACAAATGGGTAAGTACATGAAACATGTGCCTGTTAGGTCTTGCTTGGTCAAGGGGGAGATGTCTAAGGTGGCCGAGAGAGGTCACAACACACGCAAACTCGTGTTTTTTGTTGAATACCTTGCGACTCACAAAAAAAAATTGATGTGTCTTCTATTTTCGAGATTGCTCGCGAAAGCAGCGCAACTCGAGCAGGGCGTAGAAAGAATGCGGTGTCAGCGCTCTAACCTGTTAACACGCTCGCTGAAATGACGCGAGTAAACAGGACCGTTCACAAGAGCTACGCGAACGCATCGCTTGCAGTGTAAATGAGGCCTAAGTCATGTGCCCACAGTGTAGCTCATTAATAGCCCTAGCTTTTCACCTCTGGCGATCGCAAGTACACTACAGAAATCATGAAAGTGGTGTTAATTTATGAGGATCATTCTGCAGAGCAAAATGTCTAAGTATCATAAAGTTTTATTTGCCACAGAGTTTATTTTATTCAATAATCCAAAATCCAGTAGGAAAATGCTATTGGCTTTTTGACGAGAGAACTAGAGAGTTGCTAACTTTCACACTGGCCTAAAAAGCGCTCCTCCTGCAGCACTTTATTATGGAGCCATCTACACCAAGAGCCTGTTTACACCTGGTATTAACATACATTTCAGTGACCCAAACATAAGTGGACAGCTGAGACACATCAGTATTCACACCTGTGTCTATCATGCATCTCCAGCTGACAACTTAAGCTCAGACTTCGTTACTGCCTACCTCACTTACGCTAGAATGTCAAAGAGCACCGCACACAATTATTACATCCACACTTTCACTAGCTGCTCTAGTCATGTTAGCAGTTTCATCAGTACAGCGGGAGAGATCACCGTCAGCAGAATTCAACACATCTCCTTCTATAGGGTTGATTGATTGATGGACATGGAATGCTTCATCCAACTTGTTGTATGATGGGCAAGTTATAGGGTGTTAGCTTGCTGTCACCAATACTGCAATCACGTTCTGCACTTATGATAAGGTTCTTGTCGAGGATGCATCAGGACGCATTAGCGTTTACACTAAAAAAGATATGTGGTCAAATGCGTCCCAGACCACCAGGGCAAGTCGTTTGATTGATCATATCACAGTGTGTCTTGTTGGTTGTTTACACTTGTATGTAACTCTTTCCAGTTTTTATCCGATTGTCCAAGGTACATGTTAATACCAGGTGTCAACAGGCTGCAAGAGACACTGCAGAGTCATTAAAAATGCCCTTATACAGTATGTGATTCCAGGCCAGTGCAGCTGCTGAATGTTCCCTAATTTCATTAATTGTTTACAACACCAACTAATGCTCGTACTGTGTATTTAACCACAAAAATGGATATAATTATGTTAGGACTGAAAGAGAAAATGAGCTGGGCAGCATGAGGTGAATACTTTATCACTAATTATTGCTATTTGCTTGTTTCCTAAATATGACTTCCTAAAGATGCTTCATTTGTGTGCAGTGCACACTTCTAAACCTAGATTAAGCTCTGTAGCCTGCAGCCTTTATCTTTTACATGTTGGTCACTAAACACCGTCCACTTCTACTGCAAAGATTTTCTCAGGCAGGAAAAAGCTTGCTCCTCTGGCCATTAGGAAACTGCCACTGCTACTGTATGTTAGATGGCCAAAGATATTTCTGCAGACTTGGGGGGCATGGAGGGCTGAACTTTTAACCTTCCAGTTACAGGGCTGACACTTTAATCACTGTAGGTCACCATGCTGTCTTTTTGTTTTCAAATCTATTGCACCAAAGCCACCCACAACAATCTGAGAATTCTGTGAAGTCTCTGGGAACATTTAACATTCAAATAGCAAGCAAGATTTCTGACTGACTGAATGTGTAGTTGATTGAGTGTGTGCGCATTTGTGTAAATAAAAGATTGCTACATAAAACCTAATTTTCCATCTGCTATTTGTTTAAAGATGTGGTACAGAGAAGGAAAGCAGCAGGAGTAATAACTTGTTTGTTTCTGCCACAGTGGGACTCTGAATAGAAAACAACACGCATATGCATACAAATCAAGAAGATTGCATAAAGCCCCATGCTATGAACAAACAAATACTTTCTGCTTTTATTCCATATTGAAATAGCACTATGATTGATGTGCAACTCAGAGTTGTAAACTGAAATAGTATATTCTGTTTATAACCCCCACTTTATCACTTTATGGTGGGACATTTATTTGCCCTATAGCATCGCCCTACACTGATCAGCCACAACATTAAAACCACTGACAGGTGAAGTTAATAACATTGATCGTCTCGTTACAAGGCAATGTTCTGCTGGGAAACCTTGGGTCCTGGAATTCATGTGGATGCCAATTGACACACGCCACCCATTCAAACATTGTTACAAGCAAGTACCACCCCTCATGGCAAAGACAGTCCCCTATAGCAGTGCGCCCACCACCACCAGCAGATCAATGTGCTATGCAGTACAACAAAAACTGTTCAGGAATGGTCCGAGGAATGTGACAAAAAGCTCAGGGAGTTGACCTCGCCTCCAGATTTTCCAGAGACCCCACCTCGCAACACACAGGACTCAAATGATTTGCACCCATCACTTTGGTGCCATGGTATCATGGATCAGACTTGGCTCTGACCTGTCAGGGCATGGACACAGGACTTCTGGGGAATCGGTGTGTCCCATAGATGCTGGATCAGATGTGGCATTATCCTGCTTGGAGGGACCACTGCCACTGGGGACTGCCGTTGCAATGAGGGGTGTGCCTGTATGGTGTTTGGGAAGGTGTTGCCTGTCAAGTAGCATCCACATGAATGTCAGGACCCAAGGTTTCCCAACAGAACTTTGCGTTTTACCAATCTGATCTATGTTATTCAGTCGCTCGCTCACTCAAGAAACTTTATAGGAACTGTATAGGACACTAAGAGCCTATCTATGAATCACAGTCTGTGACATACAGGTCTGCAGAGCCAGTAACTAGCAGCTAACAGTGCGTACAGCACTAACAACGTCAACAGTGCTGGCAGAGCTAATGGTGTTAACCTGGGGTGGGACCAGATGCTGGGAGATATGCTTCCACGAAGAAGCTGAGGGTCTGGATGCTGTTATCAATGGTGACCATTGTATGAGCACAGAGCAGTGGCAATTAGCTAGCCAGACACTTTCACTGCTATTCAGATGATAATCATTCACACCTCCACAACACTGCCCTCCACTTCTACCAGTGGTTCGTTCTCAACAATTTCTGACACAGGTGAAAGCAGACTTCACAGACTGTAAACAGACATTAACTGTCAGGTATTAGTGAGGTTTACATACTAAGTGGTTTACTGCTATATTAATGCTTTGAATGTGGTATATAGGTCCTACAGGAAAGGCTAAGTGGTGTGCTGCTTTTTTAGAAACACACATAGCAGAGCCGTCTCCATTCCTAACTGCAACCCCTTCTCTCTATCACAGTGAATGAAAGACCATAAATATGCCGATTGCACTGAACATTCTCACATTCAGATATGAAACGAGGGCAAGCTTTTAGTCACTCGTATCACAAACTCAGTGTTGTTGCAGAGGTGCGCTCAAATCAGACACTGAACTGCTGTAGCGAAATGCCATTTCCACTTGAGCCAGAGCAGCACAGTCTATGCAATTTCTACAGTGATTTAGTTTTTCTAAGAAGTGTTGTGTCTGCATCACTGTCTCCCCTCTGAATCACACTCCCTTTGCTGCACTCAGTCTAATTACCCTGATCACAGTCACAGGAGTACCGTCGGGGCACTGAGGTCCAGACTATCACACCCTTTATTTTTGGTAACTTGTAATTTTGGTGATGTTGAACTTTGAGCTTAAATTGTAAACACTCTTGACAAAAATGTGGTTTGTGCTTTTTTCTTCCTCCAACTTCGCTCACCTCTCCTGTTCTCTTACATCTTTTCCCTCTCCTCTCTCGTCTCACTTTTTCCTCGTCCTCATCTTTCCATCCACTCTTGGTGATTAATTATTGCTGCTCGGTGTCTGTCTCATTTTATAATATTAGCATTATCTTTTCCCCCTCTCATCGCTCTCTTCTCCTAACCTCTTGCCCTTCCTTCCCTTTCCTCCTCTCGTGTCATTTTCATCTTTTCCTCCCCTCTCATTTCCTGCCCTCTCTTGCCTTTCCTGTATCTCCCCCTCTCTCTGCTCCGCATCTCTTTTTTCCTCTTCCTCTATTCACGGTGATTAATTATTTCTGCCCTATGTGCTGTCCCCTCTCCTTTCTTTAAAAATCATTATCCAATCTTTTATTAACACCGTTTGGGCTTATCTGTGCTAAGCCATTAATAGCTTGGCTTTTTCTTTGCTGGAAAAAATTAGGGCAATTGCTCTCCAGGCTATGCTTGAGAATCACTTAACTTGAATTTAAAAGTTGGAGAGTTGAATTTGTATTTCTTATGACCATCTAATCCCAAATGTTCCTGGAGAGTTTAAGCTGTAAATGTACTTGGATATAGATCAAAGTACTCTTACTCTAGGACATAACAGTAGGTAGTCAGGCCACAGGGTCAATACATTCCTTATTAAAGATAAATTAAGCAGACAAGAATCATCCATCTCAGCAACTCATTTTGTCTACCCTAAGTCATTATTATTTGTTTCTCTGTGAACATATCTTTAGAGGGGATGACATTATTTCACTTGTTTCCAATAACAATCAGTGTTATTCTAAGAAGCTGGATGTAGATCTCATGCATGAAGGATATGTCAGACATTACTGATTAGCTTGTGATGAAACCTGAAGGAATTCTGCATTCCTACAGGCGATTTTCATTGTTACACTGAATGACACTACCATTACCTTAACACAAGGTGCCTTGTTGGATGATGATGAGAAAGCTTGAATATTGGAACGCCATGTTTTATTTCTCCCTTGTTTGGACACTTTAACCTTTTCAAAACTAAGCCTATTTTTATAGGCCTCTGCTGGAAAATTGCATACCCATAATGAAATGAATATATCTCTGCAACCACAGGGTCTATTTGAATACTTTTGGTGTCATGGTAAAGGGAACACTTGTGAGATTTGTTAAGATGTGTAAATATCAGTATATGTGTTATATATGAAGAGTAAATGAAGATGGCACACAGCACAAATGAAACATTTTGAGGTTTGCCTAAAAAAAAAGTACAATATGTGAACATTAACTCTGCAAAGGCTGATTCTGATAAAGTGAAGCAGAACAATATAAGAAAGGTTTTAGTACAAAGAATTCAGGCGAGCTCTCCAAAATTGCACCATGTTTGCATGTGATTTTTGTCATGTACAATCCTATATCTTTCATTTTTTGTTTCTGTAAATCCCTACTGATGTTTATGATACACACATACAACTGTCCGTTTAGTTTTTTTCCTCCATTTCCCACTCCAAACTGACCAATACACACTTACTACATTTGAACCTGAGTTTCTATTCTGAGCTTTGGAGGCCCGTATCTCCGTGACGGCTTGGCCAATTTGAGTGATTGACACCTTGTTTGATTCATTAGAGCCAATAGAATGACGCTATATCCAGCAAAATGAGATTGACAGCACTGTAAGCCAATCAGAGTCAGCAGAACGCGTTGTGGGGCGATGCCGGCTGCTGTGAGTGGTCATTGTTATGCTTCCCCTGGAACCTTCGGCCATCAAGTTTTTCCTCCCAGATTCATTTGAATGACGCACAGCAAGTCGGTAAACAAGAATGAAGCGTGATTTAACAGCAGAATGAGCTTTTCACAGCAAAAACAACAAGGTAAGAGAGATATTACAAATATATTTTGGCGAAAAGATGTGTGTTTTGAATAACGTGTGGTCGAGTTAGAGCCCAAAATATTTATATGGGTCGGGATATTGGTGCTGTATAGAGTTGTTTGAGTTAGTTGTTGTTTATCTAGTTGTTGTTTGAGCTGTGTTTGGGGCATGTATAAAGGTTTTTTACAGCCTTGTAGCCCAGGTTCTGCTGTTTAATTTGATGTGCAGCATCACTATATTCTCTGTGATCAGTGCATTGTCTCACACTGTATTTGCAAAGTCGCTCTTAAAGTCCCCCAACTTGGGGAGTTTAGGGCTTAATTAAAAGTAGATCTGGCTGCAACATTTTCCAAAAGTGCTTGAGCTACACTTCAGATTTTTTAAGAGAGACTTAGGTTTTAAGTTTGACAGCAGTGTTGCTCAACATTATGGAGTGATGCAAACAACCACGATAGTATGGGAAAAGTCAGCAGTTAGTGAAACGGTGGAGCTACATAAAAATAATGAAATGCATGTATTGCAACACCTTGTCATTCCCAACTTGTCTAATACAGCAGCTTAGTCAGTGGCCCTACGTTTCAAACAATAACACTTAGGTACCCCTCGAGCATCAGTTTTGGATGCCCTGGCACGGCATATCAGTTTCCACTCCTTACATGCATAGTGATTTCACAGAAAACATAGTAGGTCATCAAAACTACTTTAGGTTTAGGCAACAAAAGTACTTGGTTAGGCCTAGAAAAATGATCATGGATTGGGTCAAAATAGGTGCATTTGTAACCATACTTAGTATGTTACTGAGCATCAAGTCATGAATGTATGTCACATGACGTTAAAGGGGTGCTATGTGAAATTCAAAGTGTATGAGTTCTATGGACATGGTGCTCACCATGGAGGTGACTGAGTCAGTGGCTTGCAGCTAATGATTCTAACTACGTAAACAGTGCTAACAATTGTAACAGTGCTGACAGTGGAAACATTGTAACTGGGGGGAACCACAGGGTGGGTGCTATGCATCTGCAATGACACAGTCCCAATACCAACACTATAAGTGCAGTGAAAATTGGTGGCGATGAGCTAGCCAGTGGGTTACACACATGCGCTAACATGCACGGGCAGCCAAACTGGCTTCCCACAACAACAAACAGAGAAGCTCAGATTACAAAACACACAGAGGGAGCGTGACGTCACTCTCTGCTTCAGATGCCATTACTCCACAATGTCTTTACATAGCAAATAGTGGTTTGTTGCTTTATCAAATGCTCTGAATGTTACATACAGAACCTTGGTGGTTGAAAAAACTCATGACTTGACTTTGACTTGACTTTGGATTACACACAGGACACAAACAGTGGTTTCCTGGGTGAAAGTCCACCACCCCTTGTTTCCTCCTTACGTAGTCTTTCTCATTCTTTATACTGAGTTATTTCCCCTGATGGGTTTAAAGTGGAGTCAGTTTTAAGTTTCTCATACAGACGTGAAAGGGTGCCTTGTGCATTAGAATCAGATTCCAATGGCCACTGACCAAACTGACATATCTGACACCCTGGGAATTAGGGTGTAACAACCATTTCAGTGACTGTTAAACCTTATCACAGTTTAACATACCATAATTTCAAATCAGGAAACTGTCTTACAACTGCACCTGTAACACAGAATGTCCACCACTTTGGTCCACACTGAAATATCCCAACTGCTAGATTGATTGTCCCAGAGGATGAATCTTACCGACTTTCATGGTCCCCTTACTTTTCCTCTATAGCACTACTATGTACGTTAACATGTTTGGTTTGTAGAGAAATATCTCTACATAACTTGATGGATTGTCATGAAATTTGGTGCATGATGAATGATGCTGACTTTGAAGACGCCCTGACTTTTCCTCTACAGCCACCAATAGGTCACAATGTTCACAAGTGAAATATCTCAACATTAACTAGATCGATTGTCACAAATTCTGATACCGTTATTTATTTTCCCCAGGAGATGAATCTTAACAGCTTTGTTGATCTCCTGACTTTTCCTCTAAAGCACCACCTGCTGGGTTAATTTGTCCAATATCTTGCTCTATGACCAAGTACTTGCAAAACTTGTCATTTCCTACATTCCAACTGTACTTTGTGTTTAGTGTAGCTAATTTACAACTGTTAGCATGCTAACACAATAAAATAAGACAGTAAAGATGGTGAACATAATACTTACTAATATCAGCATGTTAGCATTGTCACTTTATGCATGTTAGCTTGTTCACATTAGCATTTAGCTCAAAGCACTGAGCAGCCACTGTGACTGTGAACTTCTCCTGACTTGCTTTTCTTTTCTTTTTTTTTCATCTGCAACTCTTATACAACAACCAGCCGACCAATGAGGTGATCTACTTACATTTCTTCTCCTGAGATTCTTCGGCGTGCTTCTAAAGCACTTACTGTTTTTTGTTTGTTTTTGTTTTTTTGTGGGGAGGTTTGTCATTCTCAACTATTATTGCTGTGTGCTTGAACTGTGACTGTGATCTATTGTTTATTTTTGTTTTACAGTTTGAAGGTTTGTATCACACTAATCTATAAAGTCAAAGTGGATTTTTATATCAGTGAGTGGTTCAAGTGATTGTGGTTCCCTGCTTTTCTAGCCTTCCCATATTTCATTTTTATCAATTGTGCAAACTGAGTAAAATCATGTGTTGTCCTATTTCAGTCCAAAGACATACTGACGAAAATCAATCTCAATTCACTTCACTGTGATTTTAACATGCAGCACGACAAAGTGTGCAATAAGTCAAGGCACTAAAGGCGGTATACTGTAGATACAGGCTCATTACTTTCCTGTTATGGTTGAGAATCATTTAACTTGGACTTCCAGGGAATCTCCACTGCACAGCAACATTTTGTCCATTTAGTAGAGCTGGAGGCTGTTGAACAGATGGTTCCCTGTAGCCGAACAGAGTATTCCCATAAAAAGTAAATTTCACAACATTTGGACTTCAGGGATGGATGATGTTATTATGATGCAACCTACTTAAGTTAGATGTAAAGCCTAGACATTTGCACTGCAGTGGGTAATGTGTTTGAGAACTGCTTTATGTTTATGTTGGGCAGCGAAGGGGTACGTTATCACCCTCATAAACTTTAAGCATTCAATCTGCAACTGTGCCGTGTTAACATGTAGGTGCATCAACACTGGGACGCCACAGCTATTGATCGTGCTTTATAAAATGTTAAAACAGTTACAGCGCAGATAGAGCACATAGTAACTTGGAAACATTTGGATATTTCTAGTGAAAAAGATGAGTCAATAGGAATAAAGGAGTTAAGTGTGTGTGCAGTAACCTTGATACAGTACATGTGTGTAGATCGCACTGACATTTCCAACTACTGCAGACTTTAAGAAAAAGTGAATTTAACAGAAGCACCTCAAGCACACTCACTCTCTGATTCTGTCTCTGTGTGTGTGTGTATGTCCTAAGTGACCTCTGTGCGGGGCTTCCTCCAGTGTCCACAGCATAATTAGATGGAGCTGAGACCATCTGCAATACATCCATCACTGACACACACACAGATACACACACACACCTCTGCACCTGCAATGAAGACTGAGCGAGACAGAGAGAGGCCACAGTCCACCTCTAATCAAGTTAACTCAGACATATCCAGGTTAAAGGAAATTAATATTTGCAGTATGCTTCTCTCACAGATTCTAACTCAGCAGCTCTCACCCGCCTGATCTGGCATACCTGGAGACTTCACTTAAATATCAAAGCAATCAATCAATCAATCTTTAATTAATACGTTGCAGTAACATCATGAAAGTAGGTGTTTTGTCATAGTTGAGTGGGTAGGGCAGGACATAGACACAGCCGGGTCAGGGCTTCATATCCCTCAGGGGCCTCTTGTGCTGAAAATGAATGTGGTCACTGTACCGGAAGGCAACTAAAAATTCCCATTAAATGGCAAATGCTTCCTGAATGGCAAACAAAGCAAGGTTATAAATGTAACCCATGAGCAAGCAGTAGTTTGAGGAATGTCCATTCATTGTGTCGTATCTGGTGCAGGATTTTGTCAGATATTTGGAAGAATTTTTATTGGTTCCCATAAAAAAAGATATACCTGTGTGGATTCACAAGGTGCTTCTTAAGGGCAGCACATACTGGCCGAGTCACAAACCTTTGTGGGTGTCATTTGATGCTCATTCCACACAAGGAACATGCTGTACAGACCTTGAATGCATTAAAAGCACCCTGTGGAGTTTTTGACCTCTAGTAGGACTTTGGAAGAGTTTTTTATGAGTGGGTGCCTGTTTTCATTGTGGCTTACACGAGGTCCCTCATGCACACAGGTGCCTCGGTTCATGGTCCAGCCAATGGTGTCACACTATTCCATGATCAAGAGGTGGTGGTAATGTGCCAAGAGATGTAGCAATACACCAACAAAGGCAGTGAAGAAAGCTGCACAGCTAGTAAACAAACTCTTTTAGGAGAGGTTTGCCTTGTTTTTTTTTTTGTTGTTTTTTTTTAGGAAATGTGTTTTGGCGTGCAACACTGAACATAACCTTTGTACAAAAAAATACATTGCACCTTTATGGAGAACTGAGAACTGGGTACCAAGTTACAAAATAGCATACTAATCATTCCTATAAAGTTGCTCACTGGTCGTAACACCAAACAAAGTCCCTCTCTGGCCGAGCCATCTGACTTCTTTTTGGCTCCCCACACACATGTATGGGATAATATTATTTAATCTTACATTCTAGACTTTTCAAATGTTAGTGGACCAAATGGTTCAAATTCTGATAATACAGAAGAGTCGTTTGGGGGGATTTATGACACTTTGCTATTTTAAAGCCACTTCTTTTGTTAATGATTGTGAATGGGAAACATGTTTTTTTGGGCCAGTGTGTGTGGCGTGACACTGTCTAAAGTTACAATACCGAGTGTGACCCCTATGCCAAAATTTCCTAACAGTCCACAGGGCCACAATCTAAATACTTTGCAAAATTATAATGACGATTTGTTTGTCTCCACGCCAGCAATAGCCGTGGCTTGCGGCATTATGTTTTTGGATTGCCCATCTGCCCAATTCTCATGAATGCCATTCTCATGAACGTCTTGAGGGAATTTCTTCAAATTTAGCCCAAACATCACACACAATAATTAGTACATGAATATTACAAAATTTCACACAAACGTCTAATAGGATCAAATGATGAAATGACAACATTTTATATTAAAAGGTTGAGGGACAGTGTCACTGTGACAGCGTAATGTTCTGCAAACCTTCCTGGCCATTATTCAACGCCATATCTCAGGATCAGAAGAGGAGATAGATACTGAATTTGTGACACTAATCTTAAGTGCCCATCTTAAAACTGTGGTGTTTGTACAGATCTTCTGTGCTGTTGGGTTGAAGATGTGTGTGAAGCATCAATGTTTTAGAATTAGTAGCTTTTTTGGAGCAACATCCATATTTGAAGCATTATCAGCTGTCATGGTTACATGTGAGTCTGGACTGATATGGATGTGAACTGTAACGACAACTTGACTTGTTCGCAGAGCATATGACTGAGAGGTAGTAGTTCTAGTTTTTAGTGTAACCAAATAAATCAGCAAAATGAGAATACCCAATGAGAAAGGCAAAGCCTCTTCATTATCTGCACAATATGCCAACACAATCAAATGTTTAGTCTACAGGTTAGCCTGACCTGTGTGTCAAGTCCTTTTGGGGTTCCCCTTCAAGTATGGGTCCCTAATTGTCACCACCTTTTGCACCATTCAAAATGACATTACTGGTTACACTGGTTCTACAGTGGCACACAGATGCATGCGTTGTAAAAGATTTACACTCCTTTTTTTCATTTTGTCGTGGTTTATCAAAAGGTGGAATTTCATTTTAGTAACAAAGACAAAGGCAGGGAGACAATTAGACTTTGAGAGAGAGTGAGACAGACAGACAGAAATAAAAGACATAAAAAAGAGCAGTGGAGCATGTTGAGCGTGGACACTGAATAAAGGGAATCACAGCTTTGAAATTCAACCACAGACAAGACAAAGGCAGACAGACATAAGTGTGAAGTGGACATGTTGAAAACATGGTTGGAGTGAGTGGATGACAGAGGCCAAGAAAGACACAATAGCTGGATTGTTTGTGACATGACTGACTGGGTCCTGAGATACAGTGAAAGTGGCACAGAGATCAAGACAGACAGAAGATTTTGAGCACGTAGCCTAACAGAGGGAGATTTTAGTGTAAGCTGAATGTCCACCAAATACATTTCCTAAATGTATCTGTAGATTAAAATAAACATGATAATTATAGCTGCTGCCGGGTCCAGGCATTTTTAGGCAATTCTGAGCAACAAGCAGAAGAATTGGAAGACATTTAGCAACACAATCTGCCTTTTGCATCAGCTGAGGCTTGAATTCACAACCTCTGAGACTAAGAATCAATTTCTAGCTCACTGAGCTAATTAGTCAGTGACAATTCATGTGTAGCTTCACAAATTGACTGAAGCTGCGTTCACACCGGGCGCGAGTGAAGCAAATTACTTGCGTGTAACACGCGTAACGTGAGTAACGCGCCGTTACAAGCCGTTTTAACATTTAATCACTAAGTCCGACTATCCGGAATTACCATTATAGATATCTATAACGTCATTTTGACTAGTAGTAATGTCATTGTGACTAGTATGAATTTTAATTTAAGATATCTGTAACATCATTCTGACTAGTCAAAACTGAATTACAGATATCTATAACGTCATTCTGACTAGTCAAAACTACAGTTACAGATATCTGTAATTCAGTTTTGACTAGTAAGATTCAAACTGTTTTTGCCATTCATGTGTATGGGGTTTGTCATTATAGATATCTACAATTACATTATGACTATCTATAATTCCAGTTTGAGATATCTACAACGTCATTTTGACTAGTGAAAATGTAATGTAGGTAATTTATTTTAACAATGATTGATTTGCTTCATAAGTGAAAAACTGATGTTTAACTAGTTGAGCTATGTGCAAAGTGAGAAGCCACAGATGGTTTCACACTGAAGTACTGACACTGGATCTTTGTGCAAAGTTTAGTTTATTTTCAAGCGTGAGAAGGCAGATTTTTTAGCAGAAAAAAGACTTAAAGATGCTGCACAGTGATTAGTCACGCTCAGGCAATTTTAAGCAATAAGCTGGAGCACAAGAAGATGTTTACATTACAATGTGGATTCTGCACCAGTTGAGGCTCGAATCCACAACCTCTGGAACCTAAGACAGTCATCTACCACTCTGAGCTAATTGGCAAGTAGCAACTCAACAGTGGCTTCACATATTGAGTAAGCCATTCACTGTTGTGTAGGAAAGCAGCCATCCATGCATGGAAAGGCAGATTTGAAATCACTGTAAAAACTATTAACTCTATTAAGATAAAAACCTGAAAATACACATATTGCATCTAGACAGCATGGAGATGTTGGTAATTTGTTTGTAACAATGATTGATTTGCCCCATAAGTGAAAAACTGATGTTTAACAATGCCATTTTTACACTGACTCCAATTGTTCACATTAGAGCAAAATTCAAAATGCTGTCAAAAATTCAGTTTTTGAGATAAAATTCTGAAATTTGCCACACATCATCCACCATGACTCTAGAATTTTGTCATTTTTTTATGAACATTGAAGATTTAATTAGCAAGAATTTGCATGTATATGTTTACAGTACCGTTTACAGTCAAACATTTTGATGCACTGTAGACTAAATACAAAAATCTGAGAAACATAGTTTTTGTAGGACAGTCTGAAGATGCTCTGTAGCAAGTTTGGTGTCAGTTGAGCAAAAATTGTGGGAGGACATAGGTTTAGTAAGTTTTACAGTTTTTGAAAAAAACAGCGATGAACTTCATAATTTTTTTAGGTTTAAGTGTACAAACGTTTCTTCAGTATTGGGGCTACAGTTTGATGAAAGTTGTGAAGTTGTAGCACGTATGGTTGATTTGTTATGAATTTTCAAAGTTTTGAACTTTAGACGCTTGCTGTAGCGCCACCATCAGGACTATTGGCTTGAGTTTACAGCTGAGGATATCTGGCATGAGACTGGACCTTTGTGCAAAGTTTGGTGAGTTTTTACCCATGGGAAGTATGATTTCCTCGGAAGAAGAAGAAAGAAGAAGAAGAAGAAGAAGAAGAAAGAAGAAGAAAAAGAATACATAGGATTACAATAGTGTCCTGGCAGCTTAGCTGCCCGGACCCTAATGAAGGAAATACATTGTATTAGACGAAGCAAATGTTGCGGTTTATGCGTTAGCAAACAATTGCCTCACTACACATCAATACACAAAGCTACATTAGTTTCATTTAGTGTTTTTGGTGACCACACCAACATAGTCTACCATTATTCATTCTCCTTTTAGCTTCGTTTTTCTGTCCCCACCAACACCTGAAAGAAAAATATATGGTCTTAAGCTGCCAAATGTTATTTCTTTGTTAGCTTATTGCTGGCTAACATTGTCTGCCATTTGGTGCTGAGCAGGCAGCAGTACTGAGCTTTTATGCTGAAAACAGCTTCCTGTTTCTGCTTGAAACTACTTTGATACTCAACTATCGTATTGGCATCAGTATCGAAAAAATGAATATCCCAGCCTAATGAATGAGTGGGCTGTAAAACCAAAACAACTGGCTGGAAGGGGCTAAAAAACAACGTGAGGGGTGGAAGCAGTTTCATATTACACAGGTGGATATAAACTTGTGTAAACTTGTAACTTGTGTAAACAAATGTACACTTTTATTGTTTTTAATATAAGATTCCATCATGTTCATATTACAATATCATAAAGCATTCCTTGCTTCTGTCTATAAAGCATGAAGTTTGTTCACGATTAGCTAATATGCTATAAAGCTTTTTAATTCAATCAAGCTGGTGGAAATCTAACCAATACACATTTTTCCAATGCATTAAAAGCAAATTTGAATCACTTTTCCTTTGTAAGGTAACAGCTATAAGGACGGAGGTTATTAAAAGACAGAGAGCAAAAGGGACATACTATAAGCCAGGAACATATTTAACCATGCGAGACAGACATGTCTACAAAGTGAAAGACACCGCTGAAGTGACTAGCCTGCAAAACCTGTGTTAGGAAGTTACTTTGCAGCCTTCACTGGCTCACACATGATTTTCAACTGACAGGATGGCTGACACAACCAGACACACACAAATACACCCTCGCACACACGCTCCAGCGCAGCTGGACGCACACTCTGTCTCTCTAATCACACACATGCACACATAGGCCGTGACAGTAAGGCGAGTGGACACATTTTGTAGGGCTGAAGGGACGGTTAAGGACAGGATAGTGACAGGTGTCTATGACTATGATAGTGACTATGGCAAGAGAGAAAGAATGAATGAAAGAAGGTAAAAAAAAAAGAAAGTGACAGGTGCCAAAGCAGTCAGAGAATCACAGCTGATCTACATGCCATGACACATTTCCATCCTAGCATCTCTATGTTCAGTGTGTGTGTGTGTGTGTGTGTGTGTCACCTCACATCTCTGTCCCTGTGAATGACTGTGACAACACGAAGAAGACAGTTTGTATTTCCCCACCTCAGACAGAGAAAGCTCTGCTGAAACTGAACCTTCATGTGTCCATAAAGATGACTTTTTAGGAAACAGAAAACCAGTGGTTGATTTTCTGACATGCACTGTGCACTTGAGAGAGTTCACAATAAAATCAAAGGATCCTCTTTCCTTATGGTCAAGAAGGCCAAGATGAGGTCACAGAATTTTGGATAGCCAACATATTGGAACAATAGCTGAAAATAAAATACTGCTGCTGCTGCTGCTGCTGAAATACTGATGATATCTTTACTTTTGCCTTCAAAGATTCTGTAGGCGATACTGAGAGCATTAATATAGCAGCAGACCACCGTTTACTAGCGGAGTAATGGCATCCTGAGCAGAGAATGAAGTCACACTACCTCTGTGTGTGTTTTAGTCTGAGCATCTCTGTGGTTGGTTGTGGTAAGCTGGTTAAGCTGTATCCTACTGACTAGCTCACCGCCGCCACTTTGCACAGCGCTCATATGGTGGTTATCACTGATACGAAGACAGTAGTGTCACAGGAGCATAGTGGCCATCCTCCAGTTCCCCCCTGGATTATACCATCAACTCTTTAAGCACTGTTGCAGTTATTTAACACTGTTAAATAATGGAGTTAGCACTGTTAGCTGCTAACTGCTGGCTCAGCCACCTTCAAGCTGAGAACCATTTCCAGACAACTTACACTCTGAATTTTGCATACAGCCCCTTCAAAAACCAAAAACACAATAGCAAAGGTGTAGTGACAGGAATGTATTAAACAGTGTGTTTATCTGCTTTAAGCGCCAAACATGAGCATGCCCAACTAACTAGCTGACTAGCTACGATAGTATATTTTCTAAAGGCTATTTTTTATTACGTTACTTTTTAAACAGCTATATTTTTTTAAGGATTACAGGTAACATAAAAGCCTCCAAAAGCCAATTTTGCGCTAAAAAGCATTAGGTTTCCCAAATTCTTCTGTTATTTCCCATCCTCATATTTTTTTCATTTTGTAAAATTTAAGTATTCTTTTTACGGACTATTTATTATTTTACACTAGCTAGCGACAGCATATAATATCTGTCGGCAGCATTTGTCAAAGGCCCCCAGAAGTGCGAAAGGCTTTGAAGCCAATATTCATAGTGGCCAAGCAGTGGTACGGCAATTTCCAGGGTCTGTGATGTGATGCCATTTGGCCTAAAAAGATTTTTTCCCATTGACTTAGTAACAAAAAAGATGAATCCATTGACTCTCTTTCCTATTTGATTCATTCAGTCTCATAACATTTGGAAAGTCACAAAGAGCTGCAAGATGAAATCATTTTATCCACATCTACAGCTATTTTAGCTTCATGTGCCACTGAGCAACTTTCATAGGAATTAAGGGGTCCTGCCACCAATGCTGTATCCAGGTCTCTTGATACATTCACGATTTGTCATTTTTGCTACAAAATTAATGGCTGTCAGCGAGAAATGAGAAGTCTGCAGTAATTCTTTCAGTTGACCAATAAACTGACTCTATCTGCCAGGACCAGACAGACAGGCACACATAAATACTGGCTGGTGAACATTATGAAGTA